>NW_004567112.1:29073571-29178017 GCF_000260355.1 Condylura cristata | reverse complement strand
ACAATGTGTAGATTTAATGTTGGCGAAAATGATGTTTTGCATCTAGGCTTGAGATGTTACACTGTGTTTCCATAGGGTGCCACATGATCCATTCAATTGCCTGAGAATATGGTAAACAGTTATTTGTCTTTTCTGGGTTATCCTAGTAAACTCTGCATCCAGAGGATGCACTATTGATGGTACAATAAAAATAATGACATTTTAGAAAAAGGGGATAACCTTATTTTCCAAGAGAATGGTGAATATGGTGGTTTCAAAACAGGGCTGTGTATTATTTTTCTATCTTTCCAATGTTGTAGGGATATTTTGCGTGCTCCTAATCTATGCTGTATGAATCTGGGCTGTGACTGCTTCAACAGGAAGGATATGGAAAAAGGCACTCTGGGTGACCTCTGAGGCTAGGACAAGAAGGCCTCAAAGATTTTGCTCTTTTTCTGAAACAGTCACTCTTGGATCCCTGAGCCATCATGTAATAACTTTGATTACTTTTAGGTTGCTCTGATAGAGAGTTCACATGTATGTTCCTTGAGCCATCTTCCAAATTTATGAACAAAGAAGCCCCTAGATGATATTAGCCAAGCCATTTTTGAATGAACATGACCATTCAAATCTCAGCAAGGACTCAGTGATTATGGATCAAAGATAAGTCACTCTGCCTGATCCAAATATATGACCTGCGGAATCTGAAAATATAGTAAAAACAGTTGTTGTTTTACTCCATTAAGTGTTAGGGTGTGATTTTTTTTTTTTAACAGTAGATGATCAGAGCAACTTAAAGTGGATTTTGTATTATATCAATAGCTACATACTATATAATTCTTGTTCTATATTCAGGAAAACAAGGCACATTATTTCAGTCACTTGAAGTGTGAGTGGAGTAAATAAATGCTTTAGTCATGGGTAAACGTGCTCTCACTTAGAGACAACCATCTGCCTCTTAGAGGGAGTATCCCTAGGAAATTACCTCGTGAGGTACTAGTTGCCTGAATAGCAACTTATCTAACTGGTCTGTCCCTAAGGGAACCATGTACCTGTTAATGTTCATGGCCTCATTGGAAATGAGCTGTTCTAGAACCCTGCACTTAAGGATGGTTGGTGATTAAGTCAGTGTTTTTTAGGAAAAGACAGAATACCACATTTTTTTTTAAAAAGGAGGTTTAAATTGGATATCTAGGTTCTTACAATTACTTATTACCACTGTATTATGAATAACATGTTCCCCTACTAATATTTAGAGTTTAACTATAGAATTATATATTTATTCACAAGTCTAGACATAGGGATACCAAAAATAAGTTGTTAAAACACCAGAATTGCAGGTAACCACCTGCACAGCCCTTTTGAGGTGTGGGGTAGGGAGAGGGAAAACTGTCAGAGCTCCTCTCTGGAGCCAGGAAAGCATCAAAAGATGCTTGAGTTTGGAGTCATAATTCTCTGCTACTGTTGCCAGAACTGGAAGCAAGAAGAATCTCTTTTTCCATCTACTTCCCTTCTAGAAACCCTGCCTCTGTCTCTCACAGGCCAAACGTAATTGGAAGACAGTTGACAAGGTTGCTGAGAAAGCTAATTTGTGGACTTTCAGCTCTACGCTCACAAAACATATGGAGGATGGTGTTAGATCTGAGAAACAGTAGGCATCTAACTAGTAGGAATCTTTCTTTCTGGAATTGTTAAGAAGACTCTTCCAAACACTGTCCACAGATACACATAAATTAAGGCTTTTATTGTTATTGTTGAAAAATTAAAAAAAAAAAAACTGAACCAAACTAGCTTAGACTGAAATGTAAACTTTTGGCTTCTCAAGTGTAGAGTCCCCAAATAGCTAGGTTTAGACATAAGATTAAGTGATGTGCTCAGGATTTGCTATATCCATCTCTGCCTCTGCTTTTCCATTCTTAGGCAGGATCTTCTAGTATGGTCACAAGATTTCTCCCAGCTGTTTTAGTAGTGTGACTTTGCTGCTTTAAAAGCAAAGAAAGTAAAGGAAAATATGAACAGCTGGTATTGCATCAAACTGAAAAGCTTCTGTACAGCAAAAGAGACATTAACTGAAACGAGACACCCTACTGATAAAGGACTGATCACAAAGATCTAAAAAGAGCTGATGTGACTCAATAAAAACAAATAATACAATTAAAAAGTGGGCAGAAGAACTAAAAAGACACTTCTCCAAAGAGGAAATGCAAATGGCCAACAGGCATATGAAAAAATGCTCAGCATCACTTGTAATCAGGGAAATGCAAATCAAAACCACAATGTGTGGTGTTTTATACACACACACACACACACACACACACAGACAGACACCTAAATACACACACACATAATATACATATGTACAATAAAAAAAGTACCAGAAATAAGGACTTCTTTTTCCCTTCATATACTTCACTCAACATCCCTGGGTCAACTTTGGTTGATTCTAGTGTATCAAGGGCAGATTGTACTGTAATCAACCACAAAGTCTGTTCTGGGTTCAAGCATTGGCTGTAGCGGCAGCTGGGACTCAGCTCATGTGTACTTTACGTCACATTCCCTCCAAGTAACATCAGAAGATGTGTAGAGAGAAGACGAGGATGCAAGTGTGTTGCTGAGGCTCCCTACTGGCTTTTTTGTTTGGCTCACAGGCAGACCCAGAATCTCAGTAACCCCTCCAGAGGAAAAGTTCACTCTGTCAGAGATCCAGATGTTATTTACTCACCATGCTGCTCAATACCCAGAAACAATTTCTACTGTGGTCTAGGCCAGCAATTTAAGACTCAGAAAGCTATGACCCAAGCACAGTGTCTGTACCTTCAAGTTCTTGCTAGACTAGCCCTGTAGCAGCCTCTTCTTCTTGAAATTGCATGACAGTATCTAGGGTGTCTCTATTTATGTCTTCTTGGGGTCTTTTTGTGGTTGTACTAGGCCATGGCTTGTCTTCCCACCTCTGTATCAATTGTATCTAGCAACTTTAATGTCCTGATTTTATAGGGTAGGGTCACATGACCATCCTTGAACCTGAAGTGAGATGTATTCAATAAAAAGGGGCTGGATGATTTCACAAAAGAACTACTTTTTTTTCCCCAAAAGATAGGGAGGTAAAAGCAATATATGTCTGCTAGAAATTGCTTTTTTTTTTTACTCTGGTTATGGAAGACTTTAGGCATAAGGCCATGCCTTCCTTAACAGCTTGGATTCTGGGTAAGGATAGGCCTGCAATATTTTCTCCAGTTCTGACTGTTGTTTCTCAACACTCACACTGTCCATCCTTTCACTGCTATATTCTCGCTGTGAATCTTTGTCAACATACCTCTGAATGTCATGCCTACATCTCTGGGTACTGTCCCTCCACACTTGGCCACTGTTTTCAAGTATGCACTTTCTTAGCAATGCTATTCTGAGTGTAGGGAGACTTTTCTAGGTTGGTTTCCTGTCTAGCAGGGTTCTGAGTTTCTTCCAACTTCTGAGTTTTCCAAGATGCAGTCCATTCTGTTTCTCTGCAGTTGGGAAGTTCCCTCTAGCCAAGAATTACTTTTTGTTAAATCATCCTTCCAAATGTTTTCTCTACAGCCACTGTAATGAACTGACAGATGGGTGTCTGATCTTCAGGAGATATAATGAAGATTTATTTTCTAAACTGTTAGGACAAACCAAGGTTATCATACAAAAAAAGAACTCACTGCATATTGCACTCACTTCAACCTAAAACGTCAATTTCTCCCTATTCATATTGATAATACAGATGTACCTGCACATCCACAGCTTATATCATCATGGTGATTGTCTTGATGATAAGCACTAATTTTTTTAGAAGACCGGAACTTTAATGAATTCTCATAAATCTTATCACATTCAGGATAATATTTTTAAAATGTTGTTCAGAATGGGTAATTGTCCTGATTATTTGATTATTGTCTGTCCTTCAGAAAGGAATGGTCTCGGTACCCGAAAATTGCGTGTGTATTCTGAAGAAAAATGCCCATACCTATAAGCTCATCAGTGTACACTGACTCAACTTACATACAGTTTGTAGCTGAACATGGACAATGAACTTCTGGGAATAGAAATATTGCTAAGACATATACTAAAATGAACACATGAATGACCACAAGAAATTTCTAGAATACAGTGCAGTTTGTTCCCCTACGTGGTAACTACCTGCTGAGCCACTTGATTCCATTCTCTTGCTTATACTGCAGTTTCCACCCCTTTTCATCTGCTAAGAATTGTTGCTTAAGAATTTGCTTGCATGTTAAATCCAGCTAGATCCCTATAGATTGTTTCTCTCTCCCTTTAAACAGTAACATGCAAATATAATGCAAATTAATGCCACAAAATTATTGGCATCCCTGGGTCTGAAATCTACACATAAACTGAAATGCCTCTGCTCCTTCGCCAACAATTTAGGCAGGATACTCTGGTGGTTGAGTTGGCTCCATACCCGGAGTGAACAGTGCAAGCAAACCATAAAAAAATAAAATGTACTAAACCACCAACTGACATTATGGAAATAAGACACTGACTGGCCAAAAACCACAGTGTATCAATTAGCATGATCTTAGTACTTGGCAGAGAGGACTCTTGGTTCTGGAAACAGAATGCTACATGTTTTATGCAGTCATATAATATTACCCCTGTATTCAAAAAAGACAAACACCTGCAGTAAGTATATAGAGGAAAAGCTCAGATGATGATATTAAATTTTGCATCAACTCAGTTTGCAGCTTTCATTAGTTGAGCTTGGTGGACACAATAACTATGATCACTTAATGAAGTGATCCTTTTTCTTTTTCTTCACAGTACTCTATAGACATTTCATCACTTTTTTTTTTTAATACTGTGGAAGGGAAGATAATAAGAAATCTTGATTGCCTGATAACTTTAAATGAGACTTCACCAGATGCTAGATTGTGGTGGCGTCCTTAGGGTAGTGGACAGATGGAGGCAAAAGCTGTTGACTCTGTCAGTTCTCTCAGAGTTTAGAGGTTTCAGGAGCCTGACCTTACAGTGAGCTGGAGGTAACATGTGCTTCAACAAACTGACAGAGATAAAAACTCTGGCTTTATCATTTACTAGTTTGTTGAAGTTATTATGTGAGTGAGGAGTGGCCTAGCCTCCTGCTTGGCATGTAGTAGGTGTACCACTGAGTACCACTTAAAGTAACAGTAAATCTGTGGGATACCAGTGGCTGGTTGTTTGCTCTATCAGGTAAAATTACTGTCCCCAAGTTGTATTTTATGTCCATAAATTCAGGATACATATTCCTGAATCTAAAAGAAAGGAACCTCGGTAAAGGGAACAGCTAGTGCAAATGTCCTGTGGCAGGAACAAACTATGTGTATTGTTACATGTGACACATGGAGAAAATAAGTGCCTGAAAAATTGTATAGGAGAAGGAAAGTGTAACAGAGTAAGACAAGACTCAGCTTTTGCAGGGCCTTTTATGTTATTGAAAGGAACTCAGATTTTTTTTTTAAAGATTTATTTATTTATTCATACAGAATTGGGGTACAGGCCAGAGATGTGGAGGTTGAGAGGATTCACCAGGGACAGAGTGGGGAACAGAACAGGCAGATCGACGAAGTACACTGCTGAGGGGAGCAGCGGGCAGGTCAGGAGAGGTCTGCCACGCCATGTGGATCTCCTCCGTGGCAGGCGGGAATCGAACTCATGCGGAAGTGGCTTTAGCTTCTTAGTGCAGTGCTTTAACCCGCTGCGCCACCAGGGAGGGCCGGAACTCAGATTTTATTCTGGGAGCAATAGGGAGATAAAGAATGTTATTTAGTTATTGACTGATGTCTCCAAATCATACTTTTGTAGCAACCATATGGAGAACTGCCCAGAGAGGACAAGAGAGGATGCAGAGGCCCAAAAAGAAATCAAGAGCAACCTTGGAGATCTGTTTTTGCACAATTTGCCTTTTGTAACCCTTGATAGATTTTTTTTCCCCCCCGAATGTCTTTCAGGGAGGTATTTTGTCTTGGTTTTGTTTACTAAATCTAAGACACCATTACTTTTACCCTTGGGCACTTTGGAAACAGGCAGATCATTTCTTTTTTCCTTCCTTCCTTCCTTTATTTTTATTACTCTTTAAAAAATAATACCAGCATTTAGAATGTGAATTTTTTCCTGAGAATAGTTTTGTCACATGCCAAAGGTTATGAAATCTGGTGGAAGTTGGCAGATATTGCTACATGCAGATACTTCTACCTGTGTGGCCTTTGGAAGGTTGCTGGATCTTACTGAACATCATTTCCTCTGTAGTAAAAGTGATGATCCTGGTTGTGCTGCAGAGATTAAACCAGTTGATATGCGTGTCACATATCATCTGCATGATACCTGTACCATGTGAGAATAAATGTAATTATTAGTAAAGAAACAATTATTGGGTCCCTCATCTTCCTTCAGTTTCAAGGGCTGATATTTGCTCCAAACTCTGAAGGAGACTCTGTGCAGTTCCTACAGCACAAAGGCAGTGCCTCAACCAGTGTCCAGGCTAGTTTCTGCACAGAGATGTGCCCCCCTGTACTTATCAGGATGTTTCAGGGAAGAGAAATAAAAGTGGTGGCAAAATGAGGGATGCAGTTAATACTAGTTGATAAGAACTACCTTGGCTTTGATAAAAGGCTAAGAATTTTAATTTTTCCAGTTTTACAAAGAAATAATTAACGTGCATCACTACCTAGTTTAAGGTATACAAGATGCTGGCTTGATTCACATATCTTGTGAAACGATTACCACAGTAGATTCAGCTAACACTCATCATCTCCTACAAACATAATAAAAAGAAGCAAGAAAGTAATTCTTTTTTGATGAGAACCTTCCTATATATCAAACAGCATATGTGATTATCATAAATAATAAAAATAACATGAAGATGTTATTTGTAAACTAATAAAACAGTCTTTCTCCTTGAGGGTCAGAAAAAGAGGGCCCTCCCAGGTGGTGCAATGGGTTAAAGTGCAGCTGCTTCAGTGAGAGTTTGATCCCCAGCCCCAGAGGTGATCCACATGGCACCAGCTGCTCCCCTCAGCAGTGTGCCTTGTCGATCTGCCTGTTCTGCTCCCCATTCTGTCTCTGGTGAATTCCTTCACCTTCTGCACCTCTGGCCTGTACTCCAGTTCTGCATGCATAAATAAATAAATCTTTTCTTAAAAAGGGTCAGAAAAGGAAAAGTTGGAGGAAGAAGATGTATTATAAATTGTAAGCGCAAAAAGTTGATTTATTCACTTTGGTGTATCAGCTGCTGGCATTGCAGGCAGTGCCTCTATAAATTTGCAAATCATTTTAACCTTCCCTCCTATATTAGTTTAAAATCCTGATAGAGGTCACACTTGGCTAAAATAAAGATGTGAACACCATTGGGTTAGTTTCTGAAGGTTCGGGAAGGAGTGGTCCCTTTGGTCATGGAGGCTGTTGGGAGAATTCCGTACTCCGCTCCCCCAGGTATTAGGCCTGGTTTCCTGCTTGCTTTGGGCTCAGTTCCGGGGGCCTATTCCCTCCTCCTCAAAAATCAGCACAACTTTTTTATGTTACAGCCTTCTTCTTCCCCTTTTTCCTTCTTTTCCACCTTTAAGGGCACACCTACATAATCTTTCTCTCGGTCTCGGTCTCGAGGTCCTAACTTTAATCACATTTACAAGTTTCTTTTGTCACGTAAGGGGAGATATTCATAGGTTCCAAGGATAGGGATGTCGACTTCTTTGGGGGCCATGATTTCGCCAATTGTATCTCTGGGAGACACACTGAAAATGAATGTTTCAGTCAGTGATTTTATTACAAGTGACTTGTATGTTCCTGGGAAGAAACACAGCAATGAGATGGCAGTATGTAACAGATTAAGATATTTAAAAGGCAGACTAGAACAGATTTTCTAGTATATAGTTACAGGTCTTGCTAACTACAGTTTAAATTGTTCTTTGAGGGATTTTTGACAGATTGGTAAATTACAACCTACACAGCCATAATTAATTTTGTCACATTCCAATTCTTTCAGATTGTCTGAGTGTTTTTTTTTTTTCCCCCTTTCACAATTTTTACTAATGGCTCCAGGGGTGGGTGCTCTCCCAAAAAAATTGAGGTGAAACAAAACAAATGGTTGGGTTGTACTGGTGTGTGTTTATTCATGTGCTTTTTACCTAAATTCACCAAGGCACAGAAAAACAGGAAGGATTGTGTGTTAACCTAGAAAAATAACATGGACTGATAATATGGAGCAATAATATGGAGTAATACTGAAAGAGAAAGATACAGGACACAATTTGTGTAGCAATTAGAACCCCAAATCCTAAGTTTTCTTATGAGTGTCTTGGGAGATAAGCTTGTGTGACGCACACAGGTTAGGAGACCAGAAGAGGCCAACTGGGAGAGGATGAATTTAGAAGAGCGTTATGAAAATTCTAGGAGCTTCATGAAAACACCAGTACTTGGTGCTAGCTGCAGAGATTCTGATTTAATTGAACTGGTAACTTTTTTGGTTTGTTGTTACAGTTCTCCAGTTGATTTTAATGTTGATAAATTAACCTCCAGGCCCTGGTGACCATCATAAAAATCCCCGCAACCAGCACCAAAACAGAGATTTCAAGGACTGGGATCCAACAGTGATTTGACTGGGTGTAGGTGAGCACCTGCTGTCTCCTTGCAAACCTGCTTTCTTACTGCCCAGTGAAATGGACATTGGGTTTCATGTCCCTGGTCAATGATCAAAGTTGATTTCTACTGCCAAGGAGCCTGGGTAGTAGCGCTTCACTCTCATTTCCAGAAGAGCTCCCTTCTCACTGAAAATCATGCTCCTAAAGGCATTCCATTATGGAATTAAGTGTTCCGGGAAAGGTAACTTTTAATATGGTAATGTGGTGATAAAAATAATCTCCAAAGCCACCTGATCATTTTCCTCAGAGAAATTCAGTCTGTCTTCCCAGTGGGAAGTCATTCTATTTAAGAGCCATGTAATCTCTCCAGGGACGAAGGCTCTTTCATCCCTATAGTTATGATCCCTTCTTTGGGGACATTTCTTCTTGTCCTGGTTGTGAGGACCAACCCTGACACCAGATTTGGACTAATTTTGTTTCTGTGTCAAGAATTATCAGTATGTTTATGACTGATACTGCACAGGCTCTCCTAGGGATGCTGACACAGGAACACAGACCTTAGTGAGGATCTTAAGAGTGAGGCCCCTTTGAAAAATAAAGCTCTTATTTAACTCTTTCTGTTCTTGTATAAGACTCCTTCAACCTTTCTTCCTCATTGCCTTCAGAACTTGGCTCATAACCACACATCTAATGAGCATGTTTAACCTCGTTCCTGTGCTAAGTGGGACCTTTCTATTCTCATGCCAATTCTCTTGTAGAAGATACAACAAGAGATAATATATGAGATGACAACAGTGTTCATCCCATTGATGTGCACAACAACCTGCATACCATAGCTGCAACAGTTCAGAGACAAATTCTGCTATGCAAGGAAGAAGAGAGTCTACTGAACTTTCAGCCTGGCAGGAGTAGGCATCACAAGGAATAAATGTTCTATTCCTAGGAGGAAAGTCTGACAGAAAATAAGTGACAATGAAACCTGGAAATTATAACATTTCCAAGAATTCATCAGCTTCTGCGTAGTTTTCAGTAGTCACTAGCATTGGAGAAAGGGAACAAATAAGTGGACTGAATGGGTTGCACCTATAAGTGGTTCTCTGATCCCCATATTGGGTCTGTAGCCTGAATGAGGTGGAGGTGCGCATGCCAGTATTCCAGCTGGTGTTTCTGCCGACTCAATGCCTTTTTTAACTCTCTGTGCCTTGCCTCATGAGGCAATGAAGACTACAATTCCAGCAGGCTTTGGTTCTAGCATCTTTTGAATTCCAGGCATATAACACTTCACTGATGGCACCACAGTTCCCACAATGAACCAACAATGTCAGTTTCCTTTAGCTACAGTTTTGCTACCATATTTTCTGAGACTTTTCCTTTTTTTTTTTTTTAACCATATGTTAAAGATATCTGTCTGGGTGACAGAAATTAGACCATGGTTCAGCTATTTTACAGAGCAACATTATCTGTGGAAAAGGTTGGTTTGTTTCCCACCTTCTGCTTGTTCTCTGGTGCATCAAACAGCAAATAGTGGAGAAGACACTCATTTTCCTCCTGCAGTTTTGAAGGTGGCCTCTCTTTTATAGCATTAAAGTGGGGTTTCCTTTCATGAAAACCTTAGTTTTCCCAGGTCAACTTTACCTGAATCAAAATTGGAGGCCATTCTTCTCCATTTGTCTGTAGTCTGCCTGACTTCATTTATAGTGCTGGATTTTCTTGTCTTCCCTGTGTGCTCATCTGTATTTTAGTAAGAGGTTGGAGAGGCAGCACTGGGAGATGCTTCCAGCTGTCATGGTAAACCAAAAGGCTTCGAGGCTATTTATCATTTCTCCTTATTTCAGGCCACCTGGCTTAAATTTTTCTCTACTCCTACTCCTTTTGCATGTTGGAAGTATCAAAATTCTTGGGCTCTGTGTGAATTGTGATTAGTGATGATTAAACTGCTTCTCTGCTTAGGAAAACAGTAAAGACAAAGAGTTTCTTTCAATATTAATAAAAAAGGTCCTTTGGGTTGTTCTTCACCACTAAAGATTTTTAAGTTTATGGTCATTCACGATTGTTCTGAGAACTGTAATGATACGGAGCCTGTAAAGATGCCTTTATCTTTATCTGCTTTTCAGATGCCCCAGTATTTACCTGGAAGATGGGAACTGGGCAGTTTTAACATTTGAACTTAATCCCCTTCCCAATCAAAAGGTAGAGATGCTCGTTATTTCCTGATAAAAGTGTAGGAGCCTGTCTTCAAGCTTTTAGTCATTTAGGCAGTGAAAACCCTGCATGGAGCAAGAGTGAATAGTATGTGTCTATACTGAGACACAGAAGGAATAAAATCACCAGGATAGATGATATGATGGAGTCTGGGACTGGCCTTTGTTTCATAGAAAGCAGAGATGAAGAAGAATATGAGTATGGAAGATGAGGGGGGGCTACCATCAATATGGGAGTAAGAAGTAAGATGGAAAAGACATTTGAGCCAAAGCGAGTGGAAGGTCAAATGAAGATGAGAAAATAATTTTATGGAGGGTTGGAGGAGAGTATGCGTGAAGGAGGAAAAGGAAAAGAGAATTAGGCAGAAGAGGTGAGGGCACAGAGAGCAAAGTACATGTAATTAATTGCTAATTATGTAAAAGCAGCGTGCTGGGTGCAGATGGGGAGGAATCACAAAGCCTGGAAAGGGCCTCAAAAAAGTAGAGAGTAGGACGGGTGGGATGGGTGGGAGAGTTGGAGGGTGGTGGTAAGAAAATGTGAAAATGGCTGGTGAGCTAGGGCAAGAAGTGATTCTGAATGCAACTTACCATGCAGGAAGCCTCATAAGTGATACTTCATAAATTACAGGCCTAATTAACATGCAGGCAACATAGGGAGCATAAAAAATATTGATGGTCTGAAAAATCAAAAGAAATTTTAATTATACAACTATTGATAAACTATTGTGAAAAAACGGTCAGCTCTCTCCCAGGTCCTTGGCACAGTTCCTGGTATGGAAGTTCTGGGGCAAACGTAGCCTGCAAAGGGAGGTGTTGGCTCTTTGCTATTAGAGGTGGTCTGAGCAGAGGTGAGAGGTTTTCTGGTCATGATGTCCCAGGAATGTCAAGTGATGAACGTCCTGAGGGTGCTCAGTGACATGTGTAAGTTAAATTCATAGGATCTCAGGGATTGGTCCCACACTCTGAAGGTTTGTTTGTGGAGACATTTATTCTGCTTCCTTCTGTCTATCTGGACCAAATTAGAAGTCACTCAGTTAATGAAGATAAACTGCCTGCCACCTCATCCTGATATCCGGGATGAAGACCACATTGACTCTACTTTCTCCGGACAGCTCCTTCTCTAACCTGAAAAGAGCCCAGTAGAAGACTCCAGCCTTGGGCATGAAATGAGTTTCTGGAAACCACATGGCTGCCTGAATGGGGAACTTCATCCTTCAGAACTGAGGAGCCATCCTGTCTTGTGCAGGGATATGGAACACCCAAACCCCACATGCTGTCCCCAGTGAGCCCATCCTTTCATTATGCTACCATCCCCACTTTGCCCCACCCCACTCCACCCTACCGATCTGTCATGTTTAAAACACAGCAGGCCATGGAAGAATTTGCACAGAATCCAGTTCTTCCTCTGCTTTTTAAAACAAAAAATCAGGCTGGAGAAAAGCCCAGCATCATATTTCATTGAAGTCTCTTACTAAATTAATTATAGACAACTATAATTCATCATGCTTTCAATTAACGATTAATTATGTACAAGAGAGACAAATGTTTTATTGAGACCAAGAAACAACATGTATCATTTGTAGTGTGGCATTTTCTCCTCACAGTGTGGTGGCGGGGGAGAGGGATTTATGGACTGCGGATTACATGAACTTTGCAAGTCTGCCTGGGCCCACTATGGAATAATTTCCTGGATTTGGAAATGCTGAAGGTCTGGCACTTGGAGAATTCTTTTGTCTTTCATATCACAGAAGGAAGAGGTCCCAGCAGAGACGTCAGAATGTAGTGTCCCCTCCCTCAACCCACGCAGATGAAGGAAGGCTGTGGGGTGGGAAGGAGTCAGTGAGAAGAAAGCAGAAGTACCAGGCTACCCTTGCTCCTCCATCAATGTTCTGTCTCAGCCAAGAGCATAGTTTACACACAGAGAGATGCTCAGGAGAGTTTGAGGAAGTCTCTAGGTCTGAATCAGACTTGTTAAGCTTAAGATTTATTTATTTATGCGTACAGAACTGGGGGATAGGCCAGAGGTACAGGGGTAGTGAAAGGATTCACCAGAGACAGTGGGGATTTATTCATTTATGCGTACAGAACTGGGGGATAGGCCAGAGGTACAGGGGTAGTGAAAGGATTCACCAGAGACAGTGGGGAGCAGAACAGGCCGACTGACAAAGTACACTTCTGAGGGGACCAGCAGGTGGGTCAGGAGAGGTCTACTGTGCCATATGGCTCATCTCTAGGGCGGGGATCAAACTCATTCTCAAGTGGCTTCAGCTTCTAAGTGCTGTGCTTTAACCCACTACGCCCTTAGGGAGGGCCCAAGCTTAGTCTTTTAATGAATGGCCTTTGGGGAAGATGGGAGACATTCCCAATGTGGATTCAGTAATAAGGCGGTGGAATCTGCCTACTGAGAGTTTCTCTAATCAGAATGTGTGTAGCCTCCCAGAATCCACTACCTTTCATGGCAGAGCTCCTTTTGCGCAGATAGTAGGGCTAACTCCACCAGCCCACCGTGGTTCCTGGTGTGACGTCTGAGTACCTAGGCCTAGTCAGTATATTCCATAGTCAGTATGTCCTGTAATGTGTTCAGGAAATCCAGTTAGAGCCAACGAACCTTATGAAATGCTGGAATATTGGTTTCCTTTTCTCTGTTGTGCTTGAATGATAGTTGTGGATACTGCTATTACTACAATTACCCACAGCAATGACAGCAGTGACACTTGTAAAGTTCTTACTCAATGGGCACATTTTAAGTGTTTTGTATATATTTCCTCATTCAATACTCACAGCCAAGGACAAGAACAGTTTGAAGCTCATGAGAGCCTACCATGAGCAGTGGAAGAGGAAATTATCCAAGGAAGCAGAGGTGTCAAATTCTTTTTTATTTATTTTTTAAAGATTTTTATTTATTTATGCATACAGAGCCGGGGTATATGCCAGAGGTGCAGAGGCGGTGAGAGGCTTCACCAGAGACAGAACGGAGAGCAGAACAGGCAGGTGGATGAAATACTGCTGATGGGAGCAGTCAGCGGGCCAGGAGAGGTCTGCTGCGCCATGTGGATCACCTCCGGGGCGGAGATCGAACTAATGATGCATAGGCTTTAACTTCTTAGTGCTGTGCTATAGCCAGCTGTGCCACCAGGGAGGGCCCTGAGGTGTCAAATTCTTGAAGCCAGAAATATCTATCTCTTTCCTTTTAAATTATGTGAATCCATAAATGACCCTGCTTGGAATGAGTCTCTGCCTCCTTTTAAGGGAAAGAACAGCTGTAAATTTTGATATCAGTAAGCAGGAGTTGGAAAGTGTCAGACACAGATGTGCAATTGACTGAACTGATGTATGAGAAAGGTCCTGAGAGGGAAACCCTGAGCATGACATAGGGATTAGCACAGCTTGTTACACAGTAATGGATTCTTGACTGGATTGCCATGTGTTAGGCTTTGAGATTCATGCCAGTCTTCTTTCAAGGCTGTAGCATTAAGGGACTTGGAAAAATATCAGAGGTTGAATTTGACCACTTCTTAAGGCCTTTAATATGGCCTGTTTCAGTTGCCTAATATAACAAACTACCTCAAAGTTTAGTGGTTTAAAACTTATATTTATTCTGATCTGTAGTCATCCTCTCATTTTAGCCTGGGAACTCCTACCTGAGTGTTTCATCAGCTTGGAGTCCTCAGAACTCAGTTCTGCCTCAGGATTAAAATTGCTGCTCAACAAATACTTGTGGAAATTAACAAAAGGAAAACAAATGATTTTGAATGGAACCAAATCAGTATTGTAACTGGGATGCAAATATTTTTTGCTTATTCCTAAATTTTGGGTGGCGGCTGGAATCAAAGGACCTTTCTAAAATGTAGCAATATTGCAGAGGGACAGAGCAGGCATTGTGTGTGTCATTTCAGGCCTACAGCTTAGCTTGGCCACACAAGGGGTGAGTCCTTTGGGCTCATGAGAAGAATCTGTGCTGCGGGCCACCCTGTGTTTGGCTCACTTACTTCTTAGTCCCAAAGCAATTACTGTTCTTTTTAGTTCATTCTACTTGGTCTTGGTCATTCCATCCCATTCTTGTCTCTCCATCATTCTTCCTCCATGACTGATCTCCAGATGTTCTTACTACTTCTATATTGTTACTTGATTTGAGATCTCATTGGTACTAGGTTCAGGGGTGATCTGAGGAACAGACCTGCCCCAAGACAGGTCTATCTTGTGAACCCTGACCTATCTTGTGAACCCAGGACCGGGGAGGTCCTGCCCCCTTCTACATGTGGCATTATTTCCTTCTGTGGCAAGTCGGGGACAGTGATGATAGTGGATGACACTCATATCCTCTTCCTTTGGCAGGCACTTCTACTATGAAGAGTTAGAGTTTCCAAATTCCCTACCCACGCCAGTTGCTTTATGACTTTGCTCCAGCACCTAAAAAGTTGAGATTGTATTCAGAGCAGTAATTTGGGAAAGAAATGAATTATATTTATTATAGTTACTAAGCATGTTTTCCTAAAGTGGATATAAAGTTAGTCATTACCTAACCATACTATCAATTTTCTTTATTTTATCAATTATTTGTTTATTTATTTTATAACCTGTATTAGGTACAAAGAATTTAACATATACTGTCATTGGGCAAAGGTAAGGCTTAAGTCTAGTAAGAGGAAGACAATTTCAAAAACTCAAACAGCTTAAGGCAGAATGTAATTAGTGTGTAATGTAAATAGAAGCATCAGATACTATGGGAGCAGAAGTAAGAAGAGATTAACCATGACTAAGGAAATAACGCTGATATGACTAACAGTAGTAATATTACTGGGAGTCAATATTTATGACTACTTATGTACTATCCACTGGCTAAGCACTTTAAGTTAATTTTTGCAATCAATGTGTGTGACATAGATGCTTTTGTTTCCTATTTTATGATCATAAACTATAGAAAATGCAATATAGAAAAAGAGTAAAGTGAGTTGTCAAATTTAAGCAGAAAGCAAAGATCAAACCCAAGTGTACCATCCACTTGACCCTGGGTACTAGAGCTGCTTTCTCAGGAAGGTAGCAATTGAATTTGCATATTAAAAATGGAGAGGACTTGGTTGTTTAGGTTTACTGATAAATGGAAAAGCAAAAACAAATGCCTTACATGTGGCAAATGAAGAACATGCTAATTGTTGCTCTACCAGAAATCATCATGGCCTCTGAAGCTCCAACCCCTCATTAGTTGGCACTGGCCTAGGAACACAGAAGTAAATTAATGGAGTGAAGCAGACTCTTAGAGATATGGGATATTGATCTGGGAAATCATGGCATTTTAATCAGTGAATAAATGATGGACTATATAAAATAAATGGAGTTAGGCCAGTTTTTGAAGAATAGTGTTATACTTCAACTGCTCAGATTCTTTAATTATATGCAAAGGAAAAAGAGGAAAAGGGTCAAGTGAAAAACCAATAAAGAATAAAAAAATCTAACCATCTGTTAGGGCATACATTACCTGGAAAGACATCTAAAGATTTGACTGCGTATAATTTGAACAAAAATTACTGACAACAAAGTTAATTATTGTCAAGAAAATACTTGGCATACTGATTCTGTTCTCAGGATTAGATTAGGCTCTAATATATTCTTCTGAATCAGTAAAGAGGAAACTGACAGAATAAAATGCCAAAGAAGGTATTCAAGCAAAATTAATACAAATGTCAGGTACACATTTGGAAAAACAGGAGAACTTCCCTTGTAATTAGGAAAATGACAATAACAAAGTGGCAATATAGCTCTTTTGCACAGCGGTGATGCTACCCTTTGGGTGGAGTCATTACTGTCCTGTAGGGATGAAAGCTATGGCTTCCCCCTCAGCCTTTTCCAGGGTGGGGTGGTGAGAATGCAGGCACCGGTGTGGACATCTAGTCCTGTTTTGCTCCACGTGCTCCTTGGCAGGGGCTGCGATGAGGTGACAGGTTTTTAGTGTGGCATTTGGTGGGTGTACAGTGGTTATTGGTCTAATTCTCCATTGCTTTGTGAGGTTTTGCAGGTGGCCCCTGTGGCTGCAGCACTCATTTTGGTTGGGACTTTCATTTTTGGTTTGTGCTTTTTTGGAATTTCTGTGTTGCTGGTTCCGTCAACTCTAAGTCTGGAGTATGTGAAGCAGAAAGAAAATCTAGAGAACTTATGTCATTCTTTGGGTCCTGAGGTCCCTAATTTAGCTCCTTCTTCCCTTCCCTGCAAATTCTGGAATCATCTTTTGGTTTTTTACATAATAAACAATGTTTTGTTTGTTCAGTTCCAATACTGGTCTTGAAAAGAGGTGAGGGAAAAGGAAGTTATTAGTAACCTGTATTGTGTACATTGACTTTGAGTCATCATGAAAGCAGCGTTCCTGGGACTAGCCTTTATATATTTCTTGAACACTGTCAGACTATTTTTTCAATAAATAATAGTTTATTTTTACATCATTTTGTGCCTTTTTCCATCTCACTTATAGTCCGGGGGGGCCTCCCATCACCAAATCACCCATGTGCCATCACCGTAGTCCAGTGCATTTCCCTCCCCTCACTGTTTTTGATCCCATTCTCCACTCCACCCCCATAAAATGTCTCTGGTATATAGCTCTTCATTATTATTATTTTTTTCCTCACCTGGTCCTTTATACTCCTGCTATGATTGAAACCATCTGGTAATTTTCCTTTTCTTTCTGGCTTATTTCGCTAAGCATGATCTTTTTCTGCTCCATCCATGTTGCTGCAAAAGGCATGTGTTTATTTATTTATTTATTTATTTTGGTTCCTAAGTAATATTCCATTGTGCATATGTACCATATCTTTTTAATCCAGTCATCTACTTTTGGGCATTTTGGCTGTTTCCATGTCTTTCCCATTGTAAATAAAGCAGCAATAAACATGGAGGTGCAGGTATCTTTTTGAATCATTCTTTTTGTGTCTTTTGGGTAGATACCTAGGAGTGGGACTACTGGGTCATATGGAAGCTCCATATTTAGCAGTTTGAAGAATCTCCAAACAGTTTTCCATAGTGGTTGTACTAGTTTGCATTCCCACCAGCAGTGCAGGAGAATTCCTTTTTCTCTATATCCTCACCAACATTTGTTGTTGTTAGTAGTTTTAAGATGTGCCATTATCACTGGGGTGAGGTGGTATCTCATTGTGGTTTTAATTTGCATCTCCCTTAGTACAAGTGATGTTGAACATTTTTCATATGCTTATTGGCCATCTGCATTTCCTCTTTGGAGTAGTGTCTTTTTAGCTCTTCTGCCCATTTTTTTGATGGGGTTGTTTATTTTTGTTGAGTTTCATCAGTTCTTTGTATATCTTTGTGATCGATCCTTTATTGCTAGTTTTGTGTGAGAAAATTTTTTCCCAATCAGTGGAATGTCTGTTTGTTGTTTGTAATGTCTCTTTTGCCTGTCAGACTATTTTTAGTTTTCTCCAAGATCATTTTATATGTGTCAAAGGAACCACGACCTCAAGATTGGAATTTTCCTTGTAGTTGAAAAAATATACATATGCATTTTATATTAAACATGGCAGGAAATCATATTAAGGCTTACATCTAAAAATATACACTATTTCATTTATTCCTTTTTTATTTTATGTCCTTTAAACTCTACTAGTTTTTTTTTTTTTTGTATTAAGGATATAATAGTTGTTTTAATTTTTTTTAAAAGATTTATTTATTTATTTGTACAGAACTGGGGTACAGGCCAGAGATGCGGAGGGTGAGAGGATTCACCAGAGACAGAGCGGGAAGCAGAACAGGCAGATCGAAGTACACTGCTGAGGGGAGCAGCGGGCTGGCCAGGAGAGGTCTGCCACGCCATGTGGTCGCCTCCGGGGCAGGCGGGAACTCTTGCGGACATGGTTTTAGTTTCTTAGTGCAGTGCTTTAACCCGCTGCGCCACCAGGGAGGACCTATAATAGTTTTTATTGTAAAATTTATTACTAAGAAATCTATTCCATGTAGTTGTAACTACAAAATTGATTATCATTTTTCCGTCAGTCATGTTTAGCCTGCAAAGACACAATTGATTTTGTATATCTATCTTGTGGTCAGTTATTTTATCAAGTGCACTTAATTTCATTAGTGTTTTACCAGAATCTCTTGGATTTTCTATGTGTGTAATCATATTCTCAGTTGGATTGCTTTTTTTTTCATTGTTCTCTTAACATTACAGAAATTTTATAAATGATAAAAAGTTTATGATTTTATCCTAATATTTATAGCAGTTTTCATTGTTTTATTAATCTGGAGACCAAAGAATAACTGGAAAAATCTTGTCACTATGGGAATCGCTTGTCCACAAAATTGAATGCTCATACTCAATGAAATAAGTTGGACAGATTTCATGAGGGTGAAGTGAGAAAGGCAAAATACAATAATAATATGAGTCCACTTTTCCAGAATGAAAGGAAAAGTAGCTGTACGTAGCTTTACAAATTTTATGTGTATATGATTATCTAAATAGAGAGGGCAAGATATGAAAAGATATCAGTTGGATTATATTGGCATTGATAAGAAAAAAAGGATAGATAAGCAAAAATAAGAAAGGCTGAGTTAAAGATGCTGTTTATGAAAGAAATAACACAAGCAACACAATCCTATGTAGGTTAAATTACACAGAACTGTGTAACAAGACTAAGAGAAGCTCAAGGCAATGTACTTGTTAATCATGATCTCAAAGGAATTTCAATTTTAAAAATTCTTTATGAATTCAAATGTTTCCTATAATATTATATGGTCATAAAAACACAGTGAAAACTTGTTAAAATGGCACAAGTGGAAGAGAACAAGCCTGCCCACATGAGCACATTCAAAGCTTTTGTTTGGGTCTCATGTGCAGTCACGTTGCTCAAAGAAGGCAGGTGCTACGCGGGGCATCGAAGAACGGCAAGGTCCTTCTTCCACTGAGGTCAAGGTTGCCACCAGGGAGTGGACTGAAGGGTTTTGAGTACTTAAAACCACCTCATTTCCCACCAGATCTTGCTTGAGTCGGCCAGTGGGTAATTAGAGCTTGGAGTTGGGCATATGTGCTAGCAAGCAGCTTCTTTTTTTAGTGGATTAACAAACTGAAAAAGACAAAATACTGTTGTGAGAAGAAAAAAGGAGAGAAGGTATAAATATGGAGCTTTTGTTAAAGGACGGTTATTAATGTTTTAGAGTGGCAGTAAAATATATTGTTAAGATTTTCTATGTTGCTTCTTTTCTAAATAGGGATATATGATTATGTTTTCATAATCAGAAACAGCACATACACACACACACACACACACACACAGAGGAAAGGAAATGCCCTCTAAGAGTTTTTCTTCTCAGCTAATGGAAGTAAGAACAGCTTGGTACTGATGAAGGCGAAGGGAGAACATTTAGTTTTTTATCTATAGCTTTTAAAGGAAAAGCAAATGCTGCGAAACGCCTATTTTTTTCTTTCTATGCTTGTTAAATTCTGCACTCAGGGCAGAGGCTAAAGATCACATTTTTATAAGGCATTGATTTTTTGGAGGGCAAGAGATAGAAAACCTTTTAAGGAATTAATGTCCATTCTCAATTCTGTTAAGAGGGTGATGATTTATTGGGTCAGGGATGCTGCCTTTTCTTTTTCTATTCTCTCAGTTTCCTCATCTGCAGAATGAAAAGGTAAATGCAATGCCTTCAAGATCTCATTTACAGTAATTCTAATATTCTTCCTGCAACTCAATTATTTACTATTTGAAAAATGGGTGCTTCAAAGTGAAAGGTCTAATTCTTTATTCTGCCTTATGCTGACATCTTTATAGTAGCTAGCACAGAAGCATGTGTGAGTTGTTCGTTTATTATTGATTTCCAGTTGTACAAATATTAATGTGCACTGTAGGAATTTAAAGATATAGCAAAAATGAAATTAAAATTACTGATATCCCACTAATATTAGCCCTCCATATTATGTTTCAATTTTTCTAATGCATGTATTTATAATTGATTTTAAAAAATTATGTATATAGGCCCTCCCTGGTGGTGCAGTGGATTAAAGCACAGCACTAAGAAGCTAAAGCCACTTGAGCATTAGTTCGATCCCTACCCCAGAGGTGACCCACATGGCATGGTAGACCTCTTCTGAAAAGTCTGCTGCTCCCCACAGCAGTACTTTGTCAGTCAACCTGCTTTGCTCCCCACTCTGTCTCTGGTGAATCCTCTCACCACCCCTACACCTCTGGCCTATACCCCAGTTCTATATGCATAAATAAATGAATCTTTAAAAAATTATTTATATATTACTTTACCTATTGTCACATATCCCTACGTAATTAAAGTATCTTCTAAGCTGTTGTCTACAAGAGCTAGATGAGATTTAATAACTTAAAGATTGTCTATATGAGCTATATCTTAAAAATCTATTTTTTTAACCATTAAGTTCTTTTGTCTGGGTTAGCAATTAAATTCATGGACTTTGAGATTGAATAGCCTGAGTTTACAATCCATGTCTATTGTTTTTCCTAGACTGTGTGACCCCAGACACAGTCTTAACTTATTAAGCTTCATTTTCCTGGTCTACAAAGTGGACATGAAGCTTATACGATCTATATCAGGTTTATAAAATAAATGAGGCTATATTGTCTATGGAGTATTTAACATAAAGATTAAATAAAATAATGGTCATTCTGCCAGGTAATATTTCAAGTCATAAGTCATGTGCTTAACCCTCATCTTAGCCTCTGCCTTCAGTGTCTTTTTTTTTTTTTTTTATTCCAAGGTGTTCCTTCCACTTCAGAGTGATGGTCACTCCTCACAGTCTCTAGAATCAGAAATTAAAGGCTGCATATACTTGATAATCAGTTCTAGTATTCCTTGTCTTAGTGGAGGGAGACAAATATGTATATATATATACTTCTAAAGTAATTATCTTTGCCCCCAGACTTACGTGACTGTAAGGAAAAAAGAGGGGTCACCTGAGCCTCCTGTGCATCACCAGCATTAGCGCCCTTTGTGGAGATGCCTCAGGGACCATCTTTTTTCTATTGTCGTTTGGGAAGGTTAAGCAATAAGTGGGTGCAGCACAGCACCCCCAGGCCATTCTCTGGTAGTGACTTCTTGCACCTGATACCACTAAGCTGACCTCATAGTAAATAATCATCTAGCATGAACAGCAACTCATCTGGCAACCTAGAACACTGCAATTCCCCAGGCTCTGGACCCCTATATGGCTGTGGCGGTATGAGCAGACTTTCACTTTTAGGAGGCAAAGTAGCTTTGGGCTCCCAGACATATGTGCCACTTGACTACACACAGATGTGCCTAGCTCAGGGCCTTCCTGTGCAAGAGCTCCATGTACTAGATGTGGCTTTTGTATTTCCAATTTTCCACTTGCTAAATAATGAACATCCTTTGTATCTGTATTTTTTTATTGATGCATTTAACATCTTATATCGTTTCATTAAGACAGGTTTTAGAAGTGCAATTATCCTTTTAAGTATGGACACTTTAAAGACTTTAAATAAATTAGACCATTTTGCCTTCAGAATGATTTAACAAATGTACCCTTTTAATGAGCAGATAAGCTTTCCTGTGTTTTTGCCAAACTAGTATGAACAAATAGAAAACTTCTGAATTCCTGACTTTAATGTATATGTGCTTATTATAAAATCTCTGAAAATTCTGAGGGCAAGTTTTTTTTTTTTTTAACAAAATTACCTCTGCATCATTATACATGAGCTAGTATTCCATGGCATGACAGTATTTGACTTAACCAATCTTCTATTAATAGCTTTGTAAGTTGGATTTATGAGTCTCTCAAACATATGTGTGAATTTGTCCAAATATGTCCTTAGTATTATATCTTTATTTGGTGACCCACCTCAATCTGATATTTCTAGCTGCTTCTAGGTAAGCAGTGAGATTTTTGACCCTTGCCTTTATTATTAAATTTTTTTTCTCTTTGTGACATTAACCAGAAGTCCTAGAATAATACAAAAATGATTTCAGTGTAGGTAGCTTTCCTATTTTCTTTCTGATGTTAATAGAAATACTTCAGTATATGGATATTTCCTATTGATCTCAGTTTTTTTTTTTTTAAGATTATTTATTTATGCATACAGAACTGGGGTACAGGCCAGAGGTGCATGGTGGTGAGAGGATTCACCAGAGACAGAGTGGGGAGCAGTGTTGGCAGATTGACAAAGTACACTGCTGGGGGGAGCAGCGTGTGAGGCAGGAGAGGTCTGTCTTGCCATTTGGGTCATCACCGGGATGGGGATCGAACTCACACTGAAGTGTCTTCTGCCAGCTTGTAGTGCTGCGTCCTTACCTGTGTGCCACCAGCGAGGGCCCAGCTTTTTTTTTTTTTTTTTTTAAATCATACTAAATAGGTGACTTTCTATTCTGAAGTTTCTTAGAATTTTTAAATTGTAGCAAATTATGAAATTTATCTTATGTTTTATTAGCATTAATTGAAATTTTTATGCATTTTTCTTTTTCTAACCATAGTGAAGTAAGTAAATATATTTGTACTAAATATGGCTTCTTTTTATATCTATTCTAAGATTTTATAATACAATCAGGATTAATTTTCCTAAATTTTTGTTTTTGATGTTGCCGCAGTTCCACCAACACCATCAATGTCCAAAATATAGTGATAGTTATGATCTTAAGTGAATACATACTGTCTTGGACTTTATTATTTTTAATTGCCATTTATTTTAAAATGTTATTGCATTATACTTTTATTGCAGTAATGTTGGTTTGTAACACTTTATATATTTTAGGAGTACAGGTCCAAATCTCTTCAAATGTATATCATCACACTATGCCCATGACCAAAATCGCAGTCCTCCACCTCTGCAGTCCAGTGATCCCTCTTCCCCTTGACTCATCCCTACTCCTCTTCTGGTAAAGTCAGTTGTAGTCAGATGCAAGGTTTGTTTGTTGTTGTTTTAAATATTCCTTTGCTTTGTTTCTTTATATTCCATACAAGTAAAATAATGCAGTATTTGTCTTTCTCCTTCTGATTTGTTTCACTTAGCATAATGCCATTCATGTTGCTATAAGCAGCAGGATTTCATTATTGTTTTTTATAGGTGAGTAACACACACCACATCTTTATCCTATCATCTGTTGATGGGCACTTAATTGTTTCCATAACTTGGCGATTGCAAATAATGCTGCAATAACATAGTAGTCATTCTGTCTTTTGAAGTTAGTGTTTTCATTTTCTTTGGGTAGATAACTAGAAGTGGAAAGGCTGGATCACACAGTGGTTCTGTTTTTTAATATTTTTAGAAACCTCCTTATTGTTTTCCATAGAAGTTGGACCATCTACATGCATTTATGTTTAAAAACTCTGGGAATAGAAGGAACCTATCTCAATATAATAAAGGCCACATATCATAAACAATAGCCAGTATAATACTCAGTGGCAAAAAACATTATTTCCTGTTTGTCTGATCTCTCTGGCATAATTCTCATACTTAGCCAGAAGTGGTGACAATGGGCATCCTCATCTTGTAGGTGAGAATGTGAGCTGTGAAACTTGTACGGAAAGCAATCTGGATTTCTTTTAGAATAATAAAAGTGGAAATAGCATATAACCTGGAAATCCCACTCTTGGGCATGCATCCACACAATATTAAGCCACCAACCAAAAAAACAAAAATCCTATATGTCCACAGCATTCACAGCAGCATTGTTTATAGTAGTTAGGAACTGGAGGCATCTAATTCTGTCACTTGCAAATGGATCAGGAAGATGTTGTCTCTATCATCATTATATGACCCCAAGAAAGGATGAAATACTGTCATTTTCAACAAAATGGGGAGAAATTTTTAGAATTATATTAAAAAGATTAATTTTAAAAAGGAGAATTACAACAAAGTACATCAGAAAAAAAAAACAAATATTGATTGGACATTCATGTAACAGATAATTTGAAAACCTAAAATGTTTTCAGAAACCAACATTCAGACATCAGCAAATACCCTGAGGCTGCTAAGATGAAGAGGGAAAGGAGTGAGAAAGGGACAAGGGGACAGAGGGATAGTGGTTGCAACAAAAAATAAATTAGCAGAGGTTGTAGTTGTTACATACTTGAAATATGACTGACCTAACACAAAAAATATTATAGCGAGAGATTTCAACAACAAAACCAACCCAAACCAAACCCCCAGAGTGTCAATGCATTGTTGAATCTACCTCATTCCAGAACCATTTCTTCATTTCGTTGACCTCATCTCTTCCTCTGTCCTTCCATTTACATGCAAACTTTTCCACCTTTCTAGAGGAAGAAAAATAAAAGATAAATTAATAAACAATGGTTACCACACATGAGGGGAGAAATTCTTTATTGTGAAAAAATAAGCAAGGGTGTTTAAAAAATAATAAAAAATAAAACGAAAAATAAATGTTGGCTATCATTCAATCCCTTCTTTAATGTATGATATGTACATATTTTCCCCCATTTAGTTGGACGTGATTTTTTTTCTTTAATAATTTTTTTCTCTGTCCAGTAGCTTTTTAGTTTGATGTGGTATCTTTTGCTTATTTTTGCTAATTACATCTTTATTGACATGTTATTGACAAAAACGTAAGATATTTGAAGTGTAGAATACTCACAGTAATTCTTAAGGTAGTTAATACAGTCCCACTTTAGAGGATGGATTTAAAATAGGTGTCATGGTCACAAAATATTTCTTTAAAATAAAGCAAGTAGTTAAAGATATACTTATTTAATTTCTGTGTCTACAAGTTTAAGCATTTCATTTGTCTGTATTTAGTGGAAAGATTGGTCTGTTGATTATTTCTTAGTGCTTTATTTGACAAATATTATTATCAGTTATACTAGTCTAGTAAAACCAATTAAAATACTTTTTATCATTTTCAGTTATTAAATGTCTTAAATAGTTGAAACAGAAAATTAGTAAATTTAAAAAATTCTCCAGAGTTGAGAACATCTATTTAATTATTTCCAAAATGTATTTCTGTTTTATACTTCATCCAACTTGCTTGAATTTGCACATAGTTTTGCTCTCATCATAGCATAAAAATAACTTTATATATTATGATTTTTTTTCTTTTTGCTTTGTCTTATTTGAGGATTTCTTTTTTTGACTTCTTGGATGTAATGTTCATTTCATGATTCTCTAAGATGATGCTAATTGTGTGACCACAGCTGTGTATCAACTACCACCTAATTTATTTTTATTTTATTTCAACCACCGTCTTTCTTTGTCCTTTTTCCAAGTCCTGATAAAATGTAATAGGAAAACCCTACCAAATGTAACAGGGAAAATTCTGCACAATCACTAAAACATAAAGGGTGACATGCAACACCTCAAAATCATGTAAGAAATTCATCCCTCCCCCCTTTTTCATACACATTTCTGAGCTGTTA
This sequence comes from Condylura cristata, assembly GCF_000260355.1. Taxonomy (NCBI): domain Eukaryota; kingdom Metazoa; phylum Chordata; class Mammalia; order Eulipotyphla; family Talpidae; genus Condylura; species Condylura cristata. The sequence goes on along the minus strand of NW_004567112.1, from coordinate 29,151,894 downwards.
CATGTTGCCCTTTTAGTTTTATAGAAGTTTTGCAACAAATTAGGTTTATGAGAATAGAGGAATTTGGGGTGGGGGGGATTGAGAAGATACGGGTGTGAAAAGTTCACTGGAGGAGTAAGGAAAAAGCTTCTCCCTTGTTCTACTACATCTATACTAATATAAGCCTTAGAATTAATTAATTAAACTATGACATAAATGCTTTTTGAATTAGTCTATTTTAGCTATTGCATTACTATAAGCTTATGTCATTAATAATCTAAATGATCACAAAAGTGATTTCCAGGAAAATATTTTTTTTTAATGGTATTATTAGTAAGGTTTAAAGATTAGAGTGCCTTAGTGATTTGGAAACAAGACAAAATATACTGTAGATTAAAAATGATCATTAAATTAAACTAAAATTTCAGGAGAGGTAGTATATATTTCATACTAAAACAAAACAAAGGAGCAATAAAATAAGTGTGACAGAACTCCAGGGTGTATATTATTGGTCTGCCAAACACTTCTGTGGCATTCCTCCACAGCATACTTCTTGCAACTAGATTTGCATCACCGCTCTGTCACCAAGCTAGGACATTTGCAATGCTCTGGTTGGTAGTAAAATGTGTCCTATGTCACATCTGCATGAGAGCATTCAGAAAATTCTCTTTCCCTTTCCTTAAAAAATGGAGATGCCTTCCCTGGTGGCACAGGTGATTAAGGCACAGCACTAAGAAGCTAAAACCACTTCAGCATGAGTAAATCCCAGCCCTGGAGGTGATCCACATAGCTCATCAGACCTCTCCTTATCCACCCACTGCTCCCCTCAACAGTGTACTTCATTAGTCAGCCTGGTCTGCTCCCTACTCTATCTCTGGTGAATCTTCTCATCCACCATACCCCTGGCCTGTACCCTAGCTCTGTATGCAGAAATGAAAAAAAAAAAAATGGAGATGCTATAGATGGGCCTGTTCCCTCAGTCCTGTTTCTTTTCTAAAATTCAGCTGGTCCAGAGCTTCAATCTAACTTTGGTGACCATGTAGCATAACAGAAAATAATCCCTTCTTGCTACAAGCACTGAAATGTTAGGATTGTTATAAATAAAGAATCCTAAGTGTACTGGTATAACAAATTTGATAATTATCTTAGAATTGACAGACAGAGAGAAAAAAAGCTTATTGGAATGCAGTATGTGGGATATTAGGAAATCCAAAACATAGGACAGGGATTGAAAAGTAATTTATTTTATTGCATTGAAAGTACTTTAGGTTACAGATTAATTAGGGAAGAATTACATTCTTTACAATATTAAATGTTTCCATTAAGGGATATTGCTATTTATTTTGGCTCTTGTTTTTGCTTCAGCACAGTTTTGCAGATTTCTTCCTGTCATTTTTGAACATTTTTGAACATTTTTTTTTTTACTGAAACTGAATGGGATATTTGTTTCAAATGTTTATTTTTTTCAGAATATTACCCACCTTAATTTATAATTTGTAAAATTCAGATTCATTGTTACAGTGGAATGCCTTTCTAGTTGACATTTAAAAGTTGTCAAGCTTTGATGTGATATTATACTATGGTATGAGATTATAATTTAATGAAACCTAGAACTCACAGTTTAAAGAAACTTCTGATTTAAAATAAATATCTACATCTACAAAGACTTTTCTTTACAATGGTTTCCAAAAGTTTTAAGTGTTTTTATTTTTTGCTTTCAAATGAGGGGGAAAAAACTCAACAACATTAACATAATTTAATATCCCCTCTGTTCATCCTTCAAAAGATTGAAAAGTAAAAATGAAAAATGAAGATGGGTAAGGGCTGGAACCCTAATTTCTTAATTACTGCTGGTCTTTCCAGTTTAGAACAATGTGTTGTGCAATGTGTGGGGGTAACTCATTTCTTGCTGACTGAGAATATACAAGTCTTAGTAAATGAACATTGATATTTTATCCAAGATAATTTAGTGAAGTTGTGGCTTGAGATAATTCATCTCCTTTATCCCTGTGACTGGATATTTACCACACATAACTCCCTTCTATTCTAAATTTGAAAAACACATTGCATGGCAATTTCAGAGCCTTGATCTTCTCTGCACAAATAAACATTAGTGGCCCTCCCTGGTGGCGCAGCGGGTTAAAGCACAGCATTGAGAAGCTAAAGCCACTTCCACATGAGTTCGATCCCTGCCTGCCCCGGAGGTGACCACATGGCCGGGCAGACCTCTCCTGGCCCGCAGGCTGCTCCCCTCAGCAGTGTAATTCATAGATCTGCCTGTTCTGCTCCCCACTCTCTCTGGTGAAGCCTCTCGCTGCCCCTGAGCCTCTGGCTTGTACCCCAGTTCTGAATGCACAAATAAATCCTTAAAAAAAAAAATAAAATAAACATTAGTTTTTCACTTTCTGCTTCAAAGAGAGAAAAGGAAAACTTGTCTAATTAATCATGATTTAAAAAAAAACAACAAACCCAGCTTTTTTACTTCCTGTAGGAGTGTTATAACAAATGTTAAAAAATGCTTATTTAAAAATAAAAAAGCCAAGTCATATAATTTGTGAGGTCATTATATCTGAAACTCTTATGTTTATTATTTGAAAATTAATTGCACACCATTTTTCATCTGAGAAGCAAAAATAGAACATTTGATTTAAATAAAATAAAAATATAATATTCCCAAATTACTAGAATATTTCAGGGAAAGAAATTAAAAACTTTATCTCATCTAGCCATTCAAAATTAATATCATCAGGGGCACGTATCTCTGGTTCCTTCATAATCATTGTCAAAGCTTCTCAATTTGATAACTTCCCAGCTTGTTAAATGGATTTCTGGGTTCTGTTTCCCAAGAATGAAATAGTTTTTATGTTTTTTTCTACCTAACAAGATATGTGTCTATCATATAGTGAAGATCATGTTTACTGAAAAAATAAAGTGTTAAATTAATTAATAATATTTACCCCTTCTAATTCACAAAAGAATCCATATTATATTGCCTATGGGTTAAAAAATTGATGTAACATTGGTTTATAACATTATATAAATTTCAGATGTATAACGTTATAATTATACATATTATATAATACATATTATGCATATTATACACACACACGCACACACACACACACACACACATATATATATACACGTGTGTGTGTATTGCAATCACCACCAAAACTCTGTGAACTTTCTGTCCACCACCATAAAGTGACCCCCTTTACCTGAATTACTATCATCACCTGCTTCCCCTCTGGTAATTGTCATTTTGTTTTTATAATGTAAGAGTTTGTTTTTGTTTTGTTTGTTTCTTTATTTTCCACATATGAGTGAAATCATATTTTTTTGCCTTTATCTGTCAAGTCGGTCCACTTAACATAATACCTTTAAGGCCCATCATTTTGTCACAAATGGCAAGATTTCATTTATTTTTCTGTCTGAATAGTATTTCATTATATGTAATATATATGTCATTATATATATTTACATACCACATCTTTATCACTTGGATTGTTTCATATCTTAGCTATTGTAAATAATGCTGCTATAAAAAGAGAAGCATATATGATTTTTAATTACCGTTTTTTTATTCCTCAGATTAAATACTCAAATGGAATAGCTGAATCATACAGTATTTCTATTGTTAATAGTTTATGGAATCTTATACTGTTTTCCATGTGGTTACACCAGTTTATATTTTCTGTTGCTTTTTTGATATAGTTCATGTCTTACTGAATGTTTAATTTCACATTTTCATGTTTACTTAATAGCATAATTGATGAAAACTCATAAAGGAAAATAATTATAAACACAATTTAAGAAAGAATAAATATACTGATTAAAATTAAGTGAATGATTTTGATGCTGTTTTTCTTTGCAAAATACCAATTAAAAACCAAATATCATGGTCATGAACAACCTTGAAATTAAAATGAAATAATGGCATTTACAACAAAATGGATGGACCTTAAGGTCATTATGTTAAGTGAAATAAGTCAAAAAGTGAAAGATATTGGATAGTATCACTCAACTGTGGATATAAATAAACAAAAATCATACACAGGAAAAGTATACTAGGAATAAATCTTGAACTTAGTGAAAGAAAATAATGGTAGCCAGAAGGAACAGAGTGGAGGAAACAACCCAGTGTCCTAAGGAGGGGAAATTTTGATACAGTGACAGATATGCTATTTTTCCAACCTTTTCATGTTATACTTCTCGCCTCCAGCACTGTGACAATACATTTATTTTGTTTAAGTCACCTGTTTTGAGGTTTGGTTTCAGTAGCCATAGGATATGAATACAGTTTGCATGTGCATCACAGTTTGTTTCGCTCATCTGTGACTTGGCAGCTCTGCTTTCAGGTCCGCCTAACTACTAATCCTAAGGTCTAATACAAAGACTTCCTTCTGGAATTAGTTTTGGTCAAGTTTTGTTTTGCTTATACTTAAAGTTTAAATCCTGACTTCCTAAGTAGTTCATTCTTTGTTTAATTTTCCAAGTCCCCCTACTGTCTAAGTTTCTCTGTCTCTCCATCTCTATATCTGTCTTCTCTCCCACTCTCTCTATAACTGTAATTTCCAGATTTCATGGAACATGATATAGATAGGATTGCTTTTAACAAAAGTGGATCGGTGTGGGCTATCGGTGAAGTTTTCCACAAGACCCAGTTAGAGCGGATCACGTTAGGCATTTGGGATGTTGCTGAAGGCTAGGTATAACCTGAGAAAGCTATTTATTCTGCATCTTCATTTCTGGCCCTCTATGACCCACCAAACCACCTGTGCCAATAACCCTCTGTCTCCTCTTCTGTCCCTGCCTCCCTCCTCCTGTTGCCTCTGGTAACCATTAAATTTTTTCACTAAGTCCAAGATTTATTCCTGTTACATTTTGCCAGTGGATTTTTTTTTTTTTTTGGTATTTATATTCCACAGATGAGTGAAGCCATCTGATATCTTTCACTTAGCATAATCTCCTTGAGGTCCATCTATTCAAGTCCCCAGAGTCACTATTTTATCTTTTTCACTTTTGTTCCCTGAGTCACTATTTCATTAGAGTATATCATTCCAGATTTTTAAAATTATATTAGTCTTCTTTTTTTAAACTTAATTTTGAATTGCAGCAATATTGGGATACCCCCACCATAGTGCACCCACCACCCACTCCCCCTTCCACCCTCACAGGCCACTGTGCCTCCCTCCCTCCCTCTTTGTTCTCTCCCCCACCACATCCCGGGCTTGGTGCTTCGGCTCTGTAGTTGGCTGTCAAGTATCTATTTTGTAAGCTTGCCTTTACCTGATTATTAATTTAGTTACTTTGTATGCCTCCCATTAGTGACACCAGATGGTATTTATCTTTTTCCTCCTGACTATCTCTTTACACAATTTCATTATCCACCTATCGGTCTGAGGACATGTAGGTTGTTCCATGACTTGGCAGTTGCAGACAGTGCTGCCACATTACAAATTGTATATAAATATTTTTTATTGGAGTTTTCGTATTTTAGGATAAATACATAAAACCAAAATTAGAGTTTATTTCTGAAAGGAAAGCTGGAGAGGTGACACTGGGTAGAGTGGTAGCAGGCCAGTGGGGACTAGGTGAAGTAGAGTCACTTAGTAGTTTGGTTTCTCTGAGGTAGGAGATATTATAAATAGGAAATGTGTAAAGTTATTTTCACCAATTTTAGTTGCATCAACTGCTGAGAAGTGACGTTTTTTTAGAGAGTGCTAAAGCTAATTTGGGCAGAGAAAGATTTCTGTCTTCTTGTGTGCTCTGTCATTGTTCAGAGTCATATACCTTCTAGAGTGGTTTTTAAGTTTACATGCCAGGTGCACATTTATATTTTCTCCACAATAATTTACTTCCTCTTGAGCGGGTGGTATTATTACTAGTACATTTCAGATAAGAAAGCTGGGTGAGGGGAGGTTTGAGTAATAAGAAAATCAGAGGTATATATGGTTGAACAATATAGCAGATAAGGTGTAATGGTTTAAACTTGTTTTTTAAATATGGAGAACCTGTTTTCTGATGTTGAGAACAACTGAATAAAAATATTCCTGTCAGACTGAAAACCTCTTGTTAACCCTTGTACCTTTAGTATCTGGAATCTTACTGTGTTCCCTGCATCTGGAATGGGTATGAGTGTGCTTGTGTGTGGTGTATTTGGTTGTTTAAATCTATGGGTGATAGATAACATTATAACTATCTTATTTTGCATTTATAAATATATATTTTCTTTTCATATCAAAATTAAGTTCATTTTCCAAGGACTGACTCTCTCTCTCTCTGTCCTCACTTAATTGAACTCAGATGATCAAGTACCTACTATCTGCAGCTCTTACGCTGGTCTCTGAGGACAAAACAGACAACACACCACAGTCTATACCCTCAAACCTTTACTTTGACTGTATCTGCTATAGTAGTAGGACAAAATTCAGCACTTCCGATGCTCCAGAAATCAGAACAGAGGTGGAGCTGAGGTCTAAGTTTATCTTAGTTGGTCTTTCTTGTATCTTCTTCTCTTCTTCTTCAGTAGTTATGAAAAGATGCAAGTAGACCCCAATTAGCCCAGCTGAAGAGATTTCCTAAAAGTTCTGTGCTCTGAGGAGCAGAGGTTGGGTGTCTGCTGGGCTCTAAAGGTCACTGGCTTATCTAGGCAGCTGGTAGGGCACCCTGTCTCTTTTTTGATCTGACTTTGTCCTAAGCTGTAACCATTTGCTTGTATGAATGCAGATGTGAAGATTTTTATTTATTTTTTCCATCCTCCACTGAAATACAATTAAAAGGTCAACCAAGGATCCTCAACAAATTATGCTGGGTTGTGGGAGAGGAAGCAGAGGGAGCGCATTGTCTGTGGATTAGCTTGTTTACGACAGAGCTCAAAAACATTTTGTTTCAAGCAGAGTTTTATGCATTTGTCAATAAAGCCAGGCTTGGAAAGGGCAAAAATCAGCCTGTTTGTCACAGAGTCCCCACATGCTTAAGAATCCAGCCCCAGCAGAGGGGCTTGCAAATGTCCTTGCTCATCCTAATAACACTCCTTCCTGCTCTGGCCACTCAATAGGAACAATGTAAGCTGCTTTGTTCCAGGAGACCCTGGGATAAGGACTTGAATGCAAGTATTTATACCAGATATACCAATAAAGGAGTGAGGAAATAAGATAAAGAAGGAAAGGCAGTCGATATAGGGCATGCTAATGAGAAGGATACTACTGTGGGCATTTGCAACTCAGTCTGGCTGGGGCCACAGGGAGGTGGTGTAGAAATGCCTCATCATTATCCTACCCAAGGAGCAGTGATGCAGAATATATGCACCACTTCCATTGTCATTGGCAGAGGGCTGTTCTCAGGGGTTCAGATTCCATAGCCTTATGACTGAGTACTCTTTTCCACACAGAAAATACTGCACCAGGAAAGTACACTGCTTGCAATAGAAATTGGCATGTGCAGAGAGTATGTAAGATCCCAACCTTCTTACAAATGCTACTCCTGATGGAAAGGTGAGAGCAAAATCTGATCTCATTATTCTCTGGCCTTATCATCCCATCAGTGTTGCAAGGACCATGGAAAGGGTTGCTGATGGAAAAAGAAAGACAAGGTAAAACAAATGCCCTGACAGAGACTGAGATTCTGGCTTCAGGACTAGAAATCTGAGTCAGATCTCACAGAAACAGGGAAAGAACAAAATCTTATCAGAAACTGGAATTAGCAGCCCTCTTCCTCAAGTTGCCTTGAGTGTATATGTGTGTGAATATATTATTTGCCAAATCCTATGAATTTAGGGTTGCATGAGATTGCAGATGTATAACTTCCATTTAAAAATAAAACAAAACACTAGAAGACCTGTCACTTTTAGGACTGCTTATTTTATGTGATCCCAACACTGGGAGGCACATAGATGGCTTCCCTTCTGAATGGGGCATGAGCATCCTTTGGTCACAGTCTCCGTCACCACCTAAAGCTGTCCTGTGGCCACCGAGACTGCAAGGGCATTTATGCTTTTGCATTTCTCGTATCCTGCTTCACTCATTTATATTCTCTACTTGGCTGCATGCAAGCATTTGAGTGGGTAACCCCTGGTTTTTATAATCTGCTTCCTTGATAGCCACACTCTAAACGGAGGCCACAAATGAACAAATGGTTTCTAGGGGTTTTCATGACTTTCTATGACCCCTTCCTCGTAGTCAGAAAGTGTTTCAAGTCTTAGCTCTTATTAAGGACATTGAAACACCTACCCTTCTCTTGACTCCCCCTCCCCCGACTTACATCCATCACTTTCATGCTATAATACATTTTTTCAAGCAAATTGATCATATATATCATCCAAATGCTTCATAGGGGTTGTGATTTCCTATCTGAACCAACCTCCTCGTCTTGTCACCCAAACTGAATGTCCTTCCTAATAAATGGTAAATTAAGAAACAGTAGATTCATGCTCATCCCTCTCTTTATAAACCAGAACATAGTCAACCCATTGGCAAATTCTTTCAGCTCTACTTTCCAGTTTTCCTTAGACCGAGTGCTATATTCCACCTCATCTCCAAAGTTAACATCACAGCACAGGTCACCATTTCTTCTAGATTATGTTAGTGTTCCCCTGATGGAGTTCTCTGCTCCTACCATTGCTCTTCAACAATCTGTGCTCATCACAGCAGCCAGTGTGATTCTTCTGAAGCCTCAGATCCTGCTGTCCTTTGCTCATTTCCTCTCTGAACTCACCTTAGTCTGTTCTTCACATTCTTATCCCCAGTAAACCTTTAAACCTTTCTAGCTACAATCACTCCCTGCTTTTTCCTGAAAATCTTAGAAATGCTTTTTTTTAAGGGTTTGTCCATTTGGTGTTTCCTCTGCCTAACATGCCATTTCCCCTGTCTAGCTGCACAATTTACAGTCTCATCTCTTTTAGAACACAGATTAATTGTTATCTTCTGAATGAGATATTCCCTGACCATCTTATTAATAATTGTAAACTATTATTATTCCTCCAGAAATTTCAGATTTTATTACTCTCTAACTGCTATCATCATTTGATAGTATTTTGCTTATTCACTTATCTTCTCCCAACAGTAATATTGTCTGTTTTGTTCATTGATTTATCAACATTCCCTGGAATGGGACATGACCCTGACTAATGTGCTCAATCAGATTTGTTGGGCAAATCAGTCAATCCCTTTCCTTGCCCAATTCTTTCTTCCCTGGACAAGAAATTTCCTCTCTTTATTTTAAATAAGTCTAATCCATCTTCTGGCCTACCTTTTTACATCCTCCATGAAGTCTCTAATAATTCTTTTCCAGTCTGATTGCTACTTTTCCTGAAGCTAAAATGATGGCTGTAAAAAAAAATAAATTAGAAATGATCACACTATCCATACAATTGAGGAGGATAATGTGTGGTCTTCATGATAGTTTCAACAAATACTTGAAGTTATGAAAAAAAAATCAGCATTAGAGTACCATCTGTGCTGAAAAGTTGTTTTCTCTGAACTTCCTGAGAACTCATGTTCTTTGTTTGTTGGGCAGGAAAAGGTGTAGGACAGAGATGCAATAATTACCAATTTAAGTGTGTTGACTAATTATTACTATAGAATAAAACACCCCAGCACCTAGTGTTTTATAAAAAAAAGTACATTGATTGACCTCAGATGTAGCAATGAGCAGTTTTGTTGATCTGGGTTGGGGCCCCTGGTGTCTGCTGGGCTTATTTAGATGTCATCATCAGCCATCAACTGGTGCATGGTTGGCTGACCTATAACAATCTTACTCATGCAAAGTGCTTAGTGGGTTATAAGGACAGGTGGGTACTTGCTTATTGTTTTCTAGCATGCTGAACTGTGATTGTTCACTTAGTGCTGATCCCAGAGTTTTCCTGGAAACAAAGATTCTTGGGGGTGGCATAAGCTTACATTTGGGCAATGTGTTATCATACATGCTACTTAAAATTGCATTTTAATGTTTAAGTTGTACTACAAAAGTCAGATACAGAAGATTAATGGCAATATCAATATCTTTGCACCCCTGCAGATATATCAGCTGAAACCTTCAAATAAGGAACAAATGAACTTTAAAGGACAACATCCTGTTTGCTCAGATAGAGCTTGAAGTGCATTTAGCCACATGTAGCAAAAGCACCATCCTTTAAGCTCAAGGAAAAGAAACGTGAGTATCAAGTTTCTCTTGCTCCTGTAAGCAGAACCTAGAAGGGTCTTCAGATTCAATAAGCTCTAGGCTGGCTGTAAAGAAATGACATATCTTGTACCTTGTGCACTGAGGAGAAAGGAAAGGAGAAGGAGGAGAGGATTGGAAAGAATGCAGAAGAAGAGAGAGGATTGCTCATGGACTCGAGGACATTTGGAGTGAGGAATTTAGTGCATACCAATTGGTAAGAGAAGAAGCAGGACTGAGACTCACTATGTTCACTGGCCTTTGACTTCAGTACTGTTTGGTCTTGCTATGTAATACTGATGAAACTAGGAGACAGTCCTGCACTACAGATTGTCAAATGGGGCAAAATCCTAGGTGGTAGATAGGCAGGCATTCTGGTTATACAGGCTTGAGATTTTCTCTCTCTTTTCCATACTTTAATATTTTGCTAAATTGCCTGATGTTAGCCATGTAGTAATTTAATTTTCTTCAAAATAAGCATGCTTCACTTTGTTTCTTTACTCACTATTTTGGAGACAGCCTGGTTAAAATCTTCCCACTCACAAAATTGCTAGTCAAAATATTTTAGGAAGGAAGCTCAAACATTCATTGTTTGCCTTATTAAAAATTAACTTAGGCAGATGGAGAAGAGCACAATGTGCACTCTCATCTGAGTCCCACTGTCTGTCCTTCATCTGCACACCAGGTCTGTGGGGCTGGGTGTAGGACCCCACTTACCTGAGTTTCACAGGCATGAGGTTCAGGTCACATGTCCTGGACTTGCAGACATGGAGTAGAGTCATGAAATCAGATCTGGAGCTGAGGATATTTGGAGCACAGGTATCTGGGGAGGGCAAGAAAAATGCCTGAGTTTCCATGTACAGAAAACACTGCTGATCTAAACTCTAACCAGCCCTCTGCAAAAACGGAGGAAAGACAAAAGAAAATGTATCTTGCTGTTCTCATCTGTTTTTGAGCATCCTACCTGTAGAATTCCCTGGGCACTTTAACTCAGTCTTGCATTTATTTGCACCAGGTATCATTGAACCTATGCAGTGTACCAGGCTTTCTTCTAGTTTGTTCGACAGGAAAAGCATCAAGCATCATGTCCCCAGCCCTTTGGGTGGTGGTCACAGTCTGAAGGAATGTTGATCATAGAATTATTGCAGCCATTTGAATTGTGTGATGAAGCAAGTACAGGGCACTCTTGGAAATGATGAAGGGACACAGTCTGAGGGAGTAAGAGACCTGTGTTTGGGAGTGTAGCTCCCATTCTTCTTTGCAATTTGTCACTCCAGAAATAAATAGCAATGGGAAGGGTGAAAGGCTATTGGAGAATAGATCATCAGCCTGCAGCCAGGGCTGGGTGAGCTGCTGAAGAGGCAGGGGTCACCTTGGATACAGTCTCCAAAGTGGGTTGCAGTCCACTAAACATTGTGCAGAGAGCTCTATCCTAGTAAAAGAAAAATAATGCCCATATTTTCCAAACTTATCCACATATTCTGTACCCTTCCCCAAAAATACTGCCTTCCATTATAGCTCTCATTATCTGAGGGTAACCAACATTCAACAATTTCATAGATTCAGGGTCATTTAATCCTCCCAGCAGTACCCTGAAAGAATTATAATCCATTTCCACTTTACAGATAAAGAAACAGAGACAGAGCAGCTTGTTAACTTAACTGAGGTTACACTGCCTACCAATGACCTTAAGCTAGAGGGGACGGTGTGAATATGGGATGAAACCTCAAGGTAGACCAAGATCCAACAGGAAAGACGATTGCCTGGCATGCAATGCTTTAAGAATCTTAGGGACCACTAGAATAGCAAGGTTGGTATTGGTGAACTAGAGCTGTGATCTAGTAAATGTGGGCAAAATATCAGAAACCCTGGAATATAAGGGCCATAGGAAGGGAGGTTAGAATTGTGGCATCACTAAATTTGCTTCTTTTAGGGGCACACGGACGCAGGCCTATCCTTTATATGGATTGGGAGGCTGGGGAGGACAGTGAAAGCTGTGATAGGGATTCACACTCAGCCTATATCTGAGCACAAAGCCGGCTTGAACACACCTGCTGTTTGAAGGCCGTCCTTCTACCTGTACAGGTCTACCAACCACCTGTGCTGGACCCACCTACTAATGCCAAGGAGACTGAACACAAAACCAAACCCTCCCAGAAAGTTGCTAGAACTAAGTAGATCTGACCTCTACATGAACTTCTCACCCTAAGATTGGAGCAGGGTGGGGGAGATAAAAGTGTCAGTGTCTGAAACTTTCTTTAAGGCTATGCCCTGGCATAGGTGGCCACTGCCTCAGTGGTTGGGTATATTTTCTAAAAAATGAATCCTATGGTCAGAGTTTTCCCTGTAGGATTATGAGGGGGGAAAGGATCATCCCCTCTGCATCGCCCAATTCACTGCCTTTGGAGCCTCGTTTGGTTGCTTACTGTGTTCCAGAAGACAGAGATTACTTGGCGCAACTGTGTATTTAAAACTGACATGTTCCCCCAAGAATCATGCCCTAAATTTTTAATCTGGATGCTTAGCAATGCACCCCTCCCCAGCAGTGGACTATCGCCATAAAAAGGCACCTGCTAGAGCTTTGGGTCTGCATGTCAGCAGAGTGGCAGGATTACAAATATCAAAGCAAGGCAGTGAGAGATGGGCCAGTGATTCTCCCACTCGAGTAAGTGAACATTCCTGTCTGAAATCTCAGACTCTCTTTCCCCTCCTGCTCTGTCCACTCTCTCTAAGGACATTACAGAATCCCCATGAAGCTCCCAGTGGCCTTCTGGGGCTCCCTACTAGAAAAGAGTCTAATTCCAGAAAAGAATCCTCCCCTATTGTCAATTAATATTGCTTTTAAATTCAAATCTCTTTTTAAAATCTCTACTCCTCACCAGTTTCCTTCTTTTTCCTTTGCTGCAGTGATTCACACACTTGCATATCCCTGAGTGTGTCCTTCAGGAATTCCAGCCCCTTGTCATTGTTCAAGTTGTTCTCATTGCTTGAAAGGTCCTACATATTGCCTTTTCTTAAAACTGCCCTGACTTCAGAGATCAACTTTTTTTTATGCCTCCCAGGAGAATATAAACGTATTGTCTTCCATGCTCATAAATCTCTGCAATGTGCCTTTATTATATCATTTTCATGGTTTGCTTTTTACTCTAGTGAGTCTTTCCCACTAGATAAGGAGCTTCTGGAGGGCAGGGGCAAGGCTTTATTTTGTGTTCTGCAATGCAAATCAGTGTCCTCCTGAACATAATGATTCTGTTCATACCTTGGGGTTGTAACAATTACTGCAATGCCCTTCCTTCTTAAACAACTCTCTGGACTGAAGCTGAGGGGGTAGGGAGAAAAATCATGGGTTATAGATTCAGACAGACTGTGCAATTCTGGTGCATTCACTTACTCGTTTCATATTATTTATCTCGCAGAACCTTCAATTTCCTCTTGTGTAAAGCAGGATTATAAATATGTGATGAGAGATAATGCTAGAAGCTAGATGTCTGAGTATTTCTTCCTGGCTTGACGGTTCTCACCACATAAGTGAGGGATTTATGAACGTGAGAATACTTGAGACACGGTCTTGATTAGGTATAGGGGCTTCAGTTGCTGCTCCAGATACCTGCGTGGCTCCTCACTCATGACCTGCTTGGCTCTCCTGTGGACAAAGCAGGTAGCAATTCTATCAGTCTGGGATCTTTTCCTGTAGACATGCATGTTGCATAGACATCCTTTTTCTAATGCTAGCTCACTCTTGGTATACCAAAAGGAGAGCACAGGGTCACCTTGGGTGCCTCTTACTTACTAGATGCAGAAGACAAGAACCTTCCCCTACAAAGGAGAGTTTCCTGCAGTCTGGTTTTCTTCGCAATCTTTTCATTTTCCCCACAAAAATTCCTTGCTGCAGCAGTCCATTTGACTTAGTGTTCTTCCACCTTCAAAGCCCCACCTTAGTAATTAGGCAAGTAGACAGGTATGTGTTTGAGGAAAGTCTTCTCTTCAAACCGATTATTTAAGCAATAACACTATGACCTCATCTAGGTAGATGTACAGTGAGAAAAGAAAAGAGTATCCTGACAATGGTGTTAGAATTTGTCTCTTACCAATGTGACACATTGGGAAACATTCTTACCAACTTAGACTTTCAGTTGGAAAATAGAGCTAATCATATCTACTGTTCGAGACTGCTGTGAGTATTAAATAAGATAAGATATGTGGAGATCGTATCACAGTAATTGGCATCCAAAAAGGTGTTTGATACACATTGGCACCTTTTGCTGTTTGACTACAAGTTGTCAGCTGCTTGTGAGGGTAATCTGGGAACTCAGGACCTGAGGTCCATATTATTTCATCACTTTTTTTCTTCAAAGGGAAGAGTACTATCAGGGACTAATTCCAAACTTCTGTAGAAGTAAAATTTTTATAACCCCATGTTGCTCTTGAAGCTTTCCTAACCTACTTAGTATCTGTCTATTTGACAAACTTAAGGCTCTAGTTGCTAAGATTCAGCCATTTATTTTCACCCTGGGGAGAGCCATAGGGGCTGTTAACCCAGTGGAAATGAGCTGATAAGATTATTTTTGTTAAAATGGAGTCATTTCCATTAATTTTCATGACCTGTTCCAGCTACCACAGGACTCAACGTACTGTTAGGGGGTCATAGAGCCCAGGGATCGACTCCAGGTTACTCTTACCGTGACCCATCCCAGTTACTACTTGGAGTTACTTTTCCTTCTGTCTCTCTGGTGCTTGGGCTTGTAACAGTGTCCAGGAGCCACTCAAACTAAGGAGATTTAAGGAGATTATTTCTTTTTACTTTCAGGTGTGTATTCAGTTTCATTCTAAATGCTCATGGGAAACAAGGCTATTGGGTTATGACCATCTCTATACAACTAAGTAAAACCCTTCCATGATCACATCCTGACCTCAAATGGACAGAGTTGGTGAGAAGGGTACTTGGAATATTTTCTTAAGAGATCTGTATAGTAACTGAAACCATCGGTTTTGGAGTTAGTCCACTATGGCTGGGAGGCTTCAGTCTGTACAGATGTGTGACAGTGGAACAGGTACTGAAAACCATACTCTAAACCCCCTCTGTGCAGTGGGTGTGGGACATCACCTAACTCAACTGTTAGGAAGATTAGATAAGACAATGGATGTAAAATGAACAGAATATTAGATACTAGTTAATACTACAGGCTACTAAAGAATGATGATCTCTGTGCCATGCTATAAGTCATAGAGTTTAAAAAATATTGACAAACAAGACTCCAAACCAGTTTATATTGGATTGATTTATGAAAAACATGAGTAATAGTATGTCTATTACTAGTTATAAAAAAGTTGTATGTATTGTAGTTTCTCAACTTTCTATCTCATATGAGATGTTAGAATCACAGCCAGCATCTGGCAGTTCATTGAATTTCTTGATATGATTCCCAAAAAAGCTTACATTTCCCTATTGACTTATTTTCATTTCTTGTCTTTGTCATTTCCCTCATCTAGACAGCGAGCCAGTTTGCCTACCCCAGACAGAGGCACAGTTTCCCCTGCTATGTAGGCTTTGTGCTGATACACAGAGCTCCTGTGCCAGGGTGGCCCTTCCCGCCAGCTGTGGTTTGTTCCTGTCACCTTGCATTGTGCCCTTCCTGTGTACAGAAAACTACAGCTCATTCTTTATGTGCGCATGTGTCTGCCTACACACACAAACCATATTAATACACAAAAGATATGTATAGACAAAACACACAACATACATTAACATACATAACACACATATCCATACAAACATATATAAACTAAATTAGAAACACTGATGAGCTTGCATACACACAGAAATATGAGCAATAATATTTATAAACACATTTGCCCATACCTACTGTCACACTTATGTGCACACAAGCATCACACACACACATTCATTTTGATCATGTGACTACTTTGTGGGAATATGGAGTATATGAAGTGCAGTTCTTGTTCTAATCACATTCTTTTTATGAAGAGCTTTCTATAGATCCTTAGATCAGCAGGACAATTCCATATCCTATTACAATCTGCCAAGAAGAAATAGATAAATCTATTAGCCCGCTCTTTGCTTGTTTCATCATTGTGACAGCCTCTCATGGCCCACATTCATCAGGCTCCCACACCACCTGACAGCCAATCCTCCACCACCACACCGCAGGTTAATAGCTCCTTAATCTCTATTTAATTGCTCATTAATAATTCCAATACTGCTTTCTTGTGTTAATTGATTAAAAAATGGTTTCAGTAGAAGTGAATAATGAAATTTGGTAGCAACAACTATGGAATGAATTTTCTTGTCATCAAGGTAATCAAGAAGAAATAGTGACCAAAACAGTCCTTGCTCCATTTGCAGATTTTTAGAAGGCTCCAACTGGCAGAACCTCAGGAATTTAGCCACATCAGTATTTCTCAAACTGTGATCTACAAGTGATTAAACAGTTTTTCTTGGGAAAACAATATTCTGTGATTAAATAAGTCTAGCTGACATGGCATACAAATCTTTCTTGCATTTTGAGTTTTAAATTGATGTTAGCATGTTGAAAGCTCTGATACTCTACAGTATGAGAAACTTAGTTACATTGTGGAGTTGATCTGCAAACTGAACTTCTTTGATAATAAACTCATATTTCTTGCAAACACCATTTGAGTTATCTTGAACATAATGAATCATTCCAAATTAAGTGGTTCCAAACAACAATAATAGTTTATTTTTCACAGTTCTATAGATTTCCTGTGGTGGAAGTTCAAGATAGTGTGACAGTTGTTGCTATCTCAGGTCTCACCTCTCCTCTTCATGACTTCTCATCTTTCCAAAGTTTTCCTTACAACATGGACTCAGCAGTGTTTCATTAGGTCAAACAGGGCTTTTCCTGAAGACCTTGCCCTGAAAGTCAAGTATCACTTTTTACTATATAATATTAAACATAACAAGTCACAAGGGCAGACTAGATTCAGTGAACCTATACATAAATACTGATCACTGATGGAAGAACAGACAGGCATGTTGCAATAGGGTGAAGGGAATGCAAGGAGGAATTATTGTGGCCATCTCTGAGTATACTCTACTACAAACCATACAACAGTTTTTAGAACAACATTTAGTAAATGATAATGGTAGAACAAGCACCATTGTTTCTAGATTAGAAACTAAACTAAAGTGTGTGGAATGACTTGCCCAAGAGCATGTATCTGATGATCACCAGAGATGAGATTAGTATCTAGACACTAGGCCCCAGGTCTTTTTTTTCACCATTGTGCTTTCGGTAGCACAGCTGACTGAGAATGGCTTTGAGTGATCCCAGTTGCTTGCTCTCAGGACATGTAGGGGTCCTAGTCTCCTAGTCAAGTTCAGCTGGGCTTGTGAAATTGGGAATAAATCAATAAATCAGGGACTCTTTTCATAGGCTTCCATCCTATGAATGATAAACTCTTAAAATAACCAAACTTGGAGATTGTGAATATCATCAGCTGTTAAACATGTTTTCAAAAATATCTTTTGAGATGTTCATTTTTTTATGCCCCAATATTTAATCCTATTGTTTGATAGCCATTGAGACCTAGAAGTTTCTGATCTGTAGATAGATCTTGTAATCTTCCCATGTATTTTAAACCATAATTTTACCCAGCCCCTTGACATCTTAGAAATAAATTTATGCGATATGCTTCTGACTTAGCAACTTATCCCAAACATCCTTTCCATGCCTTTACAAAGTTTGTAATCAAATCTTGAACAATAATTCTTTCAGGAATTCTTGTTGAACTTTTCAAGATAAGCATGAACACTGGCCCCAGTTTTTATGTCTGCAAATTGAGCTATTTATTTATCACTTTGAAAGTTCTATGAGATTAATGAGTCTATTGACCTTTGTAACTTGGATGTATTCTACCTAAGTCTGTTTGTCTGTCTATCAATCAATCATCTGGCAGCACACTCTCCTTTTTACCTGTTACATTTTTGAATTTACTCTATTTTTTAAAAGATTTATTTATTTATGCTTACAGAACTGGGGTATAGGCCAGAGGTGCAGGTGCAGTGAGAAGACTCAACAGAGACAGAGTGGGGAGCAGAACAGGCAGATCAACAAAGTACACTGCTGAGGGGAGCAGCTGGAAGATCAGGAGAGGTCTTCTGTGCCATGTGGGTCACCTTGAGGCTGGGATCAAACTCATGCTGAAGTGGCTTTATCTTCTTAGTGCTGTGCTTTAAACCACTGTACACCAGGAAGGCCCTGAATTTACTCTATTTTAATGCCAGTACTGTAACTTTTGGACACAAAGCTATTTGCTAGAAGGGGCAACACTTGAGACACTTTTTGCAAATGCCCAAGGTCAAATGGTGCCTCAGTCCAGAGGAATAGAATACCTCAGGAGCGATGAGTTGATATAGATCTGCTGAACACTGACTTTAAACAACATTGCTTAAGTATTTTGCATTCACTAATATTTAAATGTTCTAGCTTTTTTCGCTCAGGTAAGCTAATGAAGAAGAAAGTTAATGACTTTAGTAGAAGGTATACAGTATATTTTACAGACAATGCATGAGCCATGGCTTCATCTTCCTTCTGTAACACATTTATTATGATCAGAATACAACCTTTCTCTGGATGTCATTTCAATTGATGTGTCACAGCATGAAAGAATCTGAAGATTGTATCTACTTCCATTCTCAGCTCGTTACAAGGTGGGAGGAACAGAGGGGTGAGGAATCTCATAACTGTGATTCATACATGAAGAGCAGGGGTAGTGTTAAGTCCCATGGCCAACACTTAAATCTAAGATTATCTAGAAACTGAACAGAGAAAGAAAAAACACACAATAAAACAAACTATATTATAAACACAGACAGAATCAAACAAACTGAAAGATTTGTCTAGAAATGCAGTAGACATTCAGCTCAAGCCTTTATTTGTTTGTTTGATTTTTTACTGAGGCTACAAGAATCAGAAAGACAATAACCCCTGTGGTGTCTGTATTTGAGACCTACAGAGAGGTGGGTTAACTGATGAGCTAATGAAGTTCATGTGTCCAGGAGAAAATCCCCTTTGAGACATTTTAGATCTTGGGAGCTGCCAGTCTTCCCTTGTCCTGAAAGTGAAGTCCTCTGAATATTAAACTAGGTATAATTGGCAAGATAGAAAAACAGATGACATTTGGAGACATTCCTAATCTGATGAACAATTAAATCACACTCCCCTGCAATTTACCTTTCCAAATATTGTCTATGTTCAAGTCAAGATGAAAAGTCAAATTGTGAAAATGTAGTGGTATAGAAATTAAATTAAATGACCTGTAATGTAAATTGAGGCGAATCTCTGTGATCATTAACTTACCTTTCTAGAATTCTTCATGTGTCACCTGCAACCTCTTTTTCCCTTTAAGACTCCTACCTTATATTCACCCACTCTACTTCCTACCTGGCTTTCTATTTATTGACTCACTAGAATTAGTCACACATTTTGCTGCCATCCCTGCTCCAGGTTACCTAAGTTAATATGTATGTAACTGTGACTTACTTGTAGCTTTTTGGTGTTTGATAAGTCAGAGGCTCATATAGAAGCAAAGAGGTAATGGAACTTTAAGGTGATAGCAAGGTTACTGCAACCTCATAACAAGAGTCTTTTATTATATTGGGTATTGGGGCCAATTTCCTGTGAAAATGTCAAGTTTCATGAAGGACTTAAGATAAAATGCTTCAAATTGTACTTTTAAAGAAGTGGAAAGACAATCCCGTGTAAGGAAGCATTATTTGAATGTGTGTGAGAGGGACTATGTAGGAGAAACATCATAGCCTAGGTGTGAACCCCTGTGACACAACCAATTGATTCAGTATGTCAGAAGGCAAATCAAGGAGAACACTGAATATTTTGAACTTGTATTAAATAATCAATGATCAAATATTTGAAAGGACCCCATCTCTCCTCCTCATATCAGCTTGGTCCCATAAAAAAGCTGAAATGGAGCAACCCAGTCTTTACTAGAAGGTAAACTATCCACACCAGCTGCATACAGGGGCATTTCTATAATTCTTATCTGGAGCCATTACATGCACATCTACTTACACAAGCAAATTAGAATGAACTATTCAACAGGTAGTATAAATTGTACTTAAAATAATTTGAGGCTACTTTTCAGCACATACCCCATAAAATACAACTAAGTTTTTGGATAGGACTTACAAAACAAACAGAAAGATTCTGAAAGGTAGAAATAAAAGGTGGCTAGCGATTTTAGAATCAGGTAATGACATGATGATGAGTCTTTGTTTTCCATCTCATATAGTTCAGACTTGGAGTTAAACAAGCCAGTGACACAGAAACACCAACAAATTCAGACAAATAAGCCCCAAAGCTTTCTCTCTCCAGAGAATATAGTAAAACATTACACTTATAGACAATATCTGCTCATTTCAACCAAACATGCCTCACAAAAAATATGGCCTCATCTTTATCCACCAAAATAAAAGCCAAAATGGAGATTCTAGACTTCCACCTTTGTGATGCTGTGTTGGGATAACATGACTGCTCCCACTAGGGTGGGATAAAAGAAGTCCAAGCAAGGACTGGCCTTAAAGGGGCTCTCCAAGGTAGCCACATAGACCCACACGGGGTTTCTGAATGTCTACTCCCAACCATAGCAATTCATTCCAGTAATGAGGCATTATGCCATCTGTTCAGTGTTAATGGAAGTTGTCAGGTAGTGCCCTGGGATTTTCACAGCTGCCCAGTGACATCAAGTCCACTTTCACTGCAGTGATAGTGACTACCACATGAGCAGCCAGAGCAGCATGCCAAACACCTTAACTGAAGAGGGATATCTGGAACAATTATTCTCTCTTGGGCTAAGACGAAAGGATATAAAACACAAAGCTTTCTTTTTAAGTTGTAAAATTATTGTATTTTTAAACCCAGGTCTAGGAATATAGATAATAATGTCCTCAAATGTGACTGGTAGCAGAAAGATCAGGGTGTCCACTAAGAGTTTGTTCAATTTCGAAAGGACTGTCATCAAATTCAATTGCATCTGAAATTTGAGCTTTTACAAAAAGGGCTTCTGAAAACCTCCAGGAGTATATTCACATCATTCAAGGAATAGGCAAGCATATAAATGTCTCCATTCTCTTTAATTTTATTCAATGAAACATTTGTGCCATAAAGCCACAGAAGACATTGATTTAAGAGATACAATCCCAGCTAAAGAAGAAATCATAACGTTAAATTCTTTTCTTAAGCAAACCCAATATTTTATCAAGTACAGTCCACCAACCCCTTCTATCAGAAACTCTTGATACACCTCTATATGGGGGGCCACTCAGGGCTTCAGTTATTCTGAGGTAGACACTAGGATTCTTCATTTATAACAAACTCCCAGAATCATTCTTATTTAAACTAAATATTGGAGAAGCATTGCCATAAATCAATATTCCTAAATTGTAGTCAATTGGCTAAGTATGACTTTGTTGTTTGTCTATGGGTTTCATTGTTGACTAGTTAATACTTATCTTTTGTTCCTCATCTACTTCTGGGGGGCGGATATAAAATGGAAGGATTCTTTCATGATGAAAACCCTCTGTCAATTTTATGGTTGCTGAGAACACCAGACTGCCATAATGAGGTCAAGAAGTCAAGACGGTTGAGATGGAATGAGAACCTATGTTATGACTGTTTCCCAGCAAAGACTGGCACATCCAGCATGTGCTGTCAGTTTGTCATAGTGGGAGGACTCTGACAAAGCTGGGGGTGGCGTGCTGGAGGGAGGAGTGGATAGGGTGAAATTCACATCCCTCCAAACAGCAGTGTTAACACACTGGTGGCTCACATAGATGTTGTAGGTGAGAGGGTGTTGTTGGTGCGGAGAACATATATCCCCTAAATATGTTCAAATTTTCTCAGAGACTATGAATGGAAATATGAGAGATTTCATTTGATTGCCAGTGACTTCTGAAGTCTGTGCTTCAAGTATGTTTCCAGATGTCTCATCATTTGGATATGATGCTGAAGATCATACCTTAGAAAACTGGATACTTTCTCTGTTCTCCCTAGAGTTCAGTTTTGTGTTTGATTCATGAGTAGATGGCAAGATAGAGATTGTGACTTTTTTGTTAGGTGGATGCTGTAGGACCAGCCTTTCTGCTACAGTGGAAAATGCATGTTTATGCAGGAAATAGCTTCTCTTAGGAGTCCTCTTTCAGTCCCTCTTAGTTGTTCTCTACAATATATATATATATACACACACATATATGTATAACATATATATAACATATAAAATTATTTTCTAAATGCCTTCAATTATAATACCATCCTCCATGAATGTCTATTAATAAGTTAAGACTTAGGTACTTATCATATATATTACATTATATAGAAATATTTATCAATATTATTATATAGTTATGTTTTATGAAATAGATACCTATTATGTAGATTAGGAAATGGGAGGCCTACGATACATAAAGCAGTTCCCATACTTTTTGTACCCAAGGGATTGTGTCCAACAGACATAACAATTTTATTTGCACAGTGTTTGGAATGGTGGGGATGCTCAGAATACACTGTTGAGCAAATGAATAAATGCCTAGAAGTCTTTGGGTCATGACCTGACTAACTCACTCTTTTTTGTTTGTTTGTTTTGTTTTGTTTTGTTTTGATCTGCAGTGTCAGCCTAGGCAGGTTCTCGATTTTTCTCATGACAGAGTATTTCAGTCACCTTTTACCTGCTTGGGACTTTCTATAGCTTCTCCATCAAACTCTTTACAAGCCCTGCCAAGGAGCAATGTTTTTATTGGAACAGCATAAAATGTGACATTACTCATAGATTCTGCAGAAAATTAGTGGTAGTGAAAACTAGCTTAGCACAGCTGGGCAAAATTGCACCTCCCCCCTGGAAGCAGTAAGCTGAGAGACTGTGGGGAGTCATAATGGTCTAATGATGGCTAATCGTGAGGAAGCAATGGACCCCAAACTCAAATCAATCTTAACACAGAGACAGTTAATGAAATGCTCCAGAGATGCTTGAACTCATCTGAACATTGCCCATGGGTGTGTGTTTCTTACTGGACCATTATTTTTGTGTTACACAAGAGGAAAATATAACAATTCGGACATAGGAAGTCTCCAAGGGTTAGAATATTTGCAGATTCGCAAATAGGTGAAGAAATATGAGCCCCAGCTTCAGGTTCCAGAGCCCCAAGTTCATGATTCATTCATGGTGAGGCATATTCTTTATTACAGAATTTGCCATAATCAGGGATGGTTCAAGCTGATAGACTTGCTTTGATTTTTCTTTATATACAATGAAAAATGATGAAGAAGGTTTAAGATAAAAAAAACTAGTATTTAGTTAAAGGTATACACAACTGCCTTTGCTTTCTCTAGTGCAAACTAAATTCCTAATAGCTTTAATAACGTTGGAGTGAGTCTTCCCTATGTTTGTTCATTTCTTTCAATTATTTGCCATCTAGGAAGAATAAAAAAAAAATTGGGATTTTCCCAGGCCTTTTTTTTATTTTCCTCTAGATAAGCAGTGATTGGCAACAGTGTTGTAAAGTTAACTCTTCATGTCCCACTTCAGGCAGATTCAAAATGCAGCCTGTTTCTTCTGTCTTTTCAGAGAAATAATGTCTATCAGCAGACATTTTTAATGTGAACATTGCAAGCATGATATGTCATGTTTGTAGAAATAAATCATACATCTTCTAAGAGAAGTACACGTCTTGAGCTTATTTACTTGGGAGTAATAGTTAGCAGCCACAAATTATTATTTCCATTTTTTCTCAAACACACTTTTTTCTTCTTGGAGAATGTATATTGAGAGCCGGAAGACTTAGGACCCTGATAAAGATTTGCCCAAGGGACTCCTCCTTTCACATGATTAAAGGTGATGTATTTAAGGGACTCCATTAGAACCTTCCTCAGAAAAGCATTCCTTGGGTTTTTAATGGAAGGTGCCAGCTGGGCAAATCTATCACAGAGATTGGAATGGGAAATGAGAACTTCCCAAGATAGTTTCATGCCTTTTCAATTGCTATTCTGTTGGTTTTCAGACAGAGGCATATTTGACCTCATGTCTTTGTCCTTACCAAAACCACAAATACTCTGTGAATTTTAGCTAAAGGATGTGTGGTAGTGATTCAGCCATGTCTGTTAAAACTTTTGGTAGAAAAGTATCACTGCACAGAGAAAATGGCTGTGACTGCTTACATAGAAAGAAAACACACAGAGGAGTAAAACTACACCAGGAAGAAAAATTAGACCAGGAGAAAAATTGCCCCAGAGAGGAGCAACCTTTTATTTTTACCAACTCCCTGAATCCTGCCCATTTACTCAGAATCATTCTGTTCTGTTACTTTGCTTTGCCTTGACCCTTTTTCATGCTCAGTCATGTAGCCTAAGCCCATCCAGTAATATAACTAGTCCAAGCAGACATACATCTTCATTTAAGCTGGATGATGCCGTGGCTTGCTCTAGACCCAGGATTTTCTGTTTTCTGTCTTATTACTCACCCGTTCACTCTGCTATTATGAGAAATAGAAGTAGAACAAAATTTAGAGGGAGTGTAGTCAAGATATTTCACAAGTGTTCTAACTTTTTGCTCTACATTGCTCCAGAAAAATTGTCTTTGATCATACTGCTCTGGAAACATACCACTAATGTTTATCCAGAGCTGGGTAGAGGGATTCCAGCGGCAAAGCATGTCCTGAATTGTGAGTCCTCACATAAATGCTTTCGGTCTCCTTATGAAGTCAGTCTCTACTTGAAAGTACAACAGATATGTGGCCTTCTTGTTTGTCATTTACTCCTTGTGGTGTTAAGAGTTAGGAAAGTTACTGTGATATGCATTATGACACAGGATGGTGCTGGTTAGATAAGCTGTTGGAGTATAACTTGTGTGTATAATGTTTGGCTGACAATTCTGAGATGGAAACTCCAAGTGTGAGTCTCAGAGTTGCTTCCAGAAATAACAATGTGCACATCTCCCCTTCCAGAGAGATGGGGTTTTACCAGAGGCACTATAATCAAGGGCTGTTTCTGAAACTTGGGTGAAATTAAAGAGTGAGAGACGAATCAGCAAATTTTCAGATGGAAAAAATCTTACCTTTGATAACAAGGCTTGCTGTTACTTATTCATTATTCAAATGACCAAATAGATAGTATCAAGAATACTAAATTTGCCTTCTTCTTTGAGTTGATTTACCAATACCTCCATTGTGTTATTTACTTAGACCAAAATAGCTGGCTACACTTCCTCTCAAGGTGAAGTTTTCATGTTACAACAAATACCAGAAGCAGAAGCCAAATATTTTCTGAGTTTTTTAATCCTGTACTAAATTCCCACTCCTGGGTGACCTAAGCCATACTCTGCAAAATGTATGGTAAAACTAATCACTGGAGGTCATATATAAAGACATTGCCACTTGCTCAGACATGTAGTTCCTTCCTGGAGTAGCTGGGAATTGTTGATAACAAACCACAATTTGAGTAAACCCGAGCTTAGAAGTGGATTTGAATTTTGCTATTACATATTTTGCAATTTTGGCAGTTTTGAAGGTAAAAATGTGTCAAAGGGTAATAGATCTCAAGGGCAGTCAGTGCTAAATCAATATTAATTAAATAGGTTTATTCTTATTTAACAAAGCACTGAAGTGTGGAGGAAGGGATAATCTGTGACCATTTTCTTTTGCCATTTGTCAGGTAAGGTAAGATCTCCAAATTCCATATGTCAGCATTTTTAAAATAAAGCCAATTTTCAGGTTAGGTTGCTGACCTAATGATGTATTTACTATGTCTAGTTATGATTTACCAGCTATGAAGTTATATTATGAAGCAGAAAGCAACCAGGAAAAGTACCTACAAAGACAGCAGAAGTTGTGAAGCAAGAAAAATTTTACTTTAATTAACTCAGAAGCCCCAGAGTATAATAGCCCACAGGATTAAGAACACAAGTACTATCTTTGCCACGAAACATGTAGAGAGAATCATTTATGGATCAGCTGAGTTGTGGAAATATAGTTGAATGGTTTTTGACTTGGTCTCTGCTCCTACTTTAGCAATATATAAAGCATAGAAGAGGGGAGCGAAAGGTTCCATGAAAGATTAGAGTCTATCTTGTCAATTAGCTACATCCTTCAAGGGTTTACTTATCACTTCTTGCCCATGTAGTAGCCAGTTGGGTCTGAACTTCACTTCTGGTCAAGAGCTTATTAAAAACTGAACTTCACTTCTGATGAAGAGCTTATTAAAAACAAAAAAAGTGACATGGGGAAGCATGGTGAGAACAGATTCCAAAACTCATAGAACAAAGCTCATCATAAACATAGGTGGCCCCTTTACCAATCTTGGAACTTCAGAATATCATTGAGCTTTTTACAATAAAACTATTATCTCTGATAGTATTAGAACCATCACAGCCAGTTATCATAATCATAGCAATGAGCAATAATACAGTCTTATCATCAATGATATTATATGACATGAGGTATCCAATGGTTACATAAATGGTTGATTGTTAAAGCACCATGGTGGAGCATGGATAAACTGTGATCATGGAGAAAAGTGGCTTTTTTGATTTGTTTTGTTTTGGTTTTGGCTTAAAATATGGAAAGAAGTCTTAAACTTAGTCTTAAACTTGTTTTTGCAAATATAAGCTTTCTGAGGTAGATTTGGAATTGAATTAGGGCAAGGACAAAGTTATTACCATCAAGGCCTTAGTTTTCCCACCTGAAATATTTCCATAGCTCCTATACGACTTCCTGAGAGGGTTTATCAACAAAAAGAGAGTACATTTCTTTGAGAAAGTCCCAAATAGTCATCACTACTCCATCCTTACTCTATGCTAAAGAGATTTTCCAGCATATAGTTTGATTCTGATAAGGGAATGATTTCTCTTATAGTAATTACTTTCTCTTCCTCCTAACTGAAATAACCCACTACAGTAATCAAGGGTAATTGCCTGTTTTGAGGTCATAACACTCCATGCTAGAATATATTAGTTCAGGATTTAGGTCAAATATTTACAGATCTTATTTAAACCAACACATGAGATAAGAGAAGATGTTAATATCTACTGTATGAATATAGAGCTATAATATGCCTACTCAAGAGCTCCAGTTGCATAGTTACTCAAAAACAGATTAATGAATCACAAAAATGGAATTAAATGAGGTATCCCACCAAATTTTTTAGAAAATTTTAATCCTGTTTCTCCCATTTTTTTGTGATAAACCAGGAAAATTGCTTTAAAACCACTGCTGAAAACTTGTTCTCCTCAACAAAGTTCTCCTCAACATTAACACTTTCAGCTAGAAAAATGATGAGACCCAAGAAGTTGTTGATATCTGAATTTTCAATTTTTACTGCCATTTAGAGACAATTCTAGACTTTTTTTTTAAGACTTATTTTATTTATACATACAGAACTGGGGTATAGGCCAGAGGCTCAAGGGTGGTGAGAGGTTTCACCAGAGACAGAGTGGGGAGCAGAACAGGCAGATTGATGAAGTACACTGCAGAGGGGAGCAGCGGGCGGGTCAGGAGAGATCTGCCTCACCATGTGGTCACCTCTGGGGCAGGTGGGAATTGAACTCATGGGGAAGTGGCTTTAGCTTCTCAGTGCAATGCTTTAACCCACTGCGCCACCAGGGAGGGCCCGAAAATTCTAGATTTTAAGAATCCAGAGAAGTGCATTTACTTTACTTAGTATCCTGAACCTGTTACATATGTATATAAATTACAAAAAAATACTTTTATAATTTGATAGTCATGATTAACTTTTAAGTACGTGGTATATACTTTGTATGCAGTGCAAACAAATTTAGTGAACAGTGATCAAATGAGATTTTTTTTTTTTACTGTCATATATTTTAAGGGACACCACTGAGGCCCAAAACAAAATCAAATTCTCCTTTTGGAAAGTGAGTAAATAAGACTTATGAGTCTGTAGTAAATATCTTTCATTCTTATATAAACAGGTGATAGAACATTGAGAGAGTCAATGATGAGGTTTTTATGCAACTCTTAGGGCTATATGGTATGCTAAGCAAGTAAATTTTACCTAAGGAGAATTCTATTCTTTTTATATGAGAGTGATTACCCAGAATAGTATAGCTATTTTTACTCCAAATTTCCTTTGTGGGATGAGTCTAAGCCTATCCAATTCTCTATGGTCTTACAACTAAACAGAGGATTGAGATGTGTACATAAAATTATCTTTAGAGAAATTATGTTAATACTCTGCTACTTAATTCAACTTATAACATTTTGTCAGGGAGAAAAAATTCACTTTTGTAGTTATGTTGACAAAAATCTTTCAAATATATGGAAGATAAAACTAGTTAATTTATACCTCAACAAAGGTGGAGCAGAATAGAAAAGTGGTAAAATTAGAGTAATAATATAATACATGGAATTTGAGGAACCTATTTTTCCTGTCTTTCATAGTAGGAACAAGACATTATTGTCTCAAAACTAAACATGGTATTAACAAATGAGTAATAATTAGGGCTTCTTCATTATTAATGCACTGTGTTTAAAATCAAGAAGCATGCTTTTATAAAATTGTTTTCATCATGAAAAAAATACTTATTTGAAATTTGGCAAGCCTTTGTTTCACCTTAGCAATTTTTTCCTATTATTAAAGTAAAAAATAAATTTCGTATTTGTCTTTATATATGAATTTGTGTAACAAGATATCTGTAGTAAAGTTTAATGTTAATAGTGGTTTGTAGGGATGTGGGAATGGTGAATTATTACAAAATTAATAGAAATAAACAGAGAACAGCTTTTATTTTCATTCTTTACTTTTCTGTATGCTTTCTGTGCTAATATTCATATTATATTAATAATTGTCAAACAGGAATATCTGAATGGAAAGCTCATCACCTACTTTTCATTCTTTGTACCGTTTGCCATATTTGCACATATCAGTAGGTCATATTTGGAGTTTTACACTTTTAAAAAGAAATATATGTAAATGTAAAATATAATACAAGTAAAAAACTAAAATTAAACAGTAAAATAATTACCAAATGTTTAAAATGAATATTGATTTTTATATGGTTGAAGAGTGAAGAAATAATATTTTTTAGCATTTAAAATATTTTAGATTTATATGAATCATAATTCTCTTTTAAGTTACTGATATATAAGTGACTAAAAGACCTAGAGTTTATAGACACGTACTGTAGAATAACATGTTGCTATAGATGTGTACATTTTATAATTATGCAAAAATAAAGCTTACTTAAAAAGCTTTTAAAAATGAAAACTTGCAAATATAAACACTAACCAACATAATTAGATAAAATTAAAAAAAAGAAAAATAGTCCAAAATTACATTTTTTGATTGTTAAAATTAACTAAAATGGGAAAAATCTCAAAAACCTTGAGTGAGCAGTTTTGAGTGATTAAAATATTAGCTATTTCCTTTTCAGACAGTGAATGAAGATGATTTCAATTTGGACACTTTCCTCTATGTCACCAAATGCGAACAAATTAGAAATGCATATAAAGGGGAAAAAATTCAAAGCAAAAACTGAAACAATGACAAAAATAAATGTTTGCTTATATGCTACTATTGTAAATCCTGATTCAGGTTATCTCTCACCAAAGGGAGAGAAAACAAAACCTACATAAGAAAATAAAACATTTAAGTCAACAGTATAATGAATATTATAAAATGTAAAAAATCAAATAATACTGGGAATGAGGTAATACGGATAGTATGAAAAATAAGCTGTTGCTAAAAATCAGTGATGATAAATAATAAGAACTTAAAAATGAGTAGGCGGCAGGTAGTTAAAAGCAAAATAGTCAGAGATGCAATTGGACAACATCCAAGTTCTAACAGCCCCCTAGTATGAAAAAGCAAGGCGATGAATATGTTATTTTAATTTCTTTTTATTTCTGTGGAGGTTAATGAATGTCTTGGTATGGATTCTAAGGATTGGTAGAAACAGGACAGAGTTTAGTTTCTTGAAATGAGAAAAGGGTGAAGATCATTGAAGATCACAGCATGAGGCCCAGAGCTGCATGATAATGAGATGGAAGGATGGGAGACCAATAGCTGGAGTTCTTTTTTTATTTTTTTTATATATCTATTTACATTATTATTCATTTTATATCAATGTTTACTTCCCCCTCCTTGTTCCATCATCACCATAGCCCCCCAAAATTCCTCCCTCCTTCTGTACCTCTCTCTCCCTCTCCCCTGTAGGATCTCTCTGGTTTATAATGTGTTTGTTTTGTTTTGTTTTATTGTTTTTTTTGTATTGTAATAATAATGCACTTCCCCCCTCCAGTCTTATTTGGTTATCTTAAATTTCTCCTGTAAGTGAAACCATTTTATATTTTCCTTTTTCCTTCTGACTTATTTCACAGAGCATAATCCCTTCCAGTTCCATCCATGTTGCTGTGAATGGTATGAGTGTCTTTTTGATTGCTGAATAGTATTCCATTGTGTTTGTGTGTGTGTGCATGTCACATTTCTTGATCCAATCATCTACTTCTGGGCATTTGGGTTGTTTCCATGGGTTACCTATTATAAGTGGTGAATAGCTGGACTTTTTAACACTAGTAGCTGAGGAAGGATTTGAGGAAGAATAATTGTAACTTTTGTTAGGTATAAAATTGAATGCTTTTTAGTGTGAAATGAAACTCCACTTTGTCTTTACCTTGCATGTGTACACACACTCATACACACACACACACACACACACACACATACCGCCCTTCTTCCCACTACCCCTCCCCAGCAATGATTTGGAGAAGGTGTTTGTTTAGAGACACTGGTTGAGCACTAATTCCATTTCACAGCTGAGGAAAGTGAGTCACAGGGAGATTGTATGTTCAGGAATATAGAATTGGAGAGTGGCAGAGCTGTACTGGAACCCATGCAGCTTGTGCCAATTTCTCTACAATGACAAGTTGGTCCCTGATTGGTGACATTCAAAACCAGAAACTTCCTGTGGGAAGTCAGTTACATCAAGCTTAAAGGTAAGATTTTTTCAGAGTGAGCCTGGCAAGCAACTCCTGGTTAACTCCTGGCCAGATGAAGGTGCTGCATTCACTTACTTCATATATTCACAGAAAAGAAAAAAAAAAGTATTAGAAGGAAGTCAGGAACTCTTGAATGATAAATGGATGACTACAGGATAAGTCAGGAGGAAAAAGGAAAATATCAAATTGTTCCACTTACAGTGCACCTTAGAGCAATGATCTGGTTAGAAAGAGGTAGAAAAACTCTAATTGTTGTTTATAGTGATACTGGGGAGGTAAAACCCATGAGTAGTGACTATTATATAGAACTCCCCATAGTTGTTAACTGATTCATACCCATGATGTTGGAGACATGTTGAAGACATGACACTGAATTGGAGAAAAGGGTGAACTGAGTTGGCATCCAGGAAAGAGGATGAACTGTTGGAATAAGGGTACAGATTACAGATTACTGGCTTGAACCTGAAGCTTCTAATTTAGACACTTGGA
Organism: Condylura cristata; assembly: GCF_000260355.1. NCBI lineage: Eukaryota > Metazoa > Chordata > Mammalia > Eulipotyphla > Talpidae > Condylura > Condylura cristata. The sequence continues at coordinate 29,120,270 of NW_004567112.1, read as the reverse complement.
ATTTGAACCCATGGAAGAACCAGGTCAGATCATCTGTGTCTCACAGAGAAGAGGAAGCCTAAGGTTGGGATATTTAAAACACCTGCCATTTTCCCCCCTCCATCTAGGGAGAAAACTGGTAACAACTGAAGATGTCCCTTAAACAGAGTTTAAACATTTATTAACAGCAGGTGCAAAAACACATGATGAGGTGTGTCCTGGGCAAGTGAACAAATACAGGTCCACATGAAGAAGCAAGAAAAATCCCAAGTAACATACACCTAAAACACCTAAATACACCTAAAACAACTTGAAAAAGAGGAACAAACAGTACTACAAGGGAGAGAGAGGGAGAGGAAAAAAAAAAAAACTAGAGCAAAAATAAGCTAGATGGAGATCAAAAAGACCATTCAAAAGATCAGTGAAATGAAGAGAAGATAAAATACACAAAACTCTATCTGGGTTCACAATGAAAAGCAGAATGGAAACACTGATAAACAAAACCACAAATGAAAGTGGAGAAATTACCACAGCTGGCATAGAAATACAAGTATAAAAAATTACTATGCACAAATATATGCCAATAAATTCAATAGCTTGAAGAAATGGAAGCATTTCTAGAACAATATAGTTTATTAAGACTGAACTAAGAAGCAGCAGAAGAGTTGAATAAGCCAATCACAAGCATGGGGATTAAAAAAATAAGGTATTTTCCCAAAAGTAAAACCTCAGGATGAGATGACTTTGTCAATGAATTTCATTAAACCTTTAAACAAGAAGTAATGTCCATCTTGCTCAGATTGTTATTAAAAGTACAAGAAAAGGAAGGCCTTCCTAATGTATTTTATTTATTTTTTCTTAATACATTTGTTATGCCAACATTAGCCTAATACTTTTATCAGGTAAGAGACCACACAAGAAAATTATAGGCCAATATCCTTGGCTGAACTTGAGTGCAAAAATCTTCAATCAAATATTAAGAAATCAAATTTAACAATATATCACAAGGGGTTAAGGAATTTTTCCTAGTGATTCAAAGATGGCTTAATATAGGTAAATCAATCAGTGTAATACCAATGTATCAGCAAAAGCAAAGATAAAAATAATATGACATCAATATAGATTCAGAGAAAGCACTTGATAAAATTTAGCACTCATTTATGATTAAAAATTATAATTGAGAGGTCCTCCCTGATGGCGCAGCGGGTTAAAGCACAGCACTGAGAAGCTAAAGCCACTTCCGCATGAGTTTTATTCCCTCCTGCCCCGGAGGTGACCACATGGCGAGGCAGACCTCTCCTGACCGCCCGCTGCTCCCCTCAGCACTGTACTTTGTTGATCTGCCTGTTCTGCTCCCCACTCTGTCTCTGGTGAAGCCTTTCACCGCCCCTGACCTCTGGACTGTACCTCAGTTCTGTATGCACAAATAAATAAATTTAAAAAAATTATAATTGAGAAGGGAATAGAAGGAACCTAACTCAATATAAGTGCCATATGTTGTAAACCTCCAGCTAATATTCTCTAACTCCTTACATGAAAATAAGCTCCAAAATGATTAAATATTTAAATATAAGATATGAAACTATGATAGATGATAGATAGAATCACAACATTAATAGTAGAGAATTTTTTTGAGACTTGATTTTTTTTTTGGCACTGGAAAAAATACACAACTGGGATTACCTCAAGTTATAAAGCTTTTTCATATTGAAAAATTATATACAAAGATTAAGAAGAGATCCAATTGGATGGTAGAAAATATTCCTGTAATATATAATTGACAAGTGATTAATGTCTGAGATATAGGAAAAATCTTACATGATTCAACAATAAAATAACAAATAAACCAATTAACAAATGTCAGTAGGTGTGAACAGACAGTTCACTACAGAGTATATCCCCAGGCTCAATAGATAAATAATATTCACCATCATTTTAAATAAGAGAGATGCGTGTTAAAATCACATGAGACACCATCTCATACCCATGAGAACAGCCCATATTATGAAGGCTCCCAGTAGGAAATGCTGGAAAGGCTGGATAGAAAGAGAAATCTTATACTGTTGAAAATAATGTAAACTGGTGTGGCCATCATTGAAAGCAGTTTGGATTTACCTTAAGAAACTAAAAATGGAAACACCATTATGGCCTTGCAATCCCATTCTTGGTCATTTATCTAAAGGTTATGAAACCATAAATGCAAATAACTTCTTGCTTAACAAAGTTTATTGCAGTATTTACATTTGGATGCTTGGATAGGGAAGCAGCTTAAATGCCCAACGATAGACAAATGGATCGAGAGGTGGCACAGCCTAACTATGGAATGCTATTCAGCCACAAGGAAAGACGAAAGTAAATGCACCCATTTACAATAAAATGAGGGCTGCCTGTGTAGTAAGCAAATCAAAATGGCAAAGACAAATACTTGATAGATGATTTGACAAAGTAAAATACAAAAACTAGTGGACATTAGTAAATGAAGTGAGGTTTCTGAAGTTAAGAGGGACAATATATGGAGAAAGAAACAAGGAGGTGGAAGGGGGAGTGGCAGGGGAAAACAGCAAAGAATAAATTTTGATTAAAGGAGAAAAAGAGCCAGGCATGGGTTTGAGTAGGATCACTGGGTAGCATGCAAGGTTCTAGATCCATGATGATATCAAACATTAAGCAAGTTAAATTACTGAAGACCATACCACGTTTTCAATTTTTATTATTTATTTATTTATTTATTTTTGGTTTTTAAAACATCCTCATTTATTTCTTCATAACATAGGATTTCTTAAGCAAAAGAATGAAATAGATCATTAGCTCATGCCATACATGAAAATTAACTCACAATAGATAAAAGACTGGGATATGAGACCTAAAATCAAAAGTCTTTAGAAGTGTGTGTATTCCTTAGAATTTTACATGTACACACACAGAAAAAAGGATTTGAAGATCCTTTCCTCAGATCCCAAGGAAGTACTCTTATTCCTTCCTTAAGCTGGTGATAAGATGAAAAGATATTCAACATCTCCTTGAAAATACTTATATTAAAAACTTTAATCAAAATATACAGATAATTCATCTTTTGTATTTTATTTTTTTCTCAGGTTCCTCCTTTATCTGGGAAAGGAAGTGGACCACTTTCTAGGACACTATTGCTTGGTAGATATCAATTCTCAATCACTTCTTTGAAAGCGTAACAAACAGATTAGCTTGCTCCATGGCATCTCTCAAAGTCTCCAGAAAGAGGTTAGTTAATTAGCAAGCACTGTGATCCCCCTCAGTACTTGATGGTTCATTTTATTTCAGATCAACACCCCTCTCTGGTTGGAAGTCATTTCCCAAATTTCCAGTTCATTGACTAATGAGATGGATGTGTCTTTCGGTAGGCAAGTGAGTTTGCTTTCATCCTGATGGCTGGTTCCTTGACCTTTTCACTTGGGGTTAAGAAACTTTTTTTCTCTGCAGATTCCTAGGCATTGTTCACTTGCTTCATACTTAGGTTTACTGAGGTAAATGAGGGTAAATAAACAGATTGCATAGGAAAGTACAGTAAAGCATGCAACATACAGAGGGTTTGCTAAGTTCTGGCTGATCATAGTACCTCATAATGACAGCTCAGCTCCCCACAACAGCCCATAAGTCAAAACTTATATTCCTTATCTTGTCTTTCTAAGACCATACCTGGCCTTCATAACCTGCTGCCATCCTTTGTCCTTGTACTTCTTGATGATAGCACTTTTCTTTATAACAGTCTCATCAGCCAGGTGGATGTCTTTTACTCTATGGATTCTCTCACCTCTGCCTTTACCCTCTTTCCCTGATATGATCCCTATACACATTCTTCATCCAGCTTTTGTTTGAACTAAACATCTTATAGCACACCCCCAGGGAATCCTTGCAATTGACAATAGAGCAACTTATTCAAGACTTCTGTCCTGGACACATATATACTTTTGTGTCAGCATCATTAAAGCACCAGAAATTCAACAAGCAGTTTTATCTACCCCGGGTAGTGATGGAGAAATGAACATTTTCTGATAGTTTGGAAATTGATTTTGCAGCCCCTTGTATTCCTTGACCTTTTCACCAGGAGAAGAGGGTCCCTCAGCCAAGAGGAGGATCCAGCCATGCCACCTCCTCACTGGGTGCTTCAAACCCAAATACCTTTATAGAAAACTTGTTTTCATGCCAGTAAGAATTATCCTTTAATGAGGAATGAAGGTAAGCTTTCATAAAGGACATTAAACCTCACACATAGTGTCTTACCTTCTTTTCTTTTTATACTGTTGACCTTCTCATTCTGTTCATGTCTGAGTGACCTTCTAATTGTCACACCAAATGGCTCACATCCATCTTAACTGGTAGGCCCTCTCACTTGAATTGTAGGAGGAGTGACCATTCTAATTCCCTTCCCACAAGTCATTGGTCTACTACCCCAAGTTTTAGAATCCAGTCGATCATGGGAGTAAAACTATGGTTAAAATTTTGAGGTCCAATATATAGTTTAAGCATTGGGATTCTAAAAATAATAAATCATGAAAAATCATACACATTTAACACTATAAGGGGGTATGCTCTAGTTATCTGTGTCCAACACATCCAGCATAAGTAGTGGAAAATTAGCCGAGACACTTGTATTCCCTTCACCAATGGTGTTCTTTAGCAGTTCTCCTTCCAAAATATTCCCAGTATATGGATTTGCTATTATCACACCCAGATGTTTCTTTATGTTGCCACTGCCAATGTACCAGTTGATGATAAGTATCGCTAAAGAATACATAGTTTATAGAAGTTTGAAGTTAGATTTTATAACCATCCTATGTTGCACTACCTGGAACCCCTTGAAAATTCTGCCTTCTTATTCTTGAAACCTAGAGATTCAACTGAGACTTCTCATCAAAGTGTGATTATGGGTCCTTTGTGTTGAATTTGTGCACTTTCAAATTTGAGACACACGAATACTGTGGAATAAAAAATTGGCTATTATTTAAAAAAAAATGATGGTCTTGCCTTTTAGCTTCTAGTGTATGGGCTGACTTTAACCTCTTTGAAGATGTTATTTGTCTCTGTAATATCATATAGTAATTACTCCTTCACTGCCAACCTGATAGGGTTTTGTGAAGATCAAAAACTGAATATATTTATTCAAACCTGAAAAACTATAGAGGAATAACACAGCATTGGACAAGTTTCTTTTTTTTTTTTCTCAATTATTTTTCTCTATTTAGCTAACCACGTTGGAGAGGTGATTGCCTCTGTCTTGTGACTTGAGGTTTTGCTGGGTTAATAGGGAAAACTATCTAAAGGTATCCAACACTATCCTCTAGCAGACACTGCACAAAAAAGTTAGACTATAGGAAAAATTGAAAAAAGAAAACCACCTATAGATAGTACTAGTTGGTGTCCTGGATTTGAGCATTTATTATAGGAGACTATCTCTGCATATTTATGAGGAGACTTGGTAAGGGCTTTGCCCTCCCATTTAAACACTTATGGTACTCAGAGAACTGCTGTAAATCACCTAGGGTGACATGGGGACAAGGTGACGCATGGACTCAAGTTGCTCCCCCTGCTGAGGGCATCTTCTCCCTGGCAGCAGTTGTCTTCAGGGGATGAGAGGCATGCATCCCGGGAAGACAAACCATTCTGTGGGGAGGAATATGACAACTGTGAGATTGCTTTATTTAAAAAGAAAACCTGCTTTGTTGGAGGCGTCTCATGTTCTTGGGACACAGACAAGATAAGCACACAGACTCTCTTGCCATTAATACTCCTAGAATGAGAAATGAAACATTCCTTTTGAGTGATGATTTGGACCAGCAGGTGTTTTTACAAAAAGATAAATGGAAAACTCAGAAAAGGACATAAAAAGAAGGGAAAGAAAAATTCATGTGAGCAAAAGAAAGACAAAAGATGGCTAGAGTTCCTTAGGCCCTGAGAATAGAGACAACAGGTAAACTCTGTAACTTCCAAATAATGATGTATTAAAGTTCAAACATGCTCACGAGAGGTGAGATAGCTTTACCCTGCTGGTTGTTAACCACCTTGTGTTTTAAACCCTTTGGAGAAAATGATTGAAAAAATGGATTTTTTTCTTCATGTGAAACATGTAGCTACTCATACAGGAAAAACTTGGGGTTGATGATACCTGAGTTCCATTTATGTGCCACCCCAGGAGTCATACTGACCTTCCTCAGCTGTACAATGTCACCTGATATGATAATAAGAAAATTCTGACTTGGCTGAAGATATACTCTAAAGTGCACAGATGGAGGGAGCTGGCCTCTTGGGGGGGCCTCGCTCTGGAGCAGTTGTCTTTATTGAGTTTTGGTTTCTGGCTGTTGTTCACAAGACAGGAAAGATGTATTTTAGAGGGCACATGGACATTTGTTGTTCTGTGGTATCCAGATAGGTGTGAGCATATGTATGCTCTGTCCCCACGTAGAACTGCCTGCAGACTGTGAAGGTTACTGTTTCAGGTACACCATTCCAATAGGTTTCAAGGAAAATTGTGACTTCAGGGGAAGTTCAGGACAGTGACCTGCTCAAAGAGCTCCTCTATGGTGACCTTGACATTGCAGGCAGGGCCACAAAGAACTAGGAATGGCTGTGGAGATCAGATTGTCTTCATCTGTATGCTGGAGCATGTGACTGGGTTATCATACAGAGATATGCAGAACAGAGGGCTGACCTTCCACAAAAAGAAAGCCACCCACATCTTTAGAGCACTCAAAGGGAAGGAAGTACCTCTATGCCCAAGCCATTGGGGTGGCCACAGTGAAAATGCATGTGACTCTGGGCTTCTGTGTCCATAGTCATATATTATTGAATGAGAAAAGCACACTGAGCAATGGGCAAAGATGAGCTGTTGAACAGCAACACTGGCACCTTCTCTTCCTCTGGTTCTCCTGTCAGAAATGGTCGAGGCACACATGGCACTTCCCAGTGAAGGAAAGGCTCCTGGTCAGTCTGAAGAACCACATCCTTTGAAGCCTGCCAGAAAGCAGTTTTTGAAGTGTTCTTGTCTTTCTGGCAGTTTTGTATCAATCTATAGAAATACATATGGTGGAACTAACCAGACAACATAAGGTAAATGATATTTACTTCTTATATCTTTTAACAATTGTATCACATAGGGTTAATCTCATGATGCTGGACTGAAAACATTCCTCCCCAGACTTTTCACTGAATATCTCAGGAGTGCCTTTGATTCCATAAGTGCATTTTGCTACCCGTAAGGTAACTGCATACACATGTATTAGAACAACCAGTGTTGAGTTCTACTGTCGAAGAACTCTTGAAGAAAAAAGACAAGTGAGCATGCATTGATTCCCTACTGTGTACCTCTGCACTGCCTACTGCAGCCTTCCTGTAGGTGTTAGAAGGACATTTGTCTAAATGGTTATTTTCTGTAATTTTTAAATGCTCTGAACCTCATCAGCCTCTCCCTGTTTAACAACATTTATTGGAATTCATAACTACCTGTCAGCTTAATTGTGGAGGACAATTTAAAATAGAAAATGAGATTCAAAGATAAGTGGGCAGTTAGAGCACTTGTGACAGTGACATATTTGTGCAAAGTGTCAAATTTATATCAAGAGTATGAGGTATCAGACCCTCCAGGTACCTATTGCTGTTTGCTGTTCCACAAAATAGATTTTATGTCCATTTTCCATTGCTGCCCAGAGAATAATAACAGAGTTAGAAGTTACCCTAGCAACAGCCAGGTCACCAAATATAAGCCTTCCTCTGAGACTGTCCAAAAGCACTGGGCTCAGGCCTGCTGTATCACCTACACTAAACTCGACTATGCTTTCTGCCCTATTACCAGCAGAGCCTTTCACTCATCCACTGACTCAGATGATGTTCTATAAACTCAAAATCAGGAGACACATAGGGTGAATACCCTGTCTTCATGTAGCTTATTATCCATGTGTATGGGTGTAAGTAATTATGCACAAAGTAACAAAAATCGGGTGAAATAATTAGCCCGGTACTGTGTACCTCAGAGGTAGGCATGCTAACTGTCCTGGGGTAGGAGAGAGGCCTCCCACAGGAAGTTATGTCTGAGTTAGGATGGAAGAAGCAGGGTTTTCCTTGTGGAATGAGCTCAGGGGTCTCAGGGGCAGAGAAATCATGAGAAGATGCTGGACCACTGGCTGTTAAGGGCCCAGTGCATTCAGAAGTCAGGGTTTTTCTGTAGGGATAGAACAGGGCTTAGGTGGAGTTTCAGTGGGCCAGGGGGTGGGGCGGGGAGTGGGTGTGTGTGACATATTGAATGTCTTCTCTATGTTATTCGTCAGATTTGGTAACTTTCCCCTTGGATCAAAACATATATCTAGTTTTAAAATAATATTGCATTTTTTAAACTGAAGTAACATTACTTCACAACACTGTATGTGATTTAGAGATATAGAAGTCCACACCTTTCCAGATGTATGTTCCTACATCATGGCTGCCACCCTAGTCTCTCTGGCCCTCTCTGCTTCTTGTCTCCATTGCCACCCTCTGCTTTGGCAGTTCAATTATGTAGTCAGAATTTACAAGCTTGTGTTGGTTTTGTTCTTGTTCCTTAGCTTTTCTTTTTTTAATATTCTATATATGAGTGAAGTCATTTGTATTTGTCTCTCTTCTATTTTCCTTAGCATGATCCCCTCCAGTTCCATGCATGTTGTCACAAATAGCAAGCCTTCATCTTTTTGAATAATTGAGTAGTAGTCCACTGCAAAATACACATCTTACCATCAAGGAAAAGTAGATAAATGTGGGGAGAAGAGAAGAGAGTGTTTTTCCAGAGAAATGACTAGAGTGAGCAGTTTGCTGAACAGTAACATTAAACAGATTAAGACATATTTGGTGGTAGGCAACAGAGAACTTCTAAATAGGAAGAGTATATTCTCTGTACTATTTGGAACTCTTATTAGGCAAGACGAAAGTTATTCTATGAAGACAAAAAAAGGAAAAAATTGAATTTTACCTTTCTGGATTATTTCACATTAAGGTCTATATAGGGCATAATTCCAACAGAACCTGTCTCGCTTCTTCATTTTTGATTAGTTGATCACATAGATCTACATTTGGTAAGGTTTCAGTATGAACTTCACTGGGCTCTTGCCAGGCATCGACAAGTCTTTTAAGGAAATGCCCTTCACAGTGCCTGGCAGAAAATATAGAATCAGAAAATAGGTTTCTCTTCTCCCCCTCCCCTCCCTTTTTTCCTTTCCAATTCTTCTTTTCTTGGTTATTTTGATGGCTAAGAGAGATATAAGTCTAGCTAAGGTGTTCACAAACAAGCTGTTGAATTTGTATCTTCCAAAATCCATGCATTGAAATAATAGTGACAAGCGCTTTCAAATTTTTCAGCTCATTTTCACCCTTGTGATTGTTGACAGTAAACCCTTGGAAGTGAAATATGTTTCCTGACCACATTTCCCCTCCTTGTGAAATCAGGAGGCCCTTATTTGTTTTGAGAACCTATTCCTAAGTCTATTACTGAGAGGGCTGACACCAGTGTTGAAGAAAAACAAGCAGAGGCTGTCGCCTTTGCAGATAAAAGCCTCAGAGACCTGGGCGCTCAGTGTATACTCAGAGACTTGACTTTAACCTTTCTTTGTCTTTGGGTCAAAGGGTAGCTCCATGGTATAAGAATGTGAGATATTTCCAGGTCTAGAAATGGACACTAGTCAAAACTAAGTACTTTCTAAAGAGTTGAAATTACTTTCAATTGCATTTTCAAAAATGACAGTAATTTAGATACAGGAATGCAAGAAACACAGAAAATATGCATTATTCAAGTGAAAGAACTTTATCCAGATGGCATCTACCTAAGGAAACTACTGCCGGAAGTTATTATATCACACCCCTGTACATAAACCACTTTTAATTTCCCATTGTCATCAATACAAACTTTCACATCTCTTTTAATGGATGAGTAAAACTCATGCATTTAGATATAATTATGATTTTGGCTCCTCCTTATTTTCTCTGGGACTCGGTGATCTCTATGTAAAGCAGAGACTAGGCATGGGACCTTAGTTTATTTCTCAGGTTTCTGAGGGGGAGTGTTATTATCCATCTGTCATCATGAGTGTTGTGCTTATGGATTGCTCTTATGAGGGACTTGTGAGGAGTTTGTGGTACTCTGTAGCAGTTGGTGAGAGGTGCATTTTCTTTCCTCCTGTTCCTCAGCTCTGCTCAACTGATGCATAGTAGGTTATGAGTAGAGATGTCAAAAGACTACTTTGGACCCTGGTTTCACAAAGATACTAATAGGAGGAAAGACAAACTTTCCAAACAGAATGCTGGGTCATAGGTGTGTTACAATCATCTTTCAGTTCTAACACATTTCACAGTGAATATCAAAGAGGACTGGAGTAATAACAGTCACTGTTTCAATGAAAGAAAGAGCAGAGGATCAAACCAAGAACTAGTGGAAGACAGAGCAATATTGTCTTTTTGGTACATGAACAATCTGGTGGGAAGCAGTATCCTTAACCAATGGTTTCCAAAATGGATTGTGCTCACTCAGGATATATTCAATATCATTAACTGCAATATGGATAGAAAATACTAGGATTCTATGACTCTACTTTGTAATAAAAAAAAAACCAAGAACACAAAGTTTTATTAATATTTAATGAATGGATTGGCACTACCATCTTTATTTGGTGTACATGTCAGATGGTCTTACCTTAGGTTTAGTTGATGAAATGTAGAGTTCCAGAATAGGAAGGAGTTGGCAGTGGTGCCTTACACTTCGTTCTCTTTTGACATATGGTGATTTTTTGCAGTTTCTGTATGCCTGGTGAAGTGGATTTATCACTTACTGAGTTTTAACGAAACTGGTTTTCTATAAAAGACAAATAGCTTTAAAAAATCCTGCAAAGTAAGTGCAGATTCAGACCGGTAAAGGTACTAATTGGAATCCAAGCAAAAGAGGATGCCAATAAAAAGACAGTGAGCATTTTCACTCAAGAATGAGCTCTTTGTTATCAAGAAGTAAAAGAGTATTAATGTAATAAGATCCGAAAAGAATTAACCCCCTCCCATCAAAATGATCCAGAAGGTAGTTTAAAATATCTTTAAGAATGATATGAGGGCCCTCCCTGCTGGCACAGAGGGCTAAAGTGCAGCATTGCAAGCTAGCCACAGCCACTGCAGTGCAAGTTTGATTCCTGGCCCCGCAGGTGACACATAGCCTGGCAGACTTCTGTCTTGTCTGCTTCTCCCTTCAGCATGATATTTCACCAGTCTTCCTGTTCTGCTTCCCACTCTGTCTCTGGTGGATCTTCTCACTGCCCCTGCACCTCTGATCTGTACCCCAGTTCTTTCTATCTATCTATCTATCTATCTATCTATCTATCTATCTATCTATCTATCTATCTATCTATCTATCTATCTATCTATACATATTTAAAAAATGAATGATATGATATGGGGAAGTTTTGTTCTTGGTCTATATTTTACCTTTAGTTATAAGTTAATGAAATCACAAAGTCTACATGATAAGCAAAATAATTAGGAGATAGTTTAGTTTATCTTAGTCTTCTAAAATTTGCATTTTGTATATATTATATATTTTATGTTCATCATAACATACTGATATAGGCATGCATTAATGTGCACACACATTAAGTTAAATGTATGCATATGCTGGAAAAGTACATAAATAGTTTCACTGATGGGGAATGTTATCAGTATGTTGTTCTAGGGAATTATAATAATCAGATGAAACCATATCATTGGCAAGGAACTTTAATTCTCTTCGTTCACCATTCTGTCTATTTTGTATCATGGTATTGTGAAGTATTTACTTCCTTCCTAAAACATAAAAAAGTGAAGGATCATAATGAGTAAATTAATTTCCTCTGAAAGGAAATATAGACATGCTAGGAGGTCTTGGCACGTGACGTTATGTTTGGCACAGAATTTCTTCACCACTTTCTGATGGTAGAGCTGCTCTTCAGACTAAGAGAGTTAGTTATATATCATGGTGTTTAGAAGCTGCCATTCAGATAAGTCAGTTGGAAGTCACAGAAACTTCACTGTGGATGACTAGAAGTTGTGTGTAACAGCAATCAAGAGTAAGTTGCCTTAAACAGAACTCAGAGCTATTAGTTTTAATCAGGAGTGAGTGAGACGTAGAATGCAGAATTATAGAGTGTAACAGCATTAGTCTGATGTGCTGGTTCAGCTATAAAGATCAGTAAAATGTGAGATATTGTCAAGAGAGAGATAGAAAACAACATTTGCCATTAAATCTAGATTCAGCAAATTGTTGATTGAATACCTGCTATGTGTGTACTTACTGGATGATACAATTTAAAATAGACTCAGAGAGTTGAAAATCTTCAGAAAAAATAAAAAAGTATAATCACTGGAAACAACCAGATGAAGATAGATAGAAGATAAGTAATTTTAATTCTGTAGAAAGGTTAAGGTGGAAGGAAGAGCAGAGACAAGCCTTTAAGATAATAAAATGCACTGTTTCTTTGTTAGAACCATTTCCTGGGTGTTTGGTTTTTTCTGTGTGAGTGAGACCAAAGGACATGATAGAGGGAAAGGGAGGTAAGATATAAACTAGTTGAAATAGAGTTCCCCAGAGAAAGAGCCTAAACTCATATGGTTATAAGGCTGGATTATCAAAAGCAGGAATCTTATGCTGTGTCCCCAGAAGAGTTGATGAACTCCCCACATATATGTTCTTATGTTCTCTCCTCCAATAACTTCTGCTTTCTCAAACATCCCTCTCCATCCTTACCTTAGTGGAATCTTTTTCCTACATAGGATTTGGTCCAGAATATCCCAAGCAGGAAGTTATTTCATATGGAAAACCACAATGTCATTATTAGGTATACTGCTTCTAGGAAATCAAATGTAACAGAATAATTGAAGAAGAAAAAAAAATGCCCCACTACTTACTTCAGCTGCATGCAGCACAAAGTAGGTGATTCACTAAAATATGCTATTGAACTCTGGCATATTTCTACCATCTGCTGCAACTGATGCATCTGTCTGGGTCTGCCACAGAAACATACCATGACTTTTGCTTCTCAAATACCTTCCAACTCTCACATGAGCTCCTTTCACTGAAAGAATCTAAACTAAAATCTAACTGACTTGGAACTTTAGCTTGTAGAATAGTAGCTGTAGTGATGTAGAAGAGAACTCAGAAGGAGGTAGTGATACTGAGTCTCTAAAGTTGTTCTGACACAGTCGTCATGGTTTTTCATTGGGATTAACTAATATCTCCTCTGGTCTCCATGAAGGTATTTCAGTTCAAGATCCCTTAATTTGCAGAATTACTTTAAAAGGACCTTTAATGGCTACTATAGCCCTAGCAAGCTAATGCGAGTCGATACCACATTTTTCATTGTGCTGCAGTCCATGTAGAAAAGGGCCCCCTCTTGCTCCAATCAAGGCCTCTGCAAACTGTACTGATGTCAGACTACACCCCAGAGAGATTTTTGTTGCTCCTTTCCTGAGGCCTGCATTGCTTTCTTATTTTGCTCTGCACTCCCAAGGTTCTGTTACTCTGAGATGGCAAAAGGAGCTCTCATCCCTCTGTCACAAGATAGGCTTGTGTTCGAGCTTTTAGAGTGGTACGTCAGGAGTTATACTGCTGAGTTTGAGTCATTCTGTCAGTTTTCCTAGGAAATTGGGCCACCTTCCTATAGGACTGAGGACACACTGAAAGAAAATGCCTTGGGTAATGCCTCAAATGATTGTTCATGGGCAAAACTGATTTTCCAAGGCTTGACCCAATTTTAGGGAGGTGGGATGGGGAACTGTGTCTCCAAGAGAAAGATTCTTTAAAGAGAAAAGTGTTTATTCCCATCTTTGTCCGTGAGTCCCAGTTTTGGGACAGATCCTCAGTTGCTGTTAGCCTTTCACCTGTTCTGCATAGAGGGCAACTGCGATGATACAAATCATTCTTAGCAACTGAGCAGAGCTTGATGTGACATGTACAGGCAGACCCGATTTTGAGCAGTGGGCATATAGATTTGCATTTCAACTAGCATTAATGCTATGAAAGGGAAATTTAAGAATCCTAGACATTGATTTAAGTTTCAAGGTTAGAGCAATTATGCTTTTAGACTTCTCAGTCAAATCTGAAATTACCACTCAAGGTGTGAAGTGGTAGTAATCAACTATGTCTGTTTTATCTTCATTCTCTGGTAGTCCCTAGACATGGAAAGACACTGGTAGCCAGTCAGAACATCCGCCTGGTGACAACATCAGGGACTTCTCATTTGTTGTTGCAGGTTATCAGCATCAAAGAGCCATGAGCAGAAAGAAGGAGATGCCACAGATTCTCACATTTTGCCTCTGTGTCTCTCTCCATAGGGCACTGAAGTATAATATTGACCCAGAGGCACTGGTCATAACTGACATTTCTTTCCACTACATTAAAATAATAAGAGAAATTTTGATGAATTGAACATAGTCTAGATGCTTTATCTTACACTGACATTTTGATATTTTAAGGAAATGCATCTCCTAAGTGTATCCTGCAGATAGATAACTCCATTATTCCATTCATTTGTTGGAATTGTAGAGAAAATAATCAAACTTGCCAGCATGCTCAAGTCTTAGATTTTTCAGTTTGTCATAATTCACACAGGCTCTGCCACGATTTCTGCTGGAATGACAAGAAGGGAAGAACAGCGTGGGGCAAGTGAGCCAGAAATAGGCAAAGTTGAACTGCAGGAACTCATCTGTTTATTAGTACTAACTCCCAGGGGTAGTAGATAAAATTGAAATGTTCAAGTTAGTGACCAGAAAATCATGCATAATATCCTAAGGCATTGGCCTAAAGGTTGAATTATAATGTCCAAGGAGGATGATCATGAGACTATATTATCATATCCAAAGCAGCAGTCTAAGGTCAATTTCTGGTTTATAATGTTATGGCAGGATAAGAACAAATCAATTATAAGATTGTGTTAAAGTGTTTGAATCTATGCTCTTAATAATATTAAAATCTATGGGGTATTTTCATGGAATCAAATGATAATTTCAAAGTGCAGAAACCAAAAGATAGCACTGTGATAATTGAGAATATATTTGGAGATGGCACATTATAATGTCTTGGATCATAGAAAACAAAGTCTCTTTTCTAGTGCTCAACTGGTTGGTTAGTTGGTGACAGTAGATTGATCAAAGATTGAGACTTTGATCAACTTGTACTCTAAGTTTTCAATATGTGATCAAAAGTAGATAAATAGGCCCTCCCTGGTGGCCCAGTGGGTTAAAGCACAGCACAAAGAAGCTTAAGCCACTTCCCCATGAGTTTGATCCCACCTGCCCTGGAGGAGATCCACATGGCGAGGCAGACCTCTCCTGACCCACCCGCTGCTCCCCTCAGCAGTGTACTTCATTGATCTGCCTGTTCTGCTCCCCCACTCTGTCTCTGGTGAATCCTCTCACCCTCTGCATCTCTGGCCTGTACCCCAGTTCTGTATGAATAAATAAATAAATATTTTAAAAAAAAGTAGATAAGTATCTGTGAGCATTAGGGGTGAAAACACCTGTTAGTACACCTGTTGTTTGATTTGAAACATTACTCTGAAATGCATTTAGTTTTACAGTGCAGGCTGGGTAGAAAAGTCTGGTGATTATAGAAACCTTGTGTGACTGTCTTCTTGGGGTGTCATAACATAATACCAAAGACTGAGAGGTTTAAAAAATGCACATCTTTGAAAAATCTATTCTGGAAGTTAGAAATCCAAGATCAAAGTATCCCAGATTTGATTTCAGTTGAAGTTTCTTCCTGCCTTTTCCCTGTATCATCACATGACTGTCTGTGCTCTCCTGGAGAGATTTCTGGTATCTCTTCCTCTTCTTACAAGGATACTAATCCTCTCAGATTAGGGCCCCACTTTTATGACCTAGTTTAATCATAATTACCTCCTATCTTCAAATCTAGTCACATGGAGCTTGGGGCCTCCATGTATGGAGGTTGATGAGGATACAATTTGGTTTGGAACAGTTTGTATCACTTGCTTTCCTGTATGCCACTCAGTCTTTATTTGACCACGTTGGAAACTGGTCTTACTAACCTGTCATACTACAGCAGAAACATTTTTCCCTGGAGAAGATTGTCTAAAAAAGAATTTGAATGAAATGGAAAGTATCCTTATGTTTTAACTCATAACATTTTATTCATACATCATACAGCTTTGTTTTATATCTTAATAAGCTAAGCAGCTCTGGTATGTAAGTTTGTTCACATTGTTTCTACACATATGATTTTCCGGTAGCTCTTAATTTGCAGATCTACTCTTCTCACTATTTCAGCCTATTTTCTGCCTTGGAAAGCTATCAGGTACAATTTTCTGCTCTCCTATGTGTTTGGGAGCCCTTGCTGGAAATAAGAAAGGATAATTTGAAGGTTTATTAGCAAATGGACTATTCACAAATGTGTCAGAATAATAAATCCATGTTACTAATCTTTACAGCACCCTCTGTGCAAATTTATTAAGGCTTCCCATGTTCTTCAATTGAAGAGCTCTTTTCCCCTCAAGGAAGCTTTCTCTACATGGTTTTTCATCTTGTCTCTAGAAACTACCTTCTCCTCTCATCTTTTTGGGATGATGGTTGGTAACAAGCGTTCCTGCTACTAAGCCTAGGTCACAGACCTGTCTTATAGTTCCTTTAAACTCCGCTACCACATTTGTAAACAGCCCATTTGCTAATAAACCTTCACATCCTGAGTATGCTATTTGTTTCATGTGTAGGCACCGACTCATAAAACAAAATGCATCATTAAACCAGCTTCCCGTTTTCGCTTGTTCTACTTAAGTCTAATTGCGTGCACATAATTTCCAAGGAAAATCACTTTCATCGATCAGGATGGTGTTGTCACAACTCAGGGCTGCTTGTTTAGAAAGCATTCTAGGAGCTCAGTGGTATATAGAGAATGGAGCAGTAACTGAGAGGGCTGAATAACTTGTTTCCGTTGGAGTGTTTGTTGTGTGAGAAACCCCATTCAATGTCTACCAGTATGTGGTAGACCCGTGCAGGCTGGGGTTGAGCTCAAGGGAGTAAGAGCTGCTCTGTTTCATCTAATTTAAGGACACCAGATAAGAAATAGGCTTCTGCTACTCAAATTGAATTCAATAACATTTAAAAATTTTTGAAATCACTTATACTGCCCATAAGCCCCCATTTTTTCCCTCTGAGTGACCCTTGTGCCCAAATGTTGTACATTCTGATTTTAAACAGTTATTTTAATCAAGAACAGTCATCATATGGATTTCAGAACCAGAAAGAGCTATACTCAAAATATAGTATATTTCATGTACTAACTGTGCAATCTTAGCCAAGTTACTTTACCTCTCTAAGTTAATATGTATTGAGAAGATAAATAAGGTGCCAAAATTCTCCTACTTGACAAATATCAGAGCTAGCATTAAATTTGCATCAGTTCTTTACTACAAAACTTTAGTGTTTACAGTTAGAGAATAACTTAATAATTATAAGTAGATCAGCACCTTACCTATCACTTCTATTATAGAAGCAAATATCTTGGAAAAACTGAAGTATTTCTATATTTCTTCTGGATCCCAGCTGAATTTCTATTCTTGCTTTATCCCTTGCTAACTATGTGGCCTTAGGTAAATTACTTCATTTCTCTGGGCCTCTATATTATCTATAAATTGGAAAAATAATGTCCACCTCAGTGAAGCAAGTATAAAATAACATAAGAGGATAATTAATGATTATTCCTTACAGTCCACTTCAAAGTTCATCATCTTTCATACCTCCACTACTAGTATATCTCATTGCCTCCCTGGGATTCTTATTCTGATCCATTTTAGAACAACCAGAGTTATCATATCTGACCCTTTATTTTGTCTCACATATAAGTGATGCCATATGGTGTTTGTCTTTGCCTTCTGACTTCTTTTACTTAGCATAATCCCTTTGAGGTCCATCCACATGAAAAAGTACTCCTCATCATTATCATCTGGGAAATGCAAATCAAAACCACAATGAGATACAACCTCATATCCATGAGAATGGCGCTTATAGAAAAAGGAAACTTTCTACACTTCTGGTGAAATGTGAACTAGGGCAGTTCCTATTGAAACATTATAGATATTTATCAAAGTATTAAAAATTGACCTCCACATGACCCAGCAATTCTGATCCTAGGTTTCAACCTAAATAATACAAAACACTACTTTTAAGGGACATACACACTCCTGTGTTCATTGTGCTACTATTTACGAAAGCCAAGTTATGGGGACAACCTAATTGCTCTAAAACAAATGAGTGGATTAGAAAAATGTAGTGTGTATATATATATACACTGTGTGATACACTGTGTGTGTGTGTACACTCACCTGTATATATATATATATATATATATGTACACTCACATACACTCACACACACACAGTGGAATACTGTTCAGCTATAAAAAGAAGATAAACTTCTGCCATTTGCAACAACATGAGTGGAACTGGAGGGGATTCTGCTAAGCTTTTTATAACATACTTAACCTGAGGTCACTTCTCTGAGTTGGGAAAGACTGTGTAATACCTATTTATATCACTGACCTTTTCATGTTATAAGGATAATGCTCATGGTCTTCTCAATTTTTCTTTCTTCAAAGTAAACATCAATTGTTACTTCAATCCTCACTAACCAGATTTATCTTACCTTGATAGTGACGCTCATAATATCTCAGGTTTTAAAAAATTCACGATTGTTCACTGTTTAAAAATGGTAAAACAGATAGAATAGATGAAAATAAGGATTTTTGTTGAAATGTATGCTCTTTCCCAGTGCACCCTGGGGATCTTCATTCCTTTAGTATTGTGAGTTATCTCAGTCTACTTTGGCACATGCTGCTGGTACCATCTCAGTAGAATAGATTTACTGGCTTTGTGTTAGGTGGGAAAATATGAATATTCTTAAATTATTCATTAAAGATAACTGAGAAATTGATATAGAAATATTGTTACCCCTCTGGAAGATGCAAATACTTCATAAACTCATACATTTGGTTTTAACATTATCTCATATTCACTTTTATCATATTTGCACGATGGAAGTTTGCCTACCCAGAAACTTTAAGGAATTATATGGGACCTGTGTAATTTGGTCAAAAATAACTACCATTTCCCATATCTTTGGTAGTGAGAATCTTTACCTTCTCTGTAATTAGTGAGTTTATCCAACTCCATGATAATCATTTTCCATGATAATGTTTTCTTTAGAACTTACTGTCTTGTTGATATGTTTACTGAAATAATCACTTCTATACTTGCCCTGGTATTGAAATTACAAGTTCAGTCATGGTCTAGCTCTCAATTCCAAGTTTTTTAATGGTTTTTAAAACCCAGAATATCTTGGAAATGCTTATATGGCTGGTACGATCAAGGAAGATACCTACCTCTAAAGTAGAAGTTGTTTTTGAGATTCCATCCACAAAACATGGTTTATATTGTTGTATTGTTTATAATATTAGTCTGAAATTTGTAATAGGGAAATGTACCTGCTCCTTAGCTACTTTAATGTGTGCACATGTACATACATTCTATGAAAGAAAATCATGGAGGGATAGTTCTGAGGTCTAGCTTTGCTTATTTCCCTAAAGACTGAATTGTCTTATGTTCTATCCAATCTGACCTTCATCTTTTTGTAAACCTAACCATCTTCTTTGCTCACTACTATTGCCCTGATTCCAACTGTCCATTGAGTTGCTGGTTAAAGTTCCAGGCTTACTACTGACATCTAGAACAATCCTCATACCCCCTGAATGTGTAAAGGTCCAACATTTGGAAGCTCTGCAGTTCACAATGAAGAGTGATGTAGACTAAATGAGGAAATCATTGGAGAAAAGCAGTGACATACCACTGGATTTTTAGGATTAGATTCCAAGTTAAGGATATAATTTTCCCCGTGGATTTTTTATGTCTGTTTTTCTTGAATAAGAGCAAGGTGATAAAATAGAATTTATATCCCCAGAGACAACAAACTATGAGAGGCCCACAAACCTCTGCAATATAAATCCAGGTTGACACTGGACAATAAGTTCCACAACAGTGGAGCTTCTAGACTTTTCCGCATTGTATCTCCAGTTCCTGGTACTTAGTGGGTGCTCAGAAATGTTTAGTGAGTAAATAAAGGATTTAATAAAGAATGAAGATGATTGATTTTAACTTTATGTTTTTTTTTTGCCATGATTGTTTGATCTTCCTTTTTCTTCTTTGTTTTTGCCAACTTTTCTTTCTTTTTTGTAAAGTCTGTGTTGTTGCATATGCTTAGAGATTGGTTTTTAGAAAACTTGAATCAGGTTGGACCTGAGGTTAAAGTGACATATTGGAAGTAATTTACCCTTGGAATCACTAAGAACTGTGACTGAAAGAGGGTGCCCATGAGGTCAAATCCAAGGCTCTAGATTCATCCATGATTAAGATGTCAACCTTTGTTTTAAAGAGGATACTTATGCCTTTGTAGATGAGACATTCTGTAAAATTGTCTTTGTTTTATTTTAAGTAAAAAATCAGAGGCAGAATAAAGATTGCTGAAAACTGAGGTGCTTGGAATATGGAGCTGATAAATGGGTGAAAAGTCAGAAAGTTTCATGTGAAGAGGAGGAAGCCTCTTCAGGAAGAACCACACTTGGGGCCCTATGTAACTTGTTGACCCTGTACTGGGTCTTTCTGACTCCAGGAAACATTTTGTTTTCTGAGTTGTAAAACTAGATTGCAAAGAGTTGCTCTTTTAGGACTCAATACATAACCGTGGTGAAACACCTCAGAAACTTCTAAGAAGAGAGCGTCATCCAAAATAAGCCTTTGTTTATGAGGTTATGAATCTGGGGTTTTACTTACCTCTTGCAAACTCCATATGCCTCAGAGGCTTCCATTGTAGGCAGAAGGACAGATACTGAATATGGTCACTCAGAATATGTCTAGGGTTTCAAATATTCATTCTGAGACCATGAATGTTTTTCTTTCATCTCCATGGAAAAAGCAATAGTCTTATTGAATGGCAGAGATGAAAATAAATGAGAATACTGTTTCTTTCCCAGGGAAAACATTTTATAGGCATGGTTTGTCTCCTTTGGGAGACTTTGCAATGAAAGAATGCTCACATCAATGCTTTCTGTGGTTGGAAGAGTAGCTGCTGTACCCTTACTGCCTGTGTTCAGCTCTTCCCCAGTGACCCAGGCATGCTACTTTGGGAAGAAGGGGAGAGATTAGATAATGGGGCCAAAGTTCTGCAGGACTGCACAGAGACTTTTCCAGGGAGATGAACAGCCACTTTTTTAAATTTGTTGAGATAGAGCAAAGGAAAGTGCACAATTAAAATTAAAATGAACTGCCTTGGATCACCAGCATGAAAGGTAAAGAATTTTTGAAAGGTCCCATGCGTCTTTCATTTTTGAAGAAGATAACAGCCTGTAAAATAAGTAAGACTTTAGGCCCTCCCTGGTGGCACAGCGGGTTAAAGCACAGCATTAAGAAGCTAAAGCCACTTCCGCATGAGTTCGATCCCCGCCTGCCCCGGAGGTGACCACATGGTGCGGCAGACCTCTCCTGACCCACCCCCTCAGCAGTGTACTTCGTCTATCTGCCTGTTCTGCTCCCCGCTCTGTCTCTGGTGAAACCTATCACCCTCCACATCTCTGGCCTGTACCCCAGTTCTGTATGAATAAATAAATTAATCTTAAAAAAAATAAGTAAGACTTTAAGTCCAAGAGACCCATGATCTCACTTTGAGCTTTGAGTGACAACAGCCCCATTGCTTACTTCAATAGAGAACTCAGAACTCAGGGGCTTAGTATGAGCAAAGAGGTAAGGGAAAGAGACATGATACCTCTAAAAATATCTCCAAAAAATTGCTTTACCCTGATGTCCAAGAGGGAAGAATATGTAACTGCTTGATATATGATATATTTTATGAATTCAGGTTTGAATCATGGGACTCATCACTGTTATACCACTCAATTTAGTGAAAAAGTTAAAAAATAATAATCATAGGGAAAATAGAGACTAAATTTAAGAAACTGACATACTGAGCACCATTGTTGAGGTAGAGCTAAGGAAAGTGCACAATTAGAATTAAAATGGACTGCCTTGGAACACCAGCTTGAAAGGTAAAGGATTTTTGCAAGATTCTTTCTTGGAGAGACTTTTACTACCACATCAGATTAGATCCTTCTCTAGGCCCTACTAAACATTTCAGCTTTGCTCTCTCTACCCAGAGGGTCTCTGCAAATACAAGTGTATATGTCCTTGAGGATATAGGACATACATATCCTTGGGACACCCCAAAGGCATCTGGGCCATGCACCAACTGATTTGTAGTGTAATGAATAGATAGAGACACTAGGGGAGCTCATTGCTTATTATGAGGTAGGGTCTGTTATAGTGATGGTCGGGACAGAAAGAATTGGGAAAAGAATGTGGATTTTGTTGCAATTTGACAAAGATCCTAATTCCTACATCTTCATCATGATCGACACACTAGAGAGCTTACTGTCCTACATTGGTAAGCTTAAGTGTGGTGACAAAATACCCTGGTTTCTGATGTTTAAAATGATCTTTCTTCATTACCTCAGTGTCTCATAATGATAATGACAACTAGAAAAAGTACCATGTTGGAAAAATGTTCTTAAGGTACAGTGATTCCAGAAATTCTGTCAGGGATAAATGTGGCTATACTAAAAACTTCATACAAAGTTTCTGTGATTGGTAGGTTGAAATATTTTTCAGTTTTGAAAGACTTACCTGCTATTACCTAGTTTCTATTTTTCTCCTATCATAAGTCTCATAGCAGAGAGAGCAAAAAATCAAATACTGACATGTAGCTGTTTTTAAGTAGGTTAAAGAGGAGAATACTTGTTCTTTACTGGGATTGGAAGGCACTGTTTTGGCTTTAAACTTAAAATTACAGAGTGTGGTCTCTCAAGCTCAAGTGTGGTTTCTCTTTGGCTTCCTTCTGGTCTGTATTTTTATGTGGTTGTAAGGAGGGAGGAAGAATGATGCATGAGAGTTTTAGGGATAGGCCTGAGGCATCTAAAGCTGCCCTGGGGCTCCTTCAGTGTTCATATTACTTGCAACTAGGATGGGACACTTCTGGGCTGCCGTGCACAATCCTATGGGGATGAAAACTCATCTCATAAGAAATAATTCATCCTTGAAGTGGTGTATTTGCTTCAAAAACACTTAAAGACACAGATAATTTAGAAAGGTTTCCAGCTATTTGTCTTTGAGATGGACTTCTTTCTGTGAAATATCACCAAGGAGTTTCCCTCTAACAATGGGGACAATCTATTAGGCATTCATCTATATAAATTTTAGATAAGTAAGAAAGCCAGAAATTGTAAAAATGAGGTAGTAATTTTGATGACAATTTTTGGTAAGAAAGCCCCACATACAACAATTCAAAATCTTGAAAAAGAATATTTGAAAAATATAAATACCCCTCTCCAAATAATACAGAGAGTAATGCAAAATTCCACAAAACACTTAGAAATTAAATAAATCCAAGTTAGTCTTAACATGAAGGAGGGGTCAGCAAAAATGTAAGCAGAAGTCTTAAAAGAAATCTGAGTAGCCAGTAGTCATATACAATGCTTTATACCATTGTAATCATGGAAATTCAAATTAAAACAACTTACTTCACACTAATTAGGTAAATTTTTAAAATTAATTAAATAAAAGTAGACTGTCTACCTATTTCCTTCACTTTTCATATCCAACATATCATTTTACCATTTTTCTTAGAAAAGCAACCTTTGCTTCCAGATCTCAGAAAGTAGCAAAACTAAGCCTCCTATACCCAAAAGATTTAAGTGGATCAAGGAGATGTGGTACATATACACAATGGAGTACTACTCAGCGATCTAAAAAGATAAACTCACGTCACTTGCAGCAACAGAGATGGAGCTAGAAGGGATTACACTAAGTGAAGTAAGCCAGAGAAGAAAGATAAATACCAGAGGGTGTCATTGACAAACTTTAAAACCAAGCAGGGAAAGCAGACCATAGATTTGAAGCATCCACGAGGGAGGGGAAAATGGAGCTGGAGGTGTGAGAATGGTGGGAATGGGGTTGTGGAGAGAACACAAAGAATGATGGCTGAGGACTGTGGGTATTTTGGTGATGAGAGGGCTATAGTGACCACAGCTGAGGGAAGAAATCCTGTATTGTCAAAATATTAACAAAGATGCAAAACAATTGTACCTCATGAATTAAAAAAAGTAAACATCTGATGATTATGTTGTCAAGAATGTGGAGCTATAGGAAAACTTATACTTTGCTGATGAATATGTATGTTGGCAGAACTTACTTAAATACAATTTGAACTTCAAACAGCCTGAGGTGGCAATTTGACCTCTTGGTATGATCTACTGAAGTATTCTTGAATATATATAGCAGCAACAATGTGAGAAAGCATTTCTTTACAACATTGTTCCTATTGACAAGATTGGAATCCTTGTATATGTCCATGACCTAACGAATGGCTAATGTGATCATTAAGTATTCAATATCAAAAATATGTAATATAACATAATAGAAAGTGAAAAATTAAGAGCAACATATATCAAACAAATATTGGGAAAATTTTAATAAACATGTGTATATGTATATATACATATGCTTCATAAAGAAATATGTATGTGTATATGTGCATGTATATGCAAAGCAATATGTTATGTTGCTTGGGAAGTCATCAAGATTTCAGTTAATGTTTAGAAAGGCACAGAAATGAAAACACTAAATTCAGGATAGCATTTTTCTGAAAAAGTAAGGAAAAGTTGGGGAAGAGATATTTCATCTTTTTGATGAATGTTTGATTCCTTAAGATATGTGCTTACATAGATATTACATATTGCTTTAATATCTACTTGTCTTAAATACAACAAATTACCTTTTAAATATCTAGAAGCCATGATATTTGGCAATATATGGTAAGACTAAATTTCCTTTTCTTTTTTTTTAAGTTTTATTTTATTTATTTATGCATACATGTGCTGGGGTGTAAACCAGAGGTGTGTATGTGTGTTTGTGTGTGTGGGGGGGGGCGTTGTTGGTGGCAGAGGATTCGCCAGAGACCGAGTGAGGCGTAGATGGACAGGCAGATGGACTGAAACACACTGCTGAGGGGAGCAACGGGCGAGACAGAAGAGTTCTTCTGTGCCGTGTGGTTTAGCAACCCGGTTGGCTGGGGTTCAAACTCATGCTACAGATAGCTTGAAAATCTTGAAATATACCACTCTGTGCCACCAGGAATACCCCAATTTCCTTGTCCTCACAGTTCTCGGGAACATTCTCCACACTTTTCTCAAAGCTGTACAATCCATTCAGGTATAACAAGAAATCAGAATTGGGAAAACAAAGAGCAAAACTCCCACTTCACATTGAGGAGGGTTATGCCAGGGCTAAGTGGAAATGGCCACCCCAGAAAGAGGAGGTTTACTTTTGTCATGTGTGTTTAACTATTGATAACTATAATCCGTTTTTTTCCTCTTTGTTAAAAACCTTCATTTCCCTCTGAAGAACTCTCTGTCTTTACCATTCATAACCCACGTGTTTGCATCGTCCTCTGGAGGATATAACCTAAGTCAAAGCTGCTCACTGGGCCACAGTTACTCATTCAAAGATATATCTGCAAAGTCAGTATGACTCAAAGATTTTGCAAATGATCATTTGAAGACTCTTGCCTTTTTCCACCATCTGAGCCCTAAAGAGAATGTGAGCTATAAAACTGCATCAGATTTTTTGTGATTAGGAGGTCCCCAGTTATTCTGAGCATGAAGGCTGCGAGGAGGAGATCCAAGTAAACACCTGGAGAAACTAGATTCTGGCGAATTTGTCAGACATTTCAATCAAGCTGTTTTTGACAACAGCGCCACCTCTGATTTCTTAGAAGAAAATGTGAAGAGAATACATCCTGAACATAACGTCCCTTGTCCTTACAACCAAAATGATCCTAACTGATAAAACTTTTATTAATAGTAAAAATTGAAAATTAATCCTCTTGTTCCTAATACAAATATTCCCAAGTTAGGCTCAGAGGAGAGCTTCCTGCCCTCCAAGCCCACCCATCTCTCTCCTGCCAAGTCATTGGTTCCCCTGAGCCCCTTTCCTCAGCCACTAATAAAAGGAACACAGCTGGCTCCACTTAGATCCTAACCTAGACCTAGACCTTTTGTCACAGAATTGCCTAATCAAAACAAACTAAAATTGCCTTCGCAGAAATTAAACTCTTCTTTTGACTAGAGACACTCACCCCAGGCAAAAACACTTGATGAAGACCCAGTGAGGGGGTCATTGTTATCTTCACTGTGACTATCTGAGCAAAAATGAAGGAACAGGAGATGAGTCTATGAGGAGGTAATTTGTTTCTTCTCTGAGGTGTTTCACAACACAGATGATGGTCTAAATTCAAAAGATTCTCTAAACAGCATGTATCCAGCCTAATGAAAATCAAAGTTCAAGGTCTTGTTTCAGTTCTGATGAACAATCCACCCATTTATTGACTAGCTCAGGAATATTTAAAATTTCATTTCACTTGCCACTTAAGAATTTTTTTCCAAGAGCATTTAATCTTCTTTCCTCTTTCTGTGTTCTTTAAAAGGTCTTGACTTGCCATTCTTAAATGAAATTTTCTTCCTCTGATTCCTCTTCAGTGAAATGAAACCAATTTTAAATAACTCACTACACAGTGGAGCTTTAAAACTTTTTGAACACATACTTTCTCTCAAAGTGTTACAATGTTCTAGTCTATCCTATTCCATTACATTCTATTTTGTACATCTTGTTCAACTAAATTGGCTACTAGTAAGATGATTTCTTCCTTGCAGAGTTGTTTTATATCTGTTTAGGAAAACCTTCAAATCAGTAAACCCACTTTTTATCCTTTTACGTCTTCCACCTTATGTCTAATTTTAGAATATTTTGAATTGTCAGTGATGGTTTGGGATCCTGGAGTCTTAATTCTTTCTCTGTGTCTGACCTAAAGAGACCTTTCCAGTCCTTTGCCTTTTACACTTAGATGCACTTGGCATCCTTCCTCTACCCTTGACAAAAAAACATTCCTACATTTTGAGTCTCTTTTCCCAGTACCAGTGGGGTTTGTTTGTAAGGGTGGATTGGCAGACAGGGGCCGGGAGAATCCTATTTTTCCCTTTCTTCTGGGCATTGGCTGCACCCACCACGTAACCCCCACTCTTGTTGGAAGGCTCTGAGTTTATTCAGGCATCTACCTGGTAGACTTGACTCCTGACTTCTGTAAATACCTCTTCATGTTGTTCTTCCCTAGGACTAGAAATGGCTTTCTGTTATTGATAATCTATGACTTTTTCCCCATCCTCTACCTGACTAGTTTATTTATTTTTATTTATTTTTGTGATGTCAGTTTTTACTTTTAAATTGTTTTGGAGAAGTACCTGGCATTCAAAACTTCCCTAACCTGATATATTATATATATATACACATATATATGTATATATACAATATGTACATATACACATATATGTATGTACATATATATATGTATGTGTGTGTGTGTATATATGTATATATATGTCAGGATTGGGTTATATTTGTTACTTTTTAGACTCATGTCTTGAATTTTAATTCTGGGAATAGGTAGATTAGAGAATTCTGGAGAAAATTCTGTTATAGAAGAGTGAGACATCCTGTAAAATGTTTTCTCTTGAAGAAATTTTTGATTAAGAGACTGAGAAACCAAAAATAAGTTATTTAAGACAGTAATAACCTAAACATAGATTCCATAATCCCAGGATACTTCTCTCTCTCATGCGCACGCACACACACACACACATGAGGAGGGGCCTTGGTATGAACATGGGTATTTAGTTGAGAACCTTGAATGGCTTCTGTTAGAAACAAGAGCAAACTGGAAGCAGGCCAGTCCTCACAAAGTCTGACACAACCTCAAGCTATCTTAATTTCTTATTGAATTAAAATAGTCTTCCCAGAATCTGTTTGATCAAAATTAAGTTCTATCTGGAGAAATATAAATCACTCAAAATTTCTGTATTTTTAAAATATGCAATAAAACTAACTAAACATGACAGGAGAAAAATGGCCAAATGGTTAAAATTCAAGAGAAAAAATAGAAAAGGAGCAGAGCTATAATGTAATAAAACTCCAGATACACAATGTAACTTCAGAAATTGAAGTTATCAGATAAGTACTTTTAAGAAATTGGAGTTCACATTTTCAAGAAAATAAATGAAAAATTTCAGTACAGAACTAGAATCTATAAAAAGGGTAAGATAGAAATTCTACAACTGCAATAATTCCAGTAGATGGACTCAATTTGATTATAAAAGAACTGAGTGATAGTGATTAATATGCAGAAAATAGATATATTGAAACATAAAGGAAAAAATAGTAGTGGACAAATAGTTTATATGTGTAATTGAAGATTCAGGAGAAGATGGAAAGAAAAAAGAATATATGAGTATCTGAAGAATTACTAGCTAAGAATTTCATAAGGATATTATAAAAGATTTCAAGACCAAATTCATGAGGGTCAAAGATTTTAAAGGATAAAGTGTGTCTGCATGCAAATATTTATGACAGCTTTGTTCATAATCATTCCAAACTGGAAAAAATCAAGATATTCTTTTGTAGGTAAGTCGATATAGATTGTGATATATTCATACAATGGAATACTATTCAGTGATAAAATTAATGAACTACCTAATCATGAAAATACATTGATGAATCTTAAATTTCTATTACCAAGTGAAAGAAGAAAGTTTAAAAATAATAAACAGATCAGAGTTTGCTTATTTCAGGATGAAATGCAGGGAATTTTATGGGATGATTAAATTTTTAAAGATCTTTTACTGATGGATAATTGACACTATACATTTGTTAAAATTTGCAGAACTTTATGGAACAAAGAGTGAAGTTTAATATGCACTTTAAAAATCTTATTTAGGAAATCACAGGATAGCAAAATGGAATTCTGACAATGACAAAAGAATATAATTATGTTATAAATTTAAATAACAACCTGTACACTGACCTAGCTAACATTAGAAATTAGTAAAACCTGTAAAACTAAAGGTGAAAGGATCCCTATGTAAGTGCTGTATGCTAATGGATGACTTATTCTCACAGAGGCTTAACTAATAGAAAATCAAGTATATGTGTGGCTTATGGTGGGAACCAGTTTCTCACTATTGAATGGGGAGGTTAAGTAAATAAGCAAAGAAGTCATATGTGTTAAGCCATGCTCTTTGGTTACACACATCATGGTGAATCATCATAGTAGTTTATAGAACTATTCTTGGTAGTTTTTTCAGCACATGGTGGTGAGCAATAGCATCTTTATAAAGATGGGACTGTGAACTACATCAGTATTTCTCTGAATTTTATTGTATCCCTAATTCAGTATTCTAGGAGGAATTTTAAAGAGATATAGCATTCCTATGCCATCTAAGAACAGATGCAACTGAAATCAAGGTGATTTCTAACCAACTGTAATTTTAAAAAGAACAAATTGGTTTGTTCATTTACAAAATGTGTTTGCATGGGGACTCTTTGCTAGGATCTTTCCCAAAGACATGGAAAGACCCAGAAAATGTAGTGAAGTTTTATTCGTTTCTTGCTACCTTCTATTACTCTTTTTCTAACTTTCTGACCCTAGGAGTTTTGGATGATAAGATTTCTTAATATTTATGTCACCCAAATTATTAATAATTCATTTGTCAATATTTTGTGTCCAATTTAAGATATAACTACCACTCCAACATCACAAAAATACTCTTATATCACCAGGTAGATTTATTGCCTTTAAACTTTGCAGAAGCCTTGCTCCTTTTATACTTTAATCTGTAGTTTATTTGAAATTGATCATAAATGATATGAAAGGATTAATTCATTATTAACACATATATTGAAGCTGTAGGTATCATTCATTGAAATGCATGTTTTATTTTGTTAAAAACAAATACATTGCATGTATTTTAAATATATGTTTTCACAAAAATGTATGTATTCATAAATTTGAATAAGCACATATTACATGTAATCATAATATATTGTTTTATCACCACAACATTTAAAAAATAAATCTTAGTATACCTGTTCCTCTTATCATTCAGTTTAAAAAGTGTTTTAAAAAATTTCCCTCCATTTATTTTTTTGCCTTAAGAGCATTATTATATGTTGAAGTCAACAGTCAATGTTATTATAATTTCTTTGAAAGTACTAATTCTTTTTATAGTGTTGATTTCCCCACTACAGAAGTGATTATTTTGCTTGCCTTTGTTTTCATCAGCTTTGCTCTTCTGTGTGCTGGTATGATTTTGACTGTTTATTCAGTTTAAAGTTGTAACACATATATTTATCATTTGATACCTTTCATATATGTTAGAAAATTATGAGAAACCAACTCCCCAAATGTGATTTCTATCTCATTTTCTCCCATATCTTTCTAAGGCAACAATTATGCATGTTAAACTTTTTCACTTATCATATGTTGTATCAATACATAATTATATTTTCTTTCGATCTATCTTCCTTTTCCCTAATTCAATCTTCACTCGTGCTTAATCTTCAAGTTATCCTGTATGTTGAATATGTAATTTTAGCTAATTTATTTTGATTTTGAATTTTACTAATTTTTAAAGCATTCACTACATGTTATCTATCACTAGTCTCCATCTTGTTCTTTAATTTCTAGACTATGTTAATCACAATTATTGTAAAAATACATGTTTCGTATATAAGAATATATTGAGTTTCTATTTATTAGTTTTTTTTTCTATTTTTTGGCAAAATTGTTTTTAGTAGTTTTAATTATTATTTATAAAAACTTGTAACTATAAGATAATGATCTAAACTACATGTGGTTTCCACCTATGTCTTTTTCTACTTCCTGGGTTACTAAACTAACAAGATTCAACTTAGCTATTGTCTCATTTCATCAAACAAATTCTTAAATATTTTGTCATGAATTTCTTGATGTGGATAACAATATCTGTGCATATCCAGTTAATTCCTGTTCATAGTCAAAGTAAGTTTACCTATTTTTGTTAAGTTTATTCTATCCTGTGGCTTTTAAAAGTTAATTTACAGTTTAATTTTACTTTTTAAGGAATAATATTATTTTAAATTTTATTGATTTACTATGTTTCTTGGTAAATGACAAAAATAGTTACAATTTTACTATTTCTGTATTTATGCTTTTTAAATATAATTTAGAAGTTCTTCCCATCCAGAAGAGAAATCTTTTTCTACATTCATGAATCTGGGTTTGGCCATGTGATTTTCTTTGACTATTGGAACATGAGGAAAGATTATTTAAGCAGATATTTGAAAAGCACTTGGGAATTGGAACTTCCTTTCTCCCATAGACACTATAGACATCTTGTAATTATACTTGGAATATTTGCTGAATGACAAGAGACATGGCAATTATTATCACAGGTGACATTGAGCCAGTCACTAGATATTAAGGAGACCATATTTGTCCATTTAGTCCCAACAACTTAACAAAGCAGATAGTGAAAGAAAACTGTCATTTTAAGCCACTAAATGCCAGTGTGATTTATTATACAATAAAGTTTATTTTTACAGAAATTAGTACCTAAAAGTGGGAGCTAAAATAATGAATAAAACATTTATCATTGCCTTTGGGCTGAGTGGTAGGTAGAAATTAAGGTGACATCAAATCATGTAGGGAAAGATGGAAAAGTTGTAAACAAACCATTAGTAGAGGTTGGAAAAATAACGAGGGGTGGCTAAGGCAAAATTGAGTAATGAATAACTTAAAAAATTGTCAAAATGATAGAAAATATACTTAATGAAATTTTTGTATATGTTCCTGGTAAGACAGAATGTGAAAAGTGTCAACTAGCTTACTTTTGCTGCATAAGTTATCAGACAAGAGAAAGAGATGAGCTAAAAGGTGAGATATTCTGTTTGTAAGAATTTAGAGGAAGTGAAGAGTTTCTGTTAAGCTTGAAACTAAACTGTGTGATTTCAAGTTTCTTCAGGCAGAAAAATAATCTCAAGGTGAGAAAATACCTCAAAGATCTTAGATAAATCAGGTGATGCCTATTGATCCTCCTAGTTATACATATAACAAAGAGCTTCCAAGATTTGTTATGGTGTTATTGTATAGTACTCTGACATGAAAAGACAAGAGAAGCCTGTTTCAAAAGGAATTATGGGTGTGATTTTATTGAATGTAATTATTCAAGTCAGACACATAGGAAACCCACAAAATTATTAATATTGCCATAATGGTAAAATACTGACAGTTTAAAATGCACGGTGATATGATTTTTGAAAATACAAGTCTGTGAACCCTCAACTTTCTTCAAGTGGCAAGAAATTATTCAACTGAAAAAAAAAATAGCCACTATATAAAAGGAAAACTTATCAGTTGAAAGCCAAAGCTGAGGACAATAGACTCCCAAAGTAAAATAGAGAAAATTGCAGTGGGGGAGCAGGCCTTGGGCAGTGTAACTGGATCATTTCAGTATTATTTCCCTGTATGTGATCCACCAATTTTTTTTTTCTCATAATATCCCTTTCATCCCTCTCTATTCCCTAATCAATCTTTGACCATAAGGTTTTTGATAGAAAACAACTTTTACTATTGCTTGCTACCATATCTGTTGCTTAAACACACATACCACTCTATTACTTAAGAGGTAGTGCTATTGCAAACCAAACCAAATCTTTAACTCTAACTCACTTTCCCATTATCATCTCATCACATTCTTTTCCCAAGGCAATGAACACATAGTTTGTCTGCTTGAATGAACAGGGAAGGAAAAAAATGAATTACCTGAAAGAAAATTCTCAAAAACACTTTTTAGTCAAAATTGACTTGTCACAGCCCACTTTGAATTCTTATATCTTCCAGAATATTATTGGAGTTAATATATAGAGTTTGTCTATTTTTTTACTTTAAAATAGAGTTCCAGCTGCTTAGTTGATAGTAGAGTGTCTTTAATATAATTGTGATTGAAGAGCTTCTCAAATAAAGATGCTATCTCAAAAACTCTTGCCAGAATATGAATAGTATTTGGAAGGAGTCATATTTAAATATGAATTTTGTTAATTATTCTTGCAGATACAGGAAATTTTTGTTTGTTTGCTTGCTTCAGAAGATCTTATACATATTTCAACAGGGTTTAAGGGGATATATTTATGACATATATTAGATCCACAATTTCTGGCTACTTTCCTAAATGGTATTGTTCTACTTCTCCACAATTAAGGAGTCTCAGTGGTACTAAGCTTCCTAATAAAAAAAAAAAACATTTTATAAATGCTTTGAATTTAAAACAGAAAACTGCTTATTCTAACTTGCCTTTGTTTATTTTTATAGAATTATTTTTTTCTCTGTAGATTAATTAGAAATGTAACATTGGGTTTGCTGTTATGCTCCATACATACCTTAGGCCAAATCCTCTCTGATTTCATGGCATACTTAACTTTAATAGGAACAATAGGACACAGATCTTATTTTCTTTTTCCCATTCTTATTTTCAATCCAAGATTTCTTATCTCTTTACTTTGTCCTTCGAGTTAAGAAGTGAAGATAGTACTCAGGTGGACATTTAATGTCCAAAATATTTCACTCCTTTGTCTCTACTTTAAATCTTTTCTGTATGCCAGCCAGCAGTTTGTATTTGAGGACTGTTTATGGTATCCTTTTCTCATGAGCAACAAAGAAACCAAAAGTTGAGTTTCTTCCTTATTAATTCCAGATGCCTCTCTTTAGTGATAGTCTACATAGCATAATGAATTCTTGCTGATCTCTTGTTTTTGACACTCAGAAACAATACCCAGGATTCTCTTAGTCTTCAAACAACGTCCTCCAACCTTTAAGAACTATGACTCAGAGCCTTCTAAAGTGAGAAAGCCAGATAGATCTTACCAATAGAGGAAAAAAGATTTTCTATCAAAGGATGAACAATTATGCTTCTAACTAGCTTGTCTAATCTATACTCCAACAAACATACGTTGGCCATGATCATATATGCTTCATATCACCAATGGTAACTCAAATATGAAAGTTAATTCTAGGCATACAAAATGTTGATGGAAGCTTCAACTGATGATATATTTATCTTTAATTTTTCCTGGATTACCAGATGAAAATTATAGAGGTAATTCAGGTAAACAGGTGTGCTAAAAAGTATGCTTACTATGGCCCATTCAGAATTATTCTATTATTACTGCTGCATAGCAAATTACCCTAACACGTGGTAACTTAAAACCTTCTCTTTATTTTGCTCACAATCTGTGGGTCAGAAATTAGAAAATGGATTGTATTTCTTGGATCTTGTCATGTAGGTGCAAGCAAATGGTGGCTGGTGCTTTAGAACTGTGAGAAAGCTTCACTTACTAGATATGCAAAGTTACTTATGTGCTAGAACTATTGCAAACTAACACAAAGTAGATATCAATAGTTTTCAGTTAGGAACTCATTAGAATACCCACAGGTGGTCTCTTCATTATCTTAATCTTAGGGTAGTTGGGTATTGACACAAATCCCATCTCCAAAATTGATTATCCTGGCTCATGGGGTGGAGACTTCATCGCCTTCTATAAGTTTACCTCCAAAGTGACACAGTGTCATGCTGCCCTGATCTATTAATTTGCATGACCCACCTTCCTGCCAAGATTCCAGGGAAGTTTCAAATCAACTTCTTGATGATGGAGGGGGCAACATTAGAGAAGAGGATGTACAATAAAAATATTTCAGTCAACTTCAGGAAATATAATCTGCCTTAAAACAACAAAACAAAAACAATGATCACCAACTAGATTGAAACCCTCAGGTGGACCAAGAAGTGCCAGAAAAGGGACTGCTGAGTGTGTAACTGCAGAAGGCAGAGAGGACTCCAGGAAATACACGCAGAGGCCAAATTGAAGCTGGCCAAAGGACTAAGAGATGAACTGAAATTCTATGTGGGCATTTTTCTCTCTCAGAAAGTGCATGAACACTGACTGATCAAATTTCCTTTGTCTCCTACTTCCAGTCTCCCTTGAGGGTCTCATCAAGTGTAAGTTAACTTCTGAGACAAAGAATGAAAGGCACTTGTTCTATCACTGGTATTCACAGAAAATACTGAGGAAGGTGAGTACCTGCAAAGTAAAGTGAGAGATTGTGTGATCTTGAATACTGTGGAAATTAATGAAGGGGAACAGAGTATATATTTCAACCAAGTGACTAGTAAAAACTACTTTGGTGGGGGAAGAGAAAACAAGGTTGTCACAAATTTGCCCAGACATTGGAGAGAAAGGATTTTATTTTTCTTTTCAGAAGTCGTCCTTCTGACTAGTGCTTTAGCACTCTGCAAACTCCTGGTGTCTCTCCACTGTGGAAGGCTACTTTTCGTAATGCTTCAGAGACCCTCTTTTGTGTTACTACCACACTTGAGTGGCTGATTCCTGAGAAGACCTTTATTCCCTTGGAAACTGGAGCTGAAGTGTGAGATTTAGGGCTATAAAAGGAGTGAAATTAATGTATTTTGAGCAAGACACTGCTTTAGATGTCCTGCTGTCTCATTTTATCTTCAAAGCAATCCTGAAATATTAGGGTTATTATTATTGATATTATTTCCTTTTTATAGATGAGAATATACTCATTTTCAAGAATAAATTCTAAATAAGAATCCCAATTATAATTCTTGAAATGCTAAACCTCTGGTTTTCTTTCCAATGCTTTCTGGACTTCCAATAAAGTTCAGAGAAAATTATTCCACATTAATCCTTTATTCATCTTGATCGCCTCTAAAGTGCTATTTTG
The DNA here is from genome assembly GCF_000260355.1 of Condylura cristata. Classification (NCBI taxonomy): domain Eukaryota; kingdom Metazoa; phylum Chordata; class Mammalia; order Eulipotyphla; family Talpidae; genus Condylura; species Condylura cristata. Next base: position 29,084,513 of record NW_004567112.1, on the reverse strand, counting down.
ATTTATTTCAACTCACAGAGGAAATTTCAACATAAGAAGAAAACAACAACAACAACAACATAAAATCAAAGCCTGTGGCAGAAGTGAAGCTATATTCTTTCCCCACTGGTAAACATGGTGAGATCCAAAGCTGGGCAGTCAACCCCAGTAGTTAAAGGTGGCCAATTTTAGGGGGCGGATCTCAGTGAAATACAGTTACAGCTGCACTTCGAAGACTCCAGTTGAAAGAATAAAGAGAAAGGCCTCAGGCCCATTTACAGATTTTACTCTGTGAAACTGAAGCAATTGACAACACATGACAAATGGAACTAACCCAAAACTCAGTAGATAAAATAATTTTGCACAGTAAGCAATAGAGAGCCTTCCTGGATTCTCTACATCTCTTCAAAATCAGATTTCAGAAAATAACATTTGATTTAGTACTACAAATTATTTTATTCATTCATTGAGATGCACATACATCCAAAAAGTGTATATTGAACTTCTTTTTTTTTTTGTGACAAAGAGATAAACAAAGGCGGTTGATTTATCCTCATGAGTAGTTTAGTCGGGAAATCATATAACACAGCTGAAAACAAAATTTCTATGACTTTACCTATTTTTGATAAGTTCAATGAAAAATATTCATAGGGTACAGTGATGGGGATTAATGTGACCCCTGGGTGGATCCACAATAAGCATCTTCCTGTGAGGCTGATTGCTGTTTGATACAATGAACTTCTGATAGGAGAAGTGTGATTCAGGCAGAGATAAGAGTTTTACAAGAAAGGAAGTACAGAAAAGGAACTTTTGTTCCAAGTACCTAAAAGGTGATTATACTAAATGATAGTGCACAAGGAAGAACATGGCAAGGGCTGGAGAAGATCAGTCAGCACCAGGGTGTGTAGTGCCTGTGGGCCACGTGCAAAGTTTTGATTTATTCTCAGTGTAGCAGGTAGCTGTTGGAGGCTCCTTGAGTAAAGAGTGGCATGATCTGATTTACATTTAAATAGTCATTTGTGGATAAGATGGGTGTTTGATCCTCAGTGCTGTTCTGAGGGCTTAAATAATAATGACATGTACCAGAACTCTTTCCCAGAGCCAATAGTGGGATATCACCTATTTCCTTTTGTTTCATCTGCATTCATCCAAATCCTGACTAGCAAGGGAGTAGGGAAATGAAAGCTAGGTGACTGATTGAATCAAGTTCTGATGTGTGGCCTGCTGTTACCAGAACTAGCCCAACCAATTGGCATGATGGAGTCTCCTCCAAATAGAAGGTTGTGAATGGAGACATGGAAAATGAAAAAAAAAAGACATAGGAAAAAGAGAGAACATCCAAGTCCTAACTCAAGTACAGTGAAATTATGGTTTATGTATATGAGATGTAATGTATATGGTTAATGTGTATATGGTTAATGTGTATATGGTTAATGTATACAGTGGCAGTCACTTGTTTAATGCAAGAAGAGTGGGTGGACTCCTGGATCCAGAGAGAATTGTCTGTGCTGATGTATTTGGTATTTGCTATGAAATCCATTTTTGGGTGGCAGCTGCTGGTAAATCCAAGACTATCATCTGCTACATGAATGTTTAGGTCAAGCCCAGTGAGTGTTGCAGTAAACACAGTCAGCAAGACAGAGGGCTGTTCAAGAAGATGGCTCTCTCTTGGCATGACTTTGGTTTTGAAGCAGTGGTCAGATAAAGTTCAAGCAAACGTTTGGCTACTTGGACCTAGTAGTCATGGATGTGGCGGCTGAAGATCACATTCTACCCCACCAACAGGTAGAGAGAGAATTCCCCGGTTACTTCTAAGCTAGGGTCTGTTTTGCTCAAGATTGAATGAGTCTCCAGGTGGTGAAGTCAGCCTAGTTGGCAGTTAAATAGGATTGGCAGGAGTTAGAAATGGTTCTCACCCTTTATCTTTCTGAAACAGTCTTCCTTAGAAGGACCTTACCACTATCAGCAAGTAAAGATACCAGTTTATCTGGATTTTTTTTTTTTTTAATTTTCCTCCTCCTCTCATTCTTTCCTCCCTCACTGGTTTTTCCTTACTTGCCCTCTACCTTTCTTTCCCTTCATCTACTGCCCTTCTTCCTTCTCCTTCTCTTTCTTCCTCTTATTTGTTGGCAATAGATTTCCTGTCTCAACAAATGAAGTAACCTATACGATGCACTGATTCTTCTTGTAAATATAGGTCCTTTACTTGGGAAATATAGTCTGTTATATATATATATATATATATATATATATATATATATATATATATATATTTAGCCAATTTCAAATTTGGACATTCATGAGAGGAGATACTAAGAATAAAGTTGGCTCCTGGGAACAGGGTTTATCATTGGTTCAGAGCGTTAACTCCCTTCCCCATCTACATAAAGTCCCAGGATCTGTAAGTGTCTATGATGTTTATGGTGAGGACACTCACCACTCATGAGGCACTTGCTGTGTGGGGTCATCTTGTGCCCAGGCAGTCAGCATTAGGACTGAGAATACTATGTCAATAGCAATGACTTATGATGCCCAAGATCAATCTGGGTAAAAGAAACCTGGGTAAGAAGAACCATGTGAAGCTATAATTAGAGTTTGTTCTAGGATAAAGTTCAGTTAAGGTTGAAGATTAGAGTCCAGTTAGAGTCAAGGTTAGTGATCAAGTTGTCAGGGTCAGGAAACACACTAGATCCAGGCCTTAGACCTTCTGTGGTTTGCTGAGGAGTCATTCTCTTTGTATATGTCTCAGTGTGTTGTAAAGATCAGAAATTAGCATGGGCTCAAATCTTCAAGGCAATGGGATCTAGTGGCTTCTTCACCTTGGGGAGAGATGTCTGCTTTCCTTACCTCATGCGATTCAAAGTGTGGTGGGAAAATGTCTTATTAGGGAATGATGACAACCCTCTCCCCCATGATCACCCCCCATTTTTGTAGCAGTGAGGGAAAGGAAAATGACAATGCTGGGTGTTCAGTGAGGCATAAGCATCTGGTAGGCATAAGCATCTGGTAGGCTGTTTCTAGCTGGTGCCTTTTTGCCATAAGGTGCAGTAAATCCCATGCCTTACTCTATACTGTGAGTCTGGAATAAAGACTGAAGTGGGTGCTACATGGCACTGACATGAACCATGGGATTCAGTTCCCTAGGAGGCATCTTCCTGCTGAGGAAGAGACAGCAAGTTATCTGCAGGCTGTGGCATGGTGCTACATGGGACAGCCAATGAAGCAATGAGCCAGACTGCTATGTGTCTGCCTGCAGTCCTTTCCACTACTGGCCACTGCTCACAGCACAAGAAAATAAGCCTGAATTTCAGAAAAGATTTTATAATAATAACAGTAAAAGGTTGGGAAAGAGATCCCTAAAAATTTTTTGTTATTGGGACATTAGAAAATAAGACATATAGTGCCAGTCCTGGGACAGTGACGACACAGCACAGCACAGTGTAGAGACTGCATTGCCCAGGATCTAACATGTTTCCCATACCCCTTGGTGGGAGGAAGCTGAAATATTAAATAGGACATATTCTGCATATCTGCTTTTATTACTGAGCAAGTTTTTCAGGTTACAAACTCATATATCCATGAGAGATGAGATGTGATTAAGACAAGAGAGTGATGGGGATTTTAGCAAACTGAAAAACATGTTAGTCTGAAACTCAACAATTAGCTCTTTAATTCTGGCAAATTGGTACCTTGTTAAAATCCAGGGCCAGTGTTGTAGAATTTCTAAAGTATGCCATGTATCCAAAATTTAAGTGCCACATCCTAGTTTTAACAATTAATGCATGATTTTGTTGAGAACAGAAGCTAACGTATCTGCAGGGCTGCACCTGTCCAGGGGGCTATCATTTGTAACTAGCGCTTTGCAAACATAATGCTTATGTATGTTGGTTCTCTTACTCACTCTAATCCAATCTAATTCTCTGTGGGACTCTAGATCGGCTGGTAAGAATAGCAACACAGTGAGTTTTATGCACAGCAAATGAGATTGTGAATGGATGACCTGGCTGTAAGCTGCTTAGATACTAGAATAATGTGTCAGATTCTCATCCCCGGAGATAGCTCTATGTGGCTATGTTGTTCCATCCCTAGGGTCCCAGGGATCAACCCATCTTACAAGATCCAAGCATCCACAGCATCTTTGCCTCAGAATTTACAAACAGCTGTATATGATGAGCACAATCTAGTATGTTCGCTGTACTCTTGGACTAACCTGACCAAATTCCCCAGGTCCACTGGCCAGAGCTATAATTGCAACTGACATATGATCCAGCTTTAAAGATGGGAGAGTTCACAAGCCAGAGAGGATGGAGCAGAAGCTCCGAGCAGATGCAGTGGCACAGTAGGCAAAGGTTAGACATCACACTTGGGTCCCAGCTGTGGGTTTCACTTTCTGTAGGTTCCGGAAAACAATTCTTGATTTTACCAATTCATCTTGGCCCTCTATTTTGGAAAATGCCTCTAAATATTTCATGGGCAGCTCAGCTCTTCTCAGAGCCTCCACAGGAAGCTCAAGTCCTTCCTGCTTGTCTCATTAATTCACAAAATGTACTTTGTTTCACTTGATGGAAAATTCCTTTGTTGAATAAAGGAGAAGAAGCATTATCGTGTTGAATGGAATGCAAAGCATTGCCCCGGCATCTGTCTGAGGCCAGCCAGACCTCAGGGACCGGAGGAGAGAACATGGGCAGCAACAGGCCAACCCTGCCCTGCTGCCCAGTCTTTTTTAGTCCAAAAGAAACTGGTGGGGGGATGGCATCCTTTGAGGGTGGAGACCCCTAAAAGCCAAAGGGATGTGAATTGATGCTGTGCAAATCTCAAGTCTAAATCCTAAAAGTCTTCTTTGCTTTTTTTTTTTTGAAAGATATATTTATTTATGCATATAAGAACTGGGGGACAGGCCAGAGATGTGGGGGAGAGAGGACTCATCAGAAACAGAGTGAGGAACAGAACAGGCAGATTGCCTGAAATACACTGCTGAGGGGAGCAGTGAAACAGGAGAGGTCTGCTGCCTCATGAGGGTCAACTCCCTGGCCAGGGATTGAACTTGTGTTGCAGTGGCTGTGGCATGGTGCTACATGGGACAGCCAATGAAGCAATGAGCCAGACTGCTGTGTGTCCACCTGCAGTCCTTTCCAGGACTGGCTACTGTTCACAGCACAAGAAAATAAGCCTGAATTTCAGAAAAGATTTCATAATAATAACAGTCTTTAATTCTTCATAGGGCTGCGCTTTAACCCTATGTCACCAGGGAGAGCCTTAAGTCTTTTTTGTAAAAGGTCCAAGAAAGAGGGATACATGTGCATGTACTCACACACATACGCTCATGCAGATACACACACCCACACACAACTCGTGCAAATACACACACACACACACACAGAGCCCATGATTTGGAATGTTGCTCATGGGAAGCCCTGCCCAGTTCAGTGTTTGGTGGATATATCCTTTAGTCAGGAAATAGCAGACAGCAGATGAGACCCATGGTTGGCTCTGCCACTAGACATGAACTCTTGTTATCACTCTTGTGCAGCTCAGAGGGAGGCATTTCTCATTCCTGACCAAGCACCTGGGTCCAGTCTAAGGGTATGAAACTCACTGCTGACTCTCTTCTTCCTCTTTTCTTCCTTCCTTATTCTCTCAGAATGAGCAAGGACTGGCAGTACGCCTGGAAAAGATCCCAATACATTTCAAATGTGCGTCAGCATCATGGACCCTGGTTTACATTGTGGAAAAGTAAAGCAGCGACATTACACCCAATGAGGATTGCTAAGGTCCTTGGGGACAGCTCTACCTGTCCCCTTCAGACTGGAGAGATGGAGAGTCATTCCCGACGCATTCGCATTCCAGCCATGAGCACACCCACCAATGCAGGAACACAACACCGCAGAAACATCCTTAACCCAGGAAACACCCCTCTTCTCTCCCTGTATCTGCCAAGTGTGCACCACCTGGTGCTGCGGATGACAGCCCTGAGTCAGTGGTTTATAATACAAAATGTTTATTTCTAATTTATCTCGTGTCTTTAGGAAGCAGTATGGTTTTGTCCCCCATCTGCTTCATCCCAGGACTTCAGATGAAGGATCAACTCCCAACTGGTGAGAGGATAACGAGAAGCCACATTATGGCTCCTAAAGCTTCAGCTGGTGAGTGATATCAATTTGTTACCGAGTTATGCTTTGTTTAACTATCTTATAGTTTGCCTACTTAGTTATACTTTGTCAGTCACAGCAGTCCTAGTTGAAAGTTTTGGGGAAAGGAAGTTCAGTCGTCATGCAAGAAGGAAGTGTGACTGCTTGGGAAGGCATTGTGGTGTATCCTGTCTTGGGAAAAGCTACCGCAAAACACAGAAAAATAATATATTAATTGAGTTGATATAAATTGAATGTGTAGCATATGTCAGACACATTGGGTGTATACTAGAGATAAGACAAAACAGGACAAAGCTCTTAGGTAGCTTATATTTGAGTGGGGAAACAGAGAACAAAGAAGCATGTAACATATAGTAGATCTGTGATCAGAGTGATGGAAAATAATACAATTTAGAAAGTTCCAGGATATATATGCACATGTGTGGATTTATTTAAGGGTAGGAAGCTGAGGCTAGATTTAAGAAGAGGCATAGTATGATCCTACTGACATTTTAAAAAGGTTGCTTTAGCTGCTGCCAGGCAGAGGCAGCAGCAAGAGGTCCAGGTGAGGGCTTTTTCAGTTTTTTTTTCTTTTTAAGCATACAGAACTGGGGAACAGGCCAGCATGCAGGGCGGTGAGAGGATTCACCAGGGACACAGTGGGGAGCAGAACAGACCCACTGACGCAGTGCACTACTGAGGGGAGCAGTGGGCAGGTCAGGAGAGGTCTGCTGAGCCATGTGGTCACCTCCAGGATGGGGATCGAACTCAGGCTGAAGTGACTTTAGCTTCTTAGTGCTGTGCGTTAACCCACTGCACTTCCAGGGAGGGGCGCCTTTTTCAGTAATTTAGGTAGAGATGGTGGTTTGGACCAGGATAATGGCAGTGGGAGAAGATTCTGAATATATTTTGCAAACACAATGGGGTAAGTTGATAGAGGAGTAATGTAAGAAAAAAAAAAGATTTTTGACAATGACTATTTTGCCTTGAGTGACTAGAACAGATGAATTGCATTTACTGAGTTGATAAGCTGCAGAGGAAAAGCTTGGGGGTAAGAGGCAACCCAACTGGGCGTTCTGCTTTGGCCTGTGACATCCGAGGTCGCTGTTAGACATCTGAGTGGAGGTGTCATACAGCAGCTGAAGATGTGGTGTTGGAGATGAGGGAGTTGTTCAGGCCAGAGATATATTTTGGACTTGTCATTTATTTGCTATTTAAGGTCGTGAGGTCAGATGAGATGCAGGCTGGGCAAGAGTGAAACCTCAGGGATGGTATCATGAAAGCCAGGCAGAGGTCCCCAGAGTGGCCAAAGAGAGCTGCGCCAGAGGTGGCTGTACAGAGGGGATTTTCAGAGGAACAGTGGCACAAGAACCACCTCTCTAAACCCTCAGTGCCGCCACTGAGGACTGTCAACTCTCAGCCCAAACTGCAGACTCCCCTCTGGCTCAAACCCCAGGCTGTGGATTCTGGAGACCCTTTAGTACTGTGGGTCTGGGCTCTTTTTGATCCCCTGGGCCATGTTTGCTTAATCACATGTAATCCACATAACTCTGGTCTAAATGCAGGAATTGTATTCAGAAGTAAAACTAGTATGACATCCAAAGAGCAATGAAAAGCTATTGAATTCTTTATTCAGGCTCCTTAAGAAGCACTACAAGGAGATTACTTGCCAAACCAAATCCAGAATTCTGAAATTTTCTTCAGTCTCTCTTGTGCCCTTTCATTTATAAGGTGCAGAAGCCGCCTCTCAACCTCTCTTCTCACATCTACAAACTCCTGTAAGCCCTCAGTAAACATGACCAAAGTTGACTTTTTACTCTCTCCCATTCTGCTCCAGCCTCTTTGGGACTATTGTCTATTTTATTTTCTTTTTCCTATCATGCATAGCTTTGTGCCCTTTCTAATGTAGATTAACTTAGCCTTTCTGGTGGTCTTTCAATTTTCTTCTCTACCATTACTGAGATCAATAATGCAAAGGCCAGAAAGCTGGCCAGGCTAAAAAGAAATCTCAAAAGGACAGTAAGGTAGGTAAATGATGCATAGTTCAGGGTGCACCCAACAGTACCCCTGTTTGTTGTTGAATTTCTTGGGCTAGGACCAGACTGGAGGCCATGCCCCATCTCTAGTTTACCTGTGTCTGCTGGGTCCATAGAAGGGTCTCTCATCAAAAGCATGGATCTTCCTCCCCTGCTAAGGAATTAGATTTTCTTTTGTTTTGACCTATTTTTTTTTACCCCTTTGGGAATATTATATGAATTCATTTTGCCCATTGAGGATTTGCCAAAATAAAAATTAGTAATACCAACTGTGTCACTTAAATAATGGGAGATTTATTAGACTTATCAGAAAGTAATTTGTATGAGAAAAATAAAAACACAAGGTCAATTTCAGGTCAAAAGTTTCAACGCCTGCCATTCAGGTGTCCCTACATGATCATTTCTTGGGCCCTGCAATAGTCTTGCCAGGTCCAGCCTCTGACCCTCAGAGAACATCCAGGAAAAGGAACCAGAGGCCCTTGAGAAAGCAGCCTCAGGGTGTCCGTCCAACTCTAGGTGTGATTCAACTGTAGAGTTTTAGTGGGGTAAAGAGCTGGGTCTCCAAATGGCTGCTGCTTTCTCCCACACTGTGCTGTGTGTGGTCTGTCCAGGTGGTGGGCGGGGAGGGCATAGGGCACCAAGCCTCCTTCCCGCTCTTAGCTGCACTGCAGGGATGAAGTCAAATTTCAACAGGACTTAAAGATATTCAGGGTAGAACCTGCAGCTAATGATTCCCGTGGCATTTTAGTCCCTTTGGGAGCACTGAGAGTAGTGAAGAGCAGAAGTTGAAAGTTCCATGCAAATAGTGATCAAAGTTAGTTCCTATCTTCTTAAACACACTATCCTGTCTCCCCTAGACTAAAAACAATGGCCATCTCCATGGTTACAGAGACCTATTTTTTATGGAAAAAAAAAAAAGTAAGCTGTTTCAACATGAGTAGTAGGGACAGAAAAGAAGCTACATGTGCTTCTGGGGTGTGTGTGTGTGTGTATTCTTCTGCAATGTGTGTTCTAGTCCTTTTCAGTCTTTTCTTCCTCCAGCTTCGTGCAATGCCCTTATAACCAGCAAACTGTGGTGACAACCTTGTGTACTCACTGCTGTTCCCTCAGAAAATCCTAACCAGAGTTGGGTATATTGAAGTGATAAAGACAGAATCACCAGGGCTCTCACACATCCATTCATCTGTGTCAGCGAACACATCTATGTATCCTGGTTGTGCTTTATTTACCACACTAGATGCCTACAGATAATCGAATGTGAAGATGAGTTTGAGTTTGCCACCCTGGGGGTGGTACTCTGGTGGTTTGAATCTGGACCACCGCCCTGACTTCACAAAGAATAGACTGCTACCTACCCTGAGCTTATGATCCATACATTTCTACCTTTGTTCCTCTTCTCCCTCAGCAATAGTTTGAGCGAGACGCATAAAGATGGTAAATGTACAACTGAAGAGGTGTGTACTTCTTCGCCTGACTAATGTACAGTGTTATAAATCAGTGTTACCTTGATTTAAATTGATGGAAATCAATAGTGAGAGAGAATATCAGGGAAATAGGAAAACCCTGTGAGTAATAGCCTTTTAGTGCATAAAAATAACACTGCAATACCAAAAATAATCATTTTTACTACATTACAATTAAAAATGACAAAGCTATTGAAATGATCCATAGCACTATGAACCTTGGACATCTCCAAATATGTTTTAGAAAATTACATTATCTTCAAAACTAAGAAGCAAAACAAATAAAACAAAAGTGGCAAAGCTAAAATTGTGTCAAAATATAAACATAACCTTAAAGATCTTATTCGAGGTAAGAACCACTATACATCTTGGGCTTCCCCTTCCTGTGATGAACAACTACCAATCCCCATACCTGGTATTGTGTTTCTCTTTTGTAATATGGACTGAGTCAGGACAAGACATTTGTAGGAACAGGTAACATTCCTGCTTCCTTGTATGGGAAACAGTGCTGATAGAGATAAGGATGGAGTATGAAGTTTTTCCCTACAAGTGTGGAAAACCTTTCCCAGGAATAGCAAAGCATGCTCTTCAGGGTACATCTGAACTCCAGCGGACTGTGCAGTAAAGTCCCAGGATGACCAAGGTAAAGACCTGGCTGTTCAACAAGAAATCATTTAACTACTCTGGTCTGTTTTTATGGAACATCGCTTACAATGCTGATCTCATTATTTAAACAGATATATATTCCGTTGTGTGATTATATTTGGATTCATTTAACTCATTTTTATTAATAGACTATTAGATTAGTTAGACTATTAGTTTTTGTTTTGACATAAATTGTGGATTAATATGCAGGTGGTATTACATCTTGTGCTGTTGTTTCTTAGGATAGTTCTTAAAATACGAATGATCAGGAATAGAAGACATTTCAAATTTTGGTAAATATTGCAAATTTGCAATATGGAAACTTAGCTTAAATTCCCATCAACCAGTAAATAAAAGTTTCTAATTCTACTTACCTATAGTAGGCATTATAATTCATTCATGGTTTTACTTAACTGATAATTACAATGTCCAGTTATGTTGTATTTATTTATATATTATATAACAAATTTACTTACATATAAAATTATTTTTAAAATTTATTAATTCTTGATATTTATTTTTCTGAAATATTTAATTAGTAAAATTTTGATCCTTTTTCTCATAGGATTGATTTTTTTTTTAATTTACAAGATGAGTCACCTTACAGATATGAAATTTATATCTATGTGTGGCAAACTTTCTAATATAGAAATCATGTCCATTCTGCACATGATAGTTTTTTTTTTTTTTT
>NW_004567112.1:29054434-29072555 GCF_000260355.1 Condylura cristata | reverse complement strand
ATTTATTTAAATACACCCAGAAATTCTTACATATACCATATGTGCCTATGACTGCAGAGGATAAAGGGAAAGGGAGACTTTCTGTGTGGGGAAAACAAGGATCTGATTGCAGGAGGAAATTTATACCGTGCAATAAAATATTATATAAAGGAATGAGGTTATGGTGCTGAGATTAATTCAACTCAACTTGAGAACCAAATTCTATCAAGTCTACAAATCATTATAGAATATAACACAAAACAAGTCCTTGTAGCCTGAAAGTTTACCAATAAATTTCAAGATGTGTACACAGCCAATTAATTCATAGGAAGTTTACAAGTCTAATGTGTCCTTTCTGCAGGGAGAGCGCTTGATATTATGACAGTCTGAGATTCTCCTTGGGGCTAGGGAAGACTCACTCTCCAAAACACATTTTAAAACTCTATAAGTCTCAGTTTCTTTGGCTGGAATGTTCTTTCTGTTGACCAAGTCAATGGAAGGCATGAAAGTATCATATCATTCCAAAGAGAGATGTGGGGATACTGCACAGATCTCTGTGATGTTAATTTCTTAGGGAGCAAAGGTATGAGCAGGAAGGAACAGGGCATCTGGGTAGTGTTTTCAACACTTTTAAATTAAAAACAGTAGCTTCTTATCTGATACCAAATAAGCTTAATACTTTTAATACTTTTAGATTAAGAACAATAGCTTCTTATCTGCCTACTACCTGATCTTAACTTGGGAACTAGATTTGTTGTGACTTGGGTGAGGAAACACAAGAGCAGCAGGAATCCCAGAATTACAACCTGACTTCTCAGCAAGGACAAGAAAGTTGTCTTGGTGAAGTAAGAAAGCCCATAAATGGAGACTTACCCAGAATCAGTGCTTTGAGCAGAAGTGGATAGTAGGACCTTTTGGGAAACTGCCTGGTTTGGAGGAGATGAGAACCAAGCTGTATTTTTTAGCTGTTGATATAAATGCTATATTATTCAGAATATATTCCACTTTAATTCAATTTGACCTCATGATTCAAGGGAAAGAATATTGAAAATGTTTGCTGATTTTCTATTTGACCTCATATACAATCTGATATTATGTTTCCGACAACTAAATTAACTTAATAACTACTTAAGAAGTAGACTTCAGGAAAGCTACTGAAGTCTAAAATAAGAATTCCTGCTAAACATCCCAACAGCTTAAGTACCTGGTATGGTTCAGATTCATTTTGGTCAGGAGTCTGGTAAGTGGCATACAATGGGTTAAACCTTAGATGATTCCAGATCTCATTTAAGCAGAGGATTCATTGGGAGTCACTGAGAAAGGAAATTACAGAAGATTAGCCCTATAGGGGCTATGAGTAGCATTTTGTCCTATATCCTGATCACCAGCCAGGTTACATGGTTAATTCCTGACTCTGATTTCTGGTCTTGCCACATCTACTTTGCTTTAATATTGCTGATTTTGAAAAGAACAATTTTAAACCTGATAGGGTATAGGCAAAGGCAATAGGAAAATCTGCAGTCACAGTGTATTCATAATTTAGGGGAGATCCATGTATTATGCAAAATGGTTCTTTTTTTTCCAAACCAAATGATGAATAACAACAGAAAGCTTCTCTGTGGTTCTATTGGGGTGCAGAAAAAAGAATCATTTAGGAAATCTGACAGGGAGAGAGAGATCCAAACTCTTATTCCAAACTCCTGTCACTCCTTTTTCTGTCTTTCTACCCTATCCATAGTGGGAAGTCAGGCTACAAGTGGGCTTGGCCAGTTGGATCCTAGGGTCAGAATATAACCTGGCCAATCTTTTATCTTCAATGGTCACTCAAGGGCCAAAAAGCAAAGTCTAAATTTATGTTGCTTGGAGATCATGCAGTTTAATACAGATAGACAGTTCTAAACATGGAACCTAGGAGTGGGAGTGGGAGAGCATGATGTGATGAAAGTGGTAATACTGGAAAAATATTAGAAACCTAGTAGGGAAAGGATGTATCTTCAATAACCAAGAATGTAAGCGAAGGTCTACAACAGGCAGATAAAAGGTGGTGACAAAATTGAGTTGTTTATCGTGTCATGTACCTGTTTGGTTTATAATTGCATGAGTTTGTAAAAGCTGAGTGGGGTAATTGAAAGGACTAGGTCAGAAGACTCCTGCCTGCACACTGTTAGAGGGTCCATGCCAAGAAAAAGTTTTGACTGTCCTTTTCAAGGAAGAAGTCCAGGGAGTTTGGGGAAACCCCATCAATTACATGCAAAACCCAAGTTCACTGACAAAGTGAAGAAAGGTTCTACCAGTCTCTGCTAACGTCTGAACTCCAGTGATTTATATTTAGAATATGAGTTGTGTAATTGTTTCTCTGTATGTTATCGGACTTCCCTGCTGCCCCTCCCATACTGGACCTCAGAACCAGTTTTCTCAGGACCCCAGCATAGACAGATTCCTTTAGATGTTAATTCAGTGAGGGAGGGAAAAAAAAAAGTCAGGAAATATATGAGGAAGGACATGGTATTCACAGTACGAGGAACATTCTGTCTTGGCATACATCCCCTAGCCACATGGACTTCATCCATTCCTCAGTCTGGATTCTCAAACTGCACCATTTCAGCACCTTTAGGTGAGCTCTGCTCTGAGGTCTCGGGGTCCTCTGTTCTCTGTAGACACTGTCACTTGTCGGCCTAAGCAATGGCCTGTTTTGTTTTCCCAGAGTGTGTTTAGACAAGCTTGATGGTAAGGCTGTGGACCTCTTCGCAGAACTTGGCTTCTTCATCTGAGTCCTAGACCAGACACCCAAGACTGAATGACCCTTGCTTTTGAAAATGGCAGCCATCTCTTCTATGCCAGTTACCAATCAAGTTAATACTTTTCTTCTTCCTGGTAGAGTCACCTGCTCTGGCTGTTCCGGTGCCTTTACTCTTCTGCCCCCATGAAGCATCTGGTACCTTTCTATAAGTCTGACTCAGTGGGCTTCTCTCTCTTGAAGCCCTATTATTCTTCACCTTTCTTAACATTACCTGGACTTCCCTTTGTGACCTCCATTTGTCTGTCTTTCCATTGTCCCACAATGTCAGTGTTCCCCCAGTTTGCTCATCAGTCTTTGGCTGAGGTTCAGTGTGCAGTGCTTGTCAAGCACCTGGGCTTTAACACCAAACCACTTGGATATGAGTATCAGCTTGGCTACATCCTTCCTTAGATGTTTTAAACCTCTGTGTGGGTCAGTGCCTAATTTACAGGTGGTTATAAATAAATGAAGTGAGTGTATGAAAGGTGGCCATGTGGTGAGCACCTAATATAGGTGTCCTGTTTTGAGATTAGTCCTCATGCTCTCTACGCTTTCATGATCAGCCCTGTACTCTTGAGTTTCAAATTTACTTCAGTAACTCAAAACACACCTCTATTTCCATTGTCCACATACCCTGATAGACCAGAGGAACTTGCCAGTCAGCACATCCAAAGTTAAACTCATTACATACTTCCTAAAACCAACACTTTTTGCTATGCTCCGTATCTGGTTAATGATACTGCCATCCACTGGGCTGTCATAATTAAATTCTTGGGTCTTTATCTATGACTCCCTCTCTTTCAGCTTTCACAGTCATTTTTGAACCAAGCCTTGACTATCATCTTTCAAAAGAGTTCGCAAATCTTTTTATAATCCTTAGCGCCAGAGCTTCAGTTTACTCCCTTATCATCCCTAACTTGGACTATTACAATCCTTTTCTTGATCCATTTTTATTCCCTTCTTCAAATCATTTTCTAAGCAATGATCATGTTTCATTCTTGTTCTTTAAAAAAATAGAAATAAAATAATAGAACAAAATGTCTTCCTGGTATCTCCAGTACCTTAAAAGGAAAATTACAACTATGCAGTCGTATGTCTTTCCAGAACCTGCTCCAAATATGCTCTGAAATCACATTTACTTTTTTTTTTAAAGATTTATTTATGCATATAGAACTGGGGTACAGGCCAGAGGTACAGGGGCAGTGAGAGGATACATTAGAGACAAAAAGGGGAACAGAACAGGCTGACTGATGAAGTACACTGCTGAGGGGAGCAGCGGGCCAGTCAGGAGAGGTCTGCAGTGCTATCTGGGTCACCTCTGGGGTGGGTATCGAACTCATGCTGAAGTGGCTTTAGCTTCTTAGTGCTGTGCTTTAACCTGCTGCACCACCAGGGATGGTCCATGAAATCACATCTACTTTTTATCTGAATCTCTTATACTGAAGAGAGAATTTGTGACAAGGCACACCTTTTTCACCCTCCCTCTTATTAATTATTATTTTGTTCTCCTTTTCTCTATTTGATAAAAATCCTATCTAGGTTTAAGTTCCAAAATAAATATACCTTTTTCTGTTTAGTTTCTCCCAGCCCTATCTTCCAGTTCCCAAGGCATATGTATCAGGAAGTGCAACACCAGGAGTGCCTTTGGTGACTCTTGAGAAAAGGATTTCACAAAGCACCAGAATAAAGACAGCATCAAAGTTTATTAGGAAGCAATAGGCCAGAACATGGTGGAAGGCAGTAGCAGCCTGGGAAAGCTGAGCAGGAGCACAGGAGGGCTTTTAAGGCTCCTTTCCCTTCTGGGTGAGGAGGGTCCTTCTTGACTATGCTTAACTTACTCCTATCACCTCTGGATTCCTGGACTAATTGGAACTACCTTTCTCTTCTTTTATTCCAGTGTGGGGAGAGGATGAGGCAGTTAAGACTCTCCCCAGGCCTCCTAAACCTGCTAGACCTTACCTGGCAACCCCAGCAGACTGTGGGACTGCAGAGGCACTGCTCTCCAGGGAGGGGTGTGAGAGGGGGCCCCTGTATGTCCTTAACAGGTATGTCGCTCCCTCTTCTGAGCTCAGCCTGCTCTTTGTACAGTCCTAAAACCTGGACTCATGATGCTACTACAGTATTCATTTCTGTTTCCCTCTCTTAGCTGTGGGTTCTTAATGACCTCTTATCCTCAGTATCTGACATGGCTCCTGACATATATTAGCATTAAGTAAGTGTCTATTGATTTCATTTTTTTTGAGAATCCTTCCACTTGTCAACTTCCTTCCCTGTCAGGGAGCCAAACCACTTCCTTTTCCACTCAGGCATTTGTTCGGTTTCTCTTGAATGTCTATGTGCTGGCAGTGGGTACCTTTAACCCAATGGCACTGTTAGGATGACGGGCACATGTTTGTGAGCAGGAAAATTTGCCAACATCCCATTTGAGTATAACTAATTGGTTAATGGAAACCTTCCCAATGATATGTATTTAGAACTCATATTTATACAATCAGTGCATTTTTGGAATATAGATATTGCACCTCTAGAATTATTGCTTGAATTCATTTAGAAATGTTTTGATCTGTTTTGTCTACTTTTGAGCATTTCAGGTATTTTTAGATGCAAAAAGATTCCATTTATGAATTTTACATTATGTCATATGCATTTTGTCAAAAGTGTCCCTTTTGGTGTTCTGCCCTACATTTTGCTTTTGGGGGTTATTTTAAGAGACCTTAAGTGCTATGTAGAACTAAGAGCAAGTCAGCTGATACCCACCTGGTCATTTTCTGGAGCATTATATTTTGACACTAAGAATGAAAACAGTTTAGCCTCTATTTCTCTCTCTTATTCTGTAGTCTATCTCATCAAGATATAATTGATCAGAAAATAGTCAACATTGAATTAAGGCCTACCTAGTGATTTCATTTTACTCAGTTCCTGCTTTAAACTCCCTATTTCCAAGTAAGATGACATTTTGAGGTATCAGGGATTAGGAGTTCAATGTATGTTTTTGAGGGGACATAATTAACACATAATGGTGTAAATCAAGCAAGTTTTCTTAAAGGTAAGTTTATAAAGATTTGTTCTATCATTTTTGTCCTACAAAATTTACAGTTTACTGTTTCAATATTTCAGTCTATGATTCATTTAATTTTGTATGTGGTGAGAGGTATCAAAGTTTGTTATTTTGGTTTTGTTTTTTTTTTTAAGGGTGACATACATTATTTAATAGTTAAACCACCATTTAAAAAAACAAAAACAAAAATAAAAACTAGCCTTTCTCCATTGGATTGCTTTGTACCTTATCAAAAAGGAGTTGTCCATATTTATGTGGGTCCATTTCTAGACTTCTTATTGTATCAATTTTATGCCAACGTCATACTGTCGCAACTATTGTAGCTGTCCATTCAAACAGATCCTCTCTTTCAATATCTCTCATTTCCTTTAGAACTACAATGGATCTTTTGTTAGACTTTTTAATCTTGTATGTTTATTAAATTCTGCTACCAATTTTCTCTGTCTTTGTCTTCAGTCCACATAGTTTAATTTGATCCTATTCTTTTAATTATTTGACTTTATAGTTTTGTTGAACTTGTTGTTGATCTCAAACACTCCATTTTCTAATTTAATAACTTTGCATCACTTTTAGAAATTGTTTGAATATTTTAAAAATCTGTTTTTGTTATTTTCTATACCTTTTGTTCTTTAATACACTTTAAATTTTCCCCTTTATGTTAATATTGTAAGGTGAAATTTCCATTATTATACTTTTTGGCAGATTTGATTTGACTATAATGTCTTCTGCATTTACTCATGGAACTTTTTATCATATATCATTTGTGTGTTATTGATTTTTCCCTTAAATTATGTCTGTTGTGGTAAAACTGTTCTATATCATTATATCTGCTTTGAAGGTTTTCAATTTAACCTCTACAAATGTATGTTTCACACCACGGGCATCACGGGTGATCCAGTAATCCTCCACCACACCTTGAACTTTATCCAAGAGAGCTCAATCTTTGAAGTATTATGTATTAAAATTATTTGCCATTAAAAAATTTTGTTGGCATAATATTGGCTTATAATATTACTTCAAGTCTCAGGTATATACATCATTATAAATAAAAACTATATATATTGTGTTCACCACTAAACTTACAATTTTCTTTCCTCCAAAGAGGAATTTGCATTTCTTCTTTCAAACTTGAAGGTTTTTAATTGCTTCATAAATATCATTGAAGATATAAGAAGGCTATTTTGCTATATCTGCCAATAACTTTTTTGTTTCCTTAAAAAAAAATTTATTTATGCATATAGAACTGTGGTACAGGCCTAAAGTGCAGGGGTGAGAGGATTTCCCAGAGACGGACTGGGGAGCAGAATAGGCAGATGTACTGAAAAACACTGCTGAGGGGAGCAGCGGGTGGCAGGAGATGTCTGCTACACCATGTGGGTCACCGCCCTGTGACTTGTGCTGCAGTGGCTGCAATAGCTTCATAGTGCTGTAGTAATTTGCTGATTTCCTAATTGCTTTAAACTGTTGCACCACCAGGGTGGGGCCTCTTTCCTTTTGTTTTTTATTGGGGTAGTGGTTGACAATGTTGTTTGTGATTTAGAGTTGCAGGACCTCCCTCTTCAGGTGTTGTAATCACACCACCCACACCACCAAGGCACCCTCAGCGCCCCCCTAGGTCATTGTGCCCCCCACTCCTTTGTTTTGCCCCACCTCCACCTTCAATTCCACATTCTCAATTCCAGATTCAGATTTCTAAAGTTTGCTAGTGGTTTGGTTTTATTTGTCCCTTTGTTTTGTTTCTGAATACTCACATGACACCATCTCCTTCTGACTAATTTCACTGAGCATAATCCTCTCTAATTCCATTCATGTTGTAGAAGTGGCAAGAATTTATCTTTTGTTGTTTTGTTATAGCTGATTAGTATTTTATTGTGTTTATATGCATATTTTCCTCATCTGCTCATCTGCTTTTTGACACAGGTTGTTTCCATGAGTTGGCCACTGCTGCAGGGAACACAGGAGTGCAGATTTCTACTTGATTTAGTATTTCTGCATTCTTCAAGTAGATACATCAGAGTAGAATTGTTGGGTCATATAACTTTTAGTAGTTATCAGCAATTGGATTCTTTAGGTCATCTTTTTCTAGACTACCCATCTTCATGTAGCAATTTCCCTAAAAATTTATGTGCCAAGAATGCAAATGTAGTTAATTTGTTACCAAAGCCCCTCTTTACTTAGTCTTATTTTGCACTCATCACTGAGTGACAAATGTCTCATTTAACAAAGTGTTATTAGAATTTAACATAGACAAACTATAAACTATAAATATCAACTTTGATTTATGACATATTTATATGATGATTGTATCAAAACAATATTTTACAAAATATTGGCCATTTAAATTTTTATTTTGTATGTAATATTTGAGGCATCAAAATTGTCTTTTTACTTATCATTTATTTTATTGGATCTTAACTTTAAAGATCCTCCCTGGTGGCCCTCCCTGGTGGCGCAGCAGGTTAATACACTACAAAAGCTTAAGCCACTTCCGCATGAGTTCGATCCCCGCCTGCCCCAGAGGAGATCCACATGGCGTGGCAGACCTCTCTTGACCCGCCCGCTGCTCCCCTCAGCAGTGTACCTCATTGATCTGCCTTTTCTGTTCCCCTGTCTCTGGTGAATCCTCTTACCCTCCGCATCTCTGGCCTGTATCCCAGTTCTGTATGAATAAATAAATAAATCTTAAAAAAAAATCCTCCCTGGTAAAATTTAATAAACTTCTAGTTCTATTTTCTACCAATTCATTGCTTTATTTTAAAAATATTTAAGTTAGCTACCACAAATTCATTTTTGGTATCATTTGAGTTTTTGAACAAATGCCTATTTACAGCCTCCCAAAGGAGGGAGTTGTAGTAATCTAACCCACTTCCTTCTCTTCACCTCCTGATGATTCATTCTTTCCAAGGCTCATAGGAGGTTATTGTTGTTCTATTCATTATAAGAAAATTGTCCCCTCTTGTACATTGACTTTATTTCCTCGAAATATTGCCTATACTGCTGATTATTGCATTGAAATTTGCCTTATGTCTGGTTTAAACATAAACGACATGGAAAAAATACACCTAAGTGAGTATAAACAAATGGACTCTTAGTAGCAATTTTAAAATCAACCTATCATATAAGAAATATCATACCTTTGCTGTACATGTATTTTAAAGAATGTCTCATTTAAAGAATGTCTCATTTAACAAAGGATTATTAGAATTTAGCATAGACAAATTAACCGGAAGCCCAAATTCTTAGGGCCCACAAATATTCTTTGACTTTTCTCTCAGGAAGTGATTTTGCTAATTCTTAACTTCTCAGGATTATACACTTAAAAATGTATATGGCCTGCAAGATCTTTGTCCTCTACGGAAGGAGGCTGGTTGTCTGGGGCCCTGCATAGACCTTTGATGAACACCAGTAAGGAAAGTCTGACAGCCTTCTCTGAGCATATCATTTAATATTTGACACATAGAGCATTTTTGATACAACTTGCCTAGCTAATTCACATTAGCTATAATGAAAATTACCCCTATGTTGAGAATAGTTATATGAAAGGTTTTCAGGTCCCATAAATCAAGTGGGCTAAATTACTTTATGGGAAGTTGCTAGAGTTAATCATTTTGAATAATGCCTAATTTTATTATAAGATATTTTTTTATTCACTAAAATAAGAACTAGAAATTGTTCATTTAGTTCAATTCAATCTATAGGTCTCCCGCTACATATGCCAATGTAAAACCTCGGGGTTACTGCCTTTGAGACTCTTGGTTCCCTGTGCACAGGCCCCTGCTTGGCCTTGTTCATGCATGCTGCCACCTCCTTTGTCCTCGCTTCTTGTCCTGCCCTTTGCTGCCCTCCCCCACTGGTGGCTTGGTCCTTAGGCTGGAACTTTGCTCTTATGGGGCTCTAGATTTGTTATATAACTCCCCATATAATTATAAAGACATTTTTTTTTTTTGAACTTATCTCTACTCAAACTTGAAGGGGTTTCCATTCCTTAACTCTTTCTCCTATCTGTCCACTGTTGCCCATACACATTGTTTTCTCTTAGGTCAGGTCTTACTGTAGGTAATTATTTTATTGAGCTCTAGTTTAACAATCTAACCCTAGGAGCTATTTGTCACACTCCTGCTTAGATGAAGCTCTCTGAGACACAAATATTTTTGTGCCTTTCTGTTACTAGCTTCTGGAAAAAGTGAACTTTTGTGATCTGGACTGGATCAGCTTTAATTTTTTGTTTGTCTTCATAATCTGTGCTGAATTACAAACTACACTGAACTTTCCCTGCTCCTCTGATGTTCTTATGCTTTGGCAAAAGGAGCCATACAAGTAGCTTCCATCTATCAAGCCTCAACCTCGCATTGCCTCCTTTAGGAGGCCTCCTCTTTCAGTTGAGGGCCCCTTGGATGCTGCTCAGTGACCTGTGTCTGCCTTAGGCATTCAGCCCTTACACTGCCTTGCCACTCATTTTCTTAGGCTCATTCCCTGCTCAGTGCAGAGTGATGGTAACCAAAGGCAGTCTTTGAAATCAGACAGTCTGAATTCCATCCTTACTGTGCTGCTTACTAGCCATCTTGGGTAAATCAAATACTTGAGTCCCTGCCTCCTGTTCTTCTCCTGTACAGCAAGAATATTAATGGTGTGCAACTCATCAGTGTGACAAAGTGATTAATTAGAAAACAGATAAAGTAATGGGAGAGTCTTAAAACAGAATGAACACCCAATAATTGCTATCTTTTGTTAACATCAAGAATTTTGTGGAAAGAATTGAGCACAACATTTTGTGAAACAATACCAATAATTAGCTTGTGACTAAACACTATTGTGGCTGGGAATATAATAATTTCTCCAGTTAAATTTCACAACAACGTGAGGTAGGTGTATTATTATATATTTGCATTTACATATGAAAAGATGAAATCTAGAGGGAGGTTAATAAAACTGCTGCAACTATCATGATAAGGTGGTATTTGATGCTAACCTGATGACTGCAGAACTTTCATTATAACCAGTATTCTAAATCCTCCCCACACAGTTTTGTCCTCAATACATATTTGTTGACATAATAAATTTTTAAATGCTACTGATTGTCTTTCTGTAAATTATGTAGCTCTGATCAGATATGAGCAATGATCAGGCTGTCCTAATCAAAAAGATATTTGGAATTTTGCAATTTCTGAATTTCATTGTGTTGGATATGAAAAGCTTCATAGCTGTGTATCTGTACCCAGGAAAGGACTCTCAAGATCACCTGGAAGTTCTGTGTTTAATTTTTTGAGGAACAGCCGTACCATTTTCCATAATAGCTGTACCAATTTATATCCCTACCAACAATGCAGAAGGATTACCTTTATTGAAGAGCCTCACTAACATTTATTACTTTGTGTCATATTTTTCTTTCAAATAACCCTTCTAAGACACATGAGATATCCCATGGTTTTGATTTATTTTTCTGATTTGTTAAATCGCGCATCCTTTCTTTCAGTTGATAATTTATATTTCTTTGTATTCACCAAGGGAAATACTTTTCAGAAATTTGCCTATTTTTAATTCAAATTGTTTGGTTATTATTGCTATTGAGTTATATGAGTCCTTTATATACTTTGTATATTACTCCCTTGTCAGATATATAACTATTGAGTATTTTATTTAATTATGTTGTCTTTCTGTTTTGCTGATTTCCTTTGCAGTGTAGGAAAACTATTTAGTCTGATGTAAACCTACTTGTTTTTGTTTTGTTTTGTTTTTGTGGTATACTTTTAAAGTGATATCCTAAAATTCATCTCAAGGTCAAATTCAAATCATTTGTTGCTTTTGTTTGCCCATTAGTTAGAGGTGCTTTGTTATTTGGGGTCTTATGTTCAAATCTTTAATATATTTTGAGTTAATTTTTGTGCATAGTATAAGGTGATAGTCTGGTTTTGTTCATTTGCAAATGTCTACAGTTTTCCCATCACATTTTTTGAAGAGTCTATCCTTTCCTTAGTATATTAGTGGATCCTTTGTTGAAAATTAATTGACTATAAATGCAGAGTTTATTCATGGACTCTATTCTGTTCCATTGATTTATGTCTATTTGTATGTGTCTAACATACTGTTTTGTTACTAAGGATTTGTAATATAGTTTGATATCAGAGTGAAGCTTTATTATTCTGTTTCAAGATTGTTTAGCTTTTTTGGAACTTTTGTGGCTCCACACAAAATTTAGGATTGTTTCTTTTGTTTCTATGAGAAATGCCAGGGAAACTGCCATTAGTATTTAATAGGGATTACATTAAATTTGTAGATTCTTTTGGGAATACAAACATTTTAACAATATTAATTCTTCCAGTAAATGACCATAGTGTCTTTGTGTCTTCTTCAATTTCATTCATCAGTGTTTTACACTGATGAATGTACAAGTCAGTTATCCCTTTGGATAAATTTATTACTAGGCATTTTATTCTTTTTGATGAAATTAAAAATGAAATAGTTTTCTTAATTTCCCACTTTGATAGTTAATTATTAGTATTATAAACAGAAGATTTTTTAAAAGATTTATTTATTTATGCATACAGAGATGGTGTACAGGCCAGAGGTACAGGAGTGGTGAGAGGATTCACCAGAGACAGAGGGGAGCAGAACAGGCAAGTCGATGAAGTATACTTCTAAGGGGAGCAGTGGGAGGGTCAGGAGAGGTCTGCCGTGCCATGTGAGTCACCGCCGGGGTGGGGATTGAACTCATGCTGAAGTGGCTTCAGCTTCTTAGTGCTATGCTTGATCCCACTGCACCACCAGGGAGGACCCACAAATAGCAGATTTTTTTGTGTATTGATATTGTGTACTACAATTTTACTGAATTTGTTTTTTAACTCTAGCAGGTTTTTTGATGTATTCTTTATGACTTTCCATATGTGATATGTCATCTGTAAATAGTGATAGTCTTACTTCTTTCTGTCCAATTTGTATTCCTTTTATTTCCATTTCTTAGGCTCCTTTTTAGTTTTCAGAAATTTACAATTCTGAATCCAGATGAAAGTTTTGTTAGAGAGCTCAGGGAGATGCTTGATGTGGGTCCCAAATGGATTGGTCCTCTGTCACACGTAAGCTGTATCCCTACTAAGTATTCCTCTTATAGACAGTGTTTAGACAGTTATAAAATAGAGGTTCCTGAGCTCTGTCACTGAGCTGGCATTTGTGATTTAAGTCCAAGGTGAAAGTCCTTTGAGTCTTCTGAATATCCAAATCTAAGGTGAGTCATGTAAGCTCAAAAGCTGTATCAAAGGCAAGCATTGACCCATTAGTACTTTGGCAGCTTCATCTCAACAACTGGCTGGTAGGTAGACCACTTGGCTCTGGTCCCAGCTACATTTTCTCGAAAAACATATATAAGATGCTTTTTCAGTTGTAGAAGTTTTCTGCAGGGATTCTCTGGGCAATCAAAGTCAAGACTGGGCTTGTGAAGTTGGAATGGGCATTCTAGAGGCTGTCTGCCAAACCTGGGCTAAATTCCTCACTGAACAGTACCCACGGGCACTTTGCCCCAGACAGACCCAATCCACAGTGCAAAGAAGCTTCGTTTTCAGCTCTGCAGAGGCAGCAGCCTTTAGGCTAATTAATAAATCATCAACGCATTTGTGGTGTGAAAAATGAAATATTTATGCTCACCAGAGTAATATTTCTGTCTTGAAGCCCCATGCTCTGTTGATGCCTGATGGAGGATGAAGTAAATACCAGCTGGTGTAGAATGAGTAGAATATAATTACTCTCTACAAAGTTAAGTGAATATTAAAACACAGAAGTCACAGACATGGCACTCATCCCTCCCTGCCTCTGCTGCCCAGTAAATGGCATCCTGATCTGATGTTTGGTTCCTCTAACACTCAAGCAGGGATCTCAGTAAAAGCTTGTCAGCTGTGTGGAAGCAGCTGGAAGTAGACTGCTGATAAAGGCAGGAAGTTGTTCACCTTCCAGGAGCTTGGGGAGCCATCCTTGATGCAGAAGAGATGGTGCAATATTGTGAAAAGAATGGGATTTTGAGTAAGAGAAATCAAGTATGTGTCTCACTTCTAAAATTCATGAGCTGTATGACTTTGGTTGAGATCCTTCCCCCATCCTGTACCCTCATCTGGAAAATAAGGGTAATGGTGTAATGAGTGAAAAGAGATGTGCTTCAGAAATTAACAAAGTTTTTCATGGTGGCATGCAGAGAGAGAGGACATGTGTGAAGAGTTGTATATAAACTGGATAAATAATCCCCAAAGAAATGATTGTAAAAGGTGAGAATGCATATAATATGCTTGGAGAGTTAAAAGGGATTCAGCTGTGAACAGGGAAAATGGAGATGTAATGACAAAGATTGGAGAGTACAGAAGAGCATACTTACAGGAGGCAGAGACAGAAGCTGTGCTTTGGGGTGAAACTGAAGTGGACACAGTCTAACAGGAGCAAGTAATCACTGAAGTTTGCCAGAATCAGAAATGTGTGTATGTGTGTGCGTGTGTGTATGTCCCCAAGTGTATATGTGCATACTAGGTATTAGGACTTCCGGACCCACCCTTACATTCATTCCTATACTACAGAAGCACAATCTTCACTTAACCACAATTTCTACCTTCCAAAGACTACATGCTTCTTGATAGTTGCATATCAAGGATGAAAAAAATTGCTGTGGAATATTCCTTAATATAATTGTAACAGATTTTTAAAAAATCCCTTGATAATCCAAACTAAGATTATGTATAAAATTTTTTAAGAATAAGTACTGATGCATGGAATTGTTTGAACAAAGAGCATACTGCTGCCTAATCACCTAGCAAAAAAGGCTTCCTTACTACACATACTTGTCAAAAGTGCAACAGACACTGCTTGTATCCCCGAGTCCTCGCCAACATTAAATATCATCAATCTCACTGATATCTGTGAACAAATGAAATTATTGTTGTTTAGTTGCATTCTCTGCTGTGAATGAAGTTGAACATTATTTTATTTCCCCTTATATCAACTGCTTAATCCACATATTTTACCCTTTTGCTTTCTGATTATTGCCTTTGTTTTCTTATTAATTTGTAGGACTTTCTCTTATAATACAGAATATTAATGTTTTTCATAGTAGTATACTAATGCCATCTACTTTTTACTGTTGCCTAACCCTTTAGGAAAGGAAGACTAAATGAAGTGTATAGAAATCAGCAAACATCGTATTCATCATTAAACTTGATTTATTTGGTTGCTTCTTTTCTTATAGGTCATGAAGAAATGTAGGAAACAAAGTGTGAGGAGAGCACATCCCTGCCCTCAGCTAGCTCAGTCTAGATGAAGATGATGACATGCATGCATTGTCTTTAATTTTTATGAAGAATCAAGTGTCTAATAATAGCAGCTTTCATTTATGCACAATTAACTGAATTTATTAGATATTAAGACAAAAAAAAAACTAGTAGAGGAGTATCAGCATAGTGCTTCTTGTACTTACAATAACAGCAATGAAGAGAGAGACAGATACTAAACCAATCTCCAGTAGTAGATAGCTGTACCTACCCATTCATTGCAAGGTTGTCAACTCAGCAGAGAAAAGTGGGAAACAGGTGTGTGTGCTGGCACAGTCTTCTAAGCGGAAGAGGAGTTTTTTTTTTTACCAATGAAGTGGTAAAAGTGATATCACTTCATAAATTATGGGGAATTAGTGAGGGATAAAAGCTCAGGAGTATTATGTTTATGATAACCTTCTATCTGGAAGGAATAGAAGGGATTGGAAGAAATGCCACCTGTATATCATGGAAACATCCCATAAAATATTTTAAATGCCCCACTCTTTATTTTTCCATCATTTTGTTTCCAAAAAATTCCTGTGATAGTGTGTCTACTTTTTCACACCACCTCTGCGGTCGGGTATAGCTCATATTCTTTCTTCTTTCCACCCTTTGCATTGATGATTGATAATGACATTATAGCAATTTTCTTCATAAGTAAAGTCCTTTCATTTGCATCTGTGATTTTTTTTCTTCAACTGCTCCTTTAGTTTCTCCTTCAGTCTTTTAGGTGAGATATTTTCATACCCTCAAGCATTTAGAATAGCTTGTTAAGAAGTTCTTTATTGACTCTGGGTTTATTTTTTCATAGTTTACTATATTCCCGTTAAATCAATCTCTATTCTACCCTCCACATTCTAAGAGGTCCTTTATGTTCACTCACCATTCTAGGTTCTAGGTTTTCTTATTTCTTGATAATTCCCCTTTGACTGTGTCTCTGCTCTCTTTCAATATATAAAAATTTGATACTTTGCCCAGTGCTACCCTCGGCTCTTCCCATATTCTGTTTCCTACAAATGAGTGATTTTAACTATCAACTATATAATAATCCCAAACTTTGTATCTTTAAACCTAAGCTACATACACACACACATTCACAAACACACACCTATATTTCCAGTGCTTCTGGTGTATTTATAACTAGCTATCACCTGACTATTTCAAACTCAACATAACTAACTTCTGTTTTTCTTTCTATATTTGTCTCAGTTAATGTCTCACTTAATGCCATCAGCATCTGTTCAATTAGAAATGTAGGCATCATCTGCAATGCAACTCTACCTACTTTATAAATCACAGGTTTATCATTATTAGATTCTAACTTCTCAAGCATTCCATAGTACCCAAAATGTGAGAAGAGCAAAGTCCTTGGAATTCTAAACATGTCCCTTTACTCTTATGGACCTGCAATGCTTAAAGGTATGTCAACTGAACAGGTCACAGTGCCCAAAAATAGTGAAATAGTATTTTGGATAATTCTGTGAAAGTATTTTTTGGGTCATTAAGTTTATGAACTTTTAGTAAAACAGGTTATCTCTCATACTATGGCTGTATATTTTTTAATACCTTATTTAAAGATCATTTACATAAATTTAAATGTCTGGGAGTGAAGTAACATACGTGGTAAGTTTTGAAGATGGTAAGAAACTTGTCCGTTTCTGGAAATTAGAAATATACAATTAGAAGTATCTACATCATCATAAACTTAAATTAGATAATATGACTTAGTATGAGCAATAATAATTTAAAATTTCATTTTGGCTTTAATATGTGATACTGGGTAAATATTTTACTTCCCCAATTTCAATTTCCTCATTTGTAATTATGCAGCATAAATCCCTCTTTTGTCATATATTTAAATCCAAATATGTTCAATTGCCCATCACCAGAAGTCCCCCAATAAACTGGTTGTTGAATCTGAGTCTTCAACACCTTCTTTATTATAGGCAATCTCTCTTCTCCACTCCACCCCTCCCTGACTCTGCTGTGAACCTTACTAACACTCAGACTGTATTAACCTTGCTGTGATAAAGAAATAGAATAAACTCATTTGGAAAGCTTCTGATAGCAAAAATGTCTATTAAAATTTGAAAACGGTGTAAAACAATGCAAACACAATAGCTTTTTCCTGTTTTATTAGGGAACCAGAGGGGGACTTTGTATTTCTAGTTGCTGGCTTCTGCTGTTTGCTTCAAAAAAAAAAAAAAAGACAAAAAATTTAAGTGTTGGTTATTAGAGCCTGTCAATAAATTTCAGAAGTGAAGCAAGTCTCACTCACTGACTGACAGCTACAAATTAATTTTTCTTTCTTTAAACGACTAACCAGGTTAATGTTCACGTAGTTGACAAGCCTCGCTCTGTGTGCGCTCTTGCCCAGCACGGCATGATCTGACCGTCATGACATAGTCCAAATTCTTTTGCTTTCACTCAGCTTCTTAATGGGAAGACAGCACAGTTTGTTAACAGCACCTGGGTAATAAGAGAACTGCAGTTTAGAATTCTGCCTTTTAAGAAATGTGTCGTGCTGGGAGGTGTTTGTAGCAGGAAAGGACCCACATTCACAGGGGACCCAAGCTCTATCTGTGATTGATTGTTTATTGCATCTGTGATTGTTTTATTGCATGCATTCAACAATATTTGACAAGACACTATTTGACAAGACACTGTGCTAAGTAATGGGGATGAAAAAAAGTACTGCTCAATCCCTTTTTTATAAAGGTGCCATAGGCTAAGAGCAAAAAAGACACAAATAAGACCCTTTTATTATAATTGCAGCTATGATAAACAAGTAAGGGTATGAAAAGGAAAGTGATTATGTTGTGGGCAGAGACTGGGGTGGGGCCCAGTTGAATATAAAAAAGGCCTCCCCCCCAAAGTGTTACTGCTCTGTTTATATTTGTTGTTACAGTGAGGTATATATAAACTGTATAGTAATGTGTACATTTCTTGTCTAGTTCAATGAATTTTGTCTGTGTTTTATACCCCTGGAATTACTGTGCACAGATTGGATTGTATTAGATTGGATTG
>NW_004567112.1:29021602-29053819 GCF_000260355.1 Condylura cristata | reverse complement strand
GGCCCAGGCCGGGGCCGGGGCTTGAACTCAGGCCTCAGCAGTGGTAGCTCTGAGCCTAACCCCCTAGGCCATCAGGGAGAACCTAACACTAGCTTAGCTACATGGAGCCTTTAACCTCTGGTAAGAGGACTCAGAACTACCTGCAGCTGCTTCCTCCAATCAGTCAGAAGTTAGCTACTGCCTTCCTCTCTTCAACGGCCCTAGTGCCCTGTGGGCGTTGAGGGAAGGTGGTTTTCTGTGGCACCTCCATGTCTTCATCTCTGACACGAAGAGAACACAAGTATGGGGATTTTCCAGTTCTAAAACACGAGTATTATAAGGATTGAGCTGAAGTATGTAAGGCAGAAGCAGCTGAGGACAAGAGCCTCCACTTTTGAGCACATCTAGGTTCGGCTGATGTGCCTTTGTCCATCTGCTCCTTCCACCTCTGCCTCCGGTTTCCTCTCCCAAGTTTTCCTTAAGAGGACACAAAGTAAGACACCCCAAAGAATTATGCACATTTACATCTGGGTCTGAATTCCTGTGCCCACTTTTCTGTCGTTTTGCCATTTAAAAGAATAACATACTAGGGCTTTTCATTCCAGCCCTATGGTGGTGCCCTTTTTGAGAGAATACACCCCAAGTAGTGTTGCCAAGAGGCAGTGACATTTGCCATGTTTGAAAGGCCTTATTTTGAAGAATGGTTATTGATTCTTTTCCACTTCTCACATCATGCCTTTGATGCTGCCTTTTACTGACCCCGGCCAGCAACCCTCAACCCCATCCATGCCCTTTGACACAGCAGTTCACCTGAAAAGCAAGCAGTGTTTTCCCACATGGTGCACCCAGAGCCTGACTACTGGAAAAGTCACTGTTTCTTTGAAAATTTCATCACTTAGAGAAGCTTCTTCAAATCAGGAAGATTGCTGAATATATGTAGAAATGCATAGAAAGCATAGATGATATGCCTACCCATCAGCACAGGTAGTCACCATGTATGTGGAGTCAGAATGCGGGAGATCAGTATACCTCACTGTAAAGAGACCTTCTGGAATATAGTCTCTCCCTGTGCTAGTGTCATCACTGGATATGATTTGTTTCAAATAGAGCTTCAGAGGTATATTCACCCACTGAGAAGCTACAGTGGAATGCACTATCTCTATAGGGCTGAGGTATCTAGGCAAGACTCCGTGGTACAAGGACAGGACCTAGAATTTAAGTAGGTTCTGTCAGTTATATGATTTATGATTTCCTCTTTGAAAAGCTACATCTTTTCATTTCCTATGTAATGAAACAAAAATACTTTCATTATATTTTTGTATTAGCCTTTACAGTACCTTCTCATCAGTGTCTAAATGATAATTTACAGCTTAATATAAGTAACAGTGAAGAATAAACGTCCATCACAAACACATGGGAAATTGGTTTAACATGCAGTTGTCCAAGTTGAGCTCTGAACATATCCAGAGAGGTTCTCTAGAATTATTTGTAGCAAAGTAAGTAGAGGCTAAAAACACTGGACATTTACATAGCAGAACATTTGAGAACATAAAACACTTTCAGAAACTAGTGGACATTCATAAGTGTCTGAGTTAAGAGTGAAGGGGGAAGAAAATGGACAGGGGCACAATGGGCGATAGGGGTAGTAGCAGACAGTCTATACCTGCTGGGCCGGACAGGACCCAGGATATATACCATTAGGGATGGAGGGAGCAGGAGGAGATGGATTCCCAACACTTGCATTTGGAGGAGAAGCACCAACTCAGGAAGTGTTGGGAAGGCAGACTCAGCTATAGACATTTTTCTTGTGGTAGGGAGTTGGCATGTTATTGTCCACAGTCTTTGAAAAATTAAACTTTGGTCTAAAGATTTATTTATTTATGCATACAGAACTGGGGTACAGGCCAGAGGTTCAGGGGCAGTGAGAGGGTTCACCAGAGTCAGACTGCAGAGCAGAGCAGGCAGGTAGACTGACAAAGTACACTCCTGAGGAGAGTAGCGGGCAGGTCAGGAAAGGTCTGCCACGCCATGTGGGTCAGCTCCCTGCCTGGGAATCAAACTTGCACTGAAGTGGCTACAGCCAGCTTTAGAGTGCTGTGCTTTCACCCGTTGTGTCACCAGGGAGGGCCCTGAAAATGAAATTTTCTAAACAAAAACAGTCTACAAGCTTGCTAACAACAACAATAATATTAATGATACTAATTCTGATTCTGATGACCACCATAATCTTAATTGACTTGAACTCTTCTTTAAAACATACCCTAACTTTAATCTTAGAACCAAATGTATCTTATAGCAACACAGCATTAGGATGTTTCTTCAAATTCTTGCCACTTCTGGGGTTGTTAAGTTTTTTGCCATACAGTTTGATTAGTCGGTTCATTTGTGTCCTGTGTTTGGATTACTAGTGGTGTGGCTTTCAGACCTGCCTCTCATATTTTTCATTTTGTACACTAGGGAAGAAGTAATTAACTTAAACATAAATTTGTGGTCTTTCTTGTCTGTTACAGGGACATAAAGTCAAGAAACCAATGCTTCAGGCACTCATTGGGAAGGGACAAATGTCAAAAGTTAGAAGTATCTAAAGCTAGTAACTGAAAAATGTTTCAGAAATAGCCATTACAATTCCAAAGCATTTCAAAGTCAAAAGCACCAGAAAAATCACCTGAGCACATAGAGCAGAACAAACACATGCAGGCGATTCCACTGTTCCACTGTTCGTCCCAGGGTTGCTACTTCACAGGATCTGGCCTCTTGTTCACATTCATTGTAGTATCTCCACTTTTTGGTAACTTCAAGATCTCAAGAACCTTCTGGAAAATGTGTGATTTGCTTTCTTTTTGAAATAATAAATTAATTGGGCAATGTTAACCACTATACTATATAATCACACAATTTCAGTGACTTAAAACAATAGATATATACTTCTTGCCTGTCAGAGAGTAAAATATGTATGCTCTTGGTCAAGTGGCTTTTCTTCAGACCGTGGAATCCAATCTCCTTCAGCTTATGGTTTGCTATCCCCTTACGTCTAGGTAACCCTGAAAAAAAAAAATTAACAGGTAGAGAAATAGAGGATGAAGAAAGCCACTTCTTCCATGTCTCTGCCTCAAAGCATAAACACCTCTGTTTGTTTATTTTGATCAGGCCTGAATTCAAGGGGTCAGGGAGTTGGCAACTATAATCCTTCACTGAGCATCCACTTTCCAAGATAAACATTAGGGCAAAAGTCAGGTTTTCATTCCTTGTTAGGTACTTCCAAACCCTGAGACTAGATTAAATGTAAAATCCCCTTACATATGTATATAGTACATTTGCACTCAATGATGGTGGAAAGATGGCCAAAGAGGCCTTTTTCTAAGTTACCTTTGGTAAGACTTGCCTTCATAGCCACTTCCCCCAGTCTTTTCTCAACATACTGCCTGAAATTTTAGTATAGAATGAATTCACTTGGTAACAACAGTCAACTCCATTAACATTTCATTTTTAACTTGCTATGTTTGCAAAGATCTCCAGAAGCCATGCCCTGAAGGGTCAGTGCTTCTTCTGGCACAAAATAAAATTTCAACAATTTTGCATCATAAATGAAAGATCATTAACTAGATTATTTAAAATGATCCTGGGGCCCAATGGACTATGGTGGAGGACTAAGGGTACATCGGTGGCGAGTTTGGGGGGTGTGGTGACGGGCATCTGAGGAGTGACCCTGTGCCACTGATCATATTTATGTCATAAACCAATGTTACTTCAGTGAAAAGAAAACATTTTTAAGTTAAATGATTGTGTTTGCAAATATATGGGGGAAATTGATTCTGAAATGAGTATATTGAGGAAGTAAATCCATGTCCCCTACCAGTCTGTGTAGATACCTCTGTGAGGTATAATGCTTTATTTATCATTTTTTTCCCTTGTTCTTTTTATTTTTTTGAATTAGCAGGCAGGTTGGAAAGGGAAGACTCTACTTCCCCACCCCATTGCTCCCAGGAGGTCTCTGATGAATATTCCAGGTTGCATATTGATACTTAGATGTGAAGTTAATGTGTATATCTACATTAGATGCTGCTGGAATAGTCTCTTTCCTAATCCTGACTAGTGACTAGAAATGGCTACGATGATGATTATAAGATCCTGCTGAGTTGTCTCAGCAGGAGAGATGTCATCCCTTGTTTCAAATGACATAATTGAGGATCAGGGTTTTACTCTACTTGGGAAGCCAGCAGCCCTCCTGGGAAACCCTGTATGACACAATGTGAGTGGCTTCTAGCTTCCCAGGCTGAGCTTGGAAAGGCAGCAGATGGTCTTCCTGTGCCCTATCAGGATCACTTACACTCTTGCTCAACTTCGAGAAAGAACTGAGCTGCCATTGATGTTGCCTCTGCTGTGACACCAGTTAGCTGGGTTTTAGCGATACAGGCAAGGTGTATGTATGGATGTATGCAGACTTCTATTCCACTTTACTCTCCAAAATACTAATTCCTGGGTACTGGCAAATTTCTGAGTCTTACTATGTGCCAGTCACTATTAGGGGTATTTGTGATTTTAACAAGATATAACTTGTAGTTTACAATAATCTATGTGAGGGGTCTGTATTATCTCCATGTTAGAGAAAACAACAAGGCTCAGAGGTGTTAATTTCTTCCACAGTCATAGGCCAATTTAACAGAAAATCTGTTTCCATACCAAGCCTGTGCAGTTCTGAAGCTTGAGCATGAGGCGCAAGTGAAACAGCTTTGAATTCTTACCCATGCTTCCTCACTTATTCACCTGATTCACAAATATTTAATGAACAGGTGCTGGGCTAAATGCTGAGAATACAGCAGAAAACCAAAAAGACTTGCTTTCAGTGTGAAAAATACATGTTAGCAGAGAAGACTGTAATTAAATTAAAATTACATAAATTAATAGTTAAATGCATTAGAGATAAAGACTATGATGAAACATTCAGGGTGCCAAAGAAGAATTTAGGAAGGGTTTATAATATCAGAGGAGCTGGCATTTAAGCTGGGACATAAATCTAGGAAGACATAAGCCTCAAAAGGAGAGGAAAGAGCATGCCAGGCTAAGTGGTGTGCAAGCCCTCAGAGGGGAGCTGGCTGGTAAACATCCAGAGGTGTGAAAGACCATGGCCATGAGTTATGCAGAGGTGAGAGGGGAGGCTGGTGACATAGGCGTGTCCAACTCATAGCCAGCCCATGATCCACAAAGATGGTGGAGAAAAACACAGATCAGTTCCTGACTATGCAAACAGGTGGGATTCTGGAAGGCCAGTGTTGCTGCGGATTCTGGCTTGTTTATTCAAAAACTTTATAATTGAAGGAGTTCAAATCAGAACATTCTAAGATTCTCAGAACTGGTCTTCTCAGGCCACCCTTCTTGGGTGTGTGGAATATTTTAAACTCAATGAAATGCCTTGAGGCTGAGAAGCTTTTGTACTGGCCTCAGCCCTTCACTCTTTTCAAAGAAGCAGTTGTTGGTTTTCCATTTGTGATCTAGAAGAATGTAGTTGGCTGAAGGTGGTGGTGGGGGGTCTACTCTAGTTGTAGGCGTATCAGTGAACATTCCCGGGAGTTTCATCTTTATTCTCAGAGTAAGGGTGAAGTAACCCCTTCTTCTGTGTCATGTAAAGCCCCTGTCTCCACCACTCCTTGACACTCCTGTCCCTAACACAGGTAAGTTATCCCTGGTTCATGCCATCAATTTTTAGATTTTACAACAATGTAAATTCTCCATGTGTATGTTAGCACATTTGACCTATTCTCCTACACATTGGTCTAATGTTTCCTTTTTCTTCTTCTTAGAAGTCAGGTGGGTAGGGAATTTTCCCTGGTCAGGATATAACCATAATCATTGTTAGTGCAATGGCTCATTGTGGCAAGACACTTTACATAAGACTGGCCTGTTTTAACTTTTCTTATAGAAGATGGAGAGAATACACTGCTCCAAATGTCATCAACAGAAAATCATTAAAGTGGATTTTCCAGAATAGTGAGTTAAGAAATGTAATTTGTAGATTATTAAATAGACTGTATGAGCTTTGCCATTTTGGGTGATCAAATTGCAAATAATTACAATATAATTAAATACTTTAAAAATTAAAATTAGAATACCATAGCTTAATTTTCTTTGAGGCTTTGAGCATATACTAGGTATTAAATAGTATTCTCTCATTCAGCTTTTCCCATCTTCTCACCAAAATCACAACTGATGATATGAGAAAACTGAATCATACAGATTAAAAATTTACCTAAACTTAAAAACACTGGTTTCTGGAAATGCTCCAAAAAATAATTGTGCACTGAACACCTGCTAGTTACTGGTGTTAAGATACTTCATTTGTAAAATGCGTCATATAACTTTACAACCCTTCCAACATCCCTGTCAGCTAGTATCTATATTTTTTCAATTTTAAATTCTACAACTAAATGTTAATAATGAAATAAATTGTCCAAATCACTCAGCTGGTAAGGGATGGAACTGGGCTGTGGAAGTTGTGTCTTTAACTACGATACCTCATGACTTCCACTGACAATTCTATGGTCTAAGTGAAAATCCCCTAAACAGAGGCATCAAAGGTTTGTGTTTTTTTCTCCCCAGCTTACCAACCTTATGTAAGCCTAGTAGGTACTACTGTCATCGATCCTTAGATAAATGTCACCTTACTCTTCAGAGAGTCAGCTATGCATGTGTGACCTTGCAGTATTGCCAATCTGACTCTTACTTTCCTTTTCTCCATCTCACCTTTTCTAGGAAGAGTTGCCAATCCTCTCCTCTGCAGGCTTGTACTCCAAAAGTAGCCCACAATCTTCCTACTTGAGTCTCAAGCCCTCCCCCTTACCCAAATTCCCTGGTTTGATAGGTAAGATTCCCTTGCAAATTGTTTACCCTTATTTATGGAATATATTTATCTCCATTGAACAAACAAGGAGAGGTCATTCTGAAGTAGAAACATCACTGTTTTTATGTTAGAAGATCTGGATTTGAATCCTGACTCCTGTCACTATCTGACTTTTGGGAAATTGTCCAAATCTCTCTGCACTTTTATTTTTCTTGGATAAAAAGATCAACATTATCTGGCAAATACAGTTTTGAGAGAATTACATGAGATAATACAACTGAAAATGTTGTTCAGCTATCAATGCAGCATTCAAATTTAAGTGGCCTGTTGTGATTTTGTGCTTTTCCATAGGGCAGGTTATGTTTTACAGCTTAAAATCAGCTTTAACTGTTGCCTTGCACATAAGCAAAATATTCCAGATCTAAAACATGGATGGTCTTAAGCACAAAAACTCAGGCTATTAGTTTATAAACTCTTTTTTCCATAACTGAGAGTACTGATACTGAGTAGTAGCTTGCTGACAATGGACAGGGCAGTGGAGTGACAGTAAGAATTGTCTTCATTAAATGAACTCTGTTCTTCAGTCTAAAATGTGCTTTGAAACGGTCCGTTTATCTGTTTGTTACCAAATCCATTTTTCTTATTCCCCAGTTCTTGTCTATCTTTTAGGGGACTACATTTTTCAGTCTTCCTTGCCTGCTTTTTTACTAAGTTTCTATCATTTCCTGTAATTACATATTAATACATAACAAATGCACAGATATATAAATTAAAATATATAATTATATATTTTATAATATATAATATACATAATACACAATTATGTATTTTATAATTATATATTATATATTATATAACTTTATATAATATATATAAGATCAGCTTTGTCAGTTGAGCATCTGAGATTATTTTGGTTTTGAGTAGGAAAGCTCTCACCCTACATAAGAATATGGAAATGTGTTCTAACACATTTTATAATGTATTTGAAAGCATTAAAAATGAAAGATATTTAATGTGTCCAGGATCTGCTTTAATAATATGGTAATATTATTTTGCTCAGAAATTAATGGAAAATTATCCAAATGCCACATATTGAGTAATTAAATAGTCTCCTTCCTCACTGACTTGAAAAGATACCTTTTGCATATATTAAATTGGCACAGGTTATCACATACTGTTCAGTGACCTGTTCATCTCTTTTTATATATTTATGCAATTTTTATCTCACAAGTTCAGAAATCATATTTATGTTTAAATGACACATGCAAAAAACTTATTCTAACATCAAAACTTTGACATAAAAAACATTTGGATCAAATTGTTTATGAAATAGATATTTGACTTTGCAGTCTAAATATATACAGCTAAATGTTATATGAGTAAAAGTATTTAAATTATATATGATCTCCCAGGTTTAGTTTGCTTTATTATTTTTAAGTAATTATTTCATCTACTTTTATAAATGTATTTATACATAATGATCAAGATGTTTATTATCATTCCTTTGACTTGTATTTATGTGTATGTTAGTACTTCCTTGACTAACTTAGTAGGATATATATACATAGATAGATAGATAGATAGATAGATAGATAGATAGATAGATATAGATAGATAGATACACACAAACATATGTGTGTGTATATATATATTTGCTAATTTTTAAAAAGATTTATTTATGTATACAGAACTGGGGTACAGGCCAGAGGTGCAGAGATGGGGAGAGAATCAGTAGGAAGCAGAACAGGCCGACTGACGAAGTACACTGCTGAGGGGAGCAGTAGGCAGATCAAGAGAGGCCTGCTGGGCCATGTGAGTTACCTCCGGAACAGGGATAGAACTCATGGAGTGGCTTTAGCTTCTTACTTTACTGTACTTTACTCGTACTGTACTTTAACCTGCTGTGCCACCAGGGAGGGCCTATATTTGGTAAGTTTTTGGTAAGTTTTTAAGGGGAAAAACACCTCAAAGCTTATTTGTAAATGCCATGTTTTCATTATTTAATTCTCATAAAATAGTTAAATAGTTAAAATAGTTCTTTATTCTACTTTATTTTTTTATCTCACTTTTTGAGTTGAGAATGCTTTCTTTCAGGTTCTATGGTTAAGAGAAAATAGACCAGCAGAGCCAAATAGGCTTTATTTAGAGCTCTGCCCTAATGCCTAGTCTGTGAGAGCACCCAGACAGTTAAGAGCCTGCTTTCCCCCTGTTGACTGAATCCCATGCTTTTCACACTCTGGCTACACATTTTGGTGGCCCAGCTCTGGGTTTAGACTAGGCATTTCTGAGGAGACTTGTGAAGAAGGCAAGCATGGACAAAAAACTGTGTGTCCACTAATACCTACAACTGTGTGGAAGATAAATATCTGTCCAGGTGTTTTCAAGGAAATGACAACCTTGAGTGACCTATTTATGGTACTCTAGCTCCCTGGGGCTTGATGTGAAAACTGTAGTCACCTATTATTTCACCCATCCAGCTATAAAGATTCTTGTTTTTAGCCAATGAGTTCTTCATTTAAATTAGTAAAATTTATAATTTCTACTTGTCTGATTTTTATTTTTCAAATACTCATGTTCTTCATAAGTAACACCTTTTATGTATCTTGTATTCTCTCGTATTTTTACATAAAGCTTTACTGTTTGGTGTCTAAACTCTGTGAAGATTTACTTCTTTTGATTGCTGCTTCAGTTTATTCTATCTTATAGTGGCCTCTTCTTATGTGTGAGTTCATTTTCACTACATATCTATGACAAAACTAAGAAGGTTGGTTCCTTTTCACTCCTAAAAGGGAGCGCCTAAGTCTGGAAACTTCTGACTTCATATCCAAAATTTGTACTTTCTCAAGCACTCATATAATTTAACCCCCTTACCTGTGTACAGGCTTCACTGCAATTATGGCTGTTTGATTCGGATTATTTTATTTACCCAGTAGAATGATTAAAGCAATCAGAATTTCTTTTCCTCTGTCTTTGTATACCTTTCTCTGAAGGCATAACCCTTTCAGGGGTTTATAGGGTGATTAAGTTCTAATTTTCACCTATATTCACTGAAGCCATGTTCTCCGAAAGACCTTGAGGTTGATAAGAGTCAAGCATAGATTTATTGTAGATGGAAAATGCACTTAGAATTGTCTTATCTTAACTTGTTGCTTATGATCCTAATTACTAGTTTCCTCTTTTGATGGTTACTGTAAAGATTTCTTTAGCATTTTTTTCCCCCAAAGGTGTGGGGGTGAGAGGATTCACCAGAGAGAGTGGGAAGCAGAACAGGCAGATTGACTGAAATACACTACTGAGGGGAGCAGTGGGCAAGACAGGAGAGGTCTACTGCACCATGTGGGTCAGCTCCCTGACAAGAGATTGAACTCATGTTGCAGTGGCTGCCAAGAGATTGATAGTGTTGTGGTTTTAACCCCTGCACCACCAGGAAGGCCCTTCTTTAACATTCTTGAGAATTCAAATAAGCAAGTAATAGACTCTTTCATTGAATATTTATCTGATATTGCCAGGTAGTTTTAAATGAGATTATTTTCATTAAATATAATCAATAACACTTCTAGATAGGTGTTTTCTTTTTGTTAAATGTTACTTCATTAAGTTATTATAGATTCTATTCCTTTTACCTGAGTTTTGCTAGACCATCCTCTTGCTGTTTTTTTTTTTTTTATAGCTTGAACTCTCTACTCCACATAACTATTCTTCTCACTGTCACATTAACTTTTAAGCAAATGCATCTCACATAGAGCTTCCTATAAATGCCACAACTGGATTGCTAACCATTTCCCACCCTTAGGCTCTCATAGAACTAGGCCAAAACCCTTGTTTATTCTCAATACTTTTTATTTTCTATCCTGGGCTCGTAATTTATGGTGAACACTTTCTTAATAGCTGACTTAAGTCCCATAGCTTTATTATCTGTAACTACTTGAAGTTAATTATTTTTTCATTGCATATTCTCCCATTTTCATTTCTCAGTTTGCAGGAATATGTTAACAAATATTTTTTTTTTTTGTGAAAAGATGTGTAAGCTATATGGTTTCTTTATCAATGTTTAAAAAATCTATTTTCCATATTTGGATCAAGTTTTTTCATATGAATAGGATACTTTAGCTCAGAGTCTTTCATCTGAGTTTGCTTTTTCCTAGAATTCAGTATTTTAGTTGAGAAGTTCGTTGCCAGTGTGAATTCCAAAAGTATATTGGTGATTAGAGATCTAACCTTCATTTCCTCTGTTTTGTGTCTCTCAGTTTTTATTGCTTTGGATTTTTAAATTGTTCATTGGGATTACTTTACAGCTTTATTTTACATCACAAAAATATCTTGATCTATGACAATTCTGTTATCCAACCTTTGCCTTATAATTATATTTTTTAATGTTAATCATGTTTTTGATTTAACAAGTCAAGTAATTTCTATTTCTCAGAGCACCTGTTCATTTCCATGGAAATATGAATACAAGGGAATGAATTTTTTTCTGTCTTCATTTTTTTTTAAGATTTATTTATGTATTGTACAGAACTGGGGTACAGGCCAGAGATGCGGAGGGTGAGAGGATTCACCAGACACAGAGTGGGGAGCAGAACAGGCAGATCGACGCTGCTGAGGGGAGCAGCGGGCAGGTCAGGAGAGGTCTGCTGCGCCATGTGGTCACCTCCAGGGCAGGTGGGGATGGAACTCATGCAGAAGTGGCTTAAGCTTCTTAGTGCAGTGTTTTAACCCGCTGTGCCACCAGGGAGGGCCCTCTGTCTTCATTTTTAACTGTTATTCTGATGGTGTTAATTCTCCTGTCTGTTCATTTTAATTTTTTTCTTTTTCATGGTGTTAAGTTTTTTTTTTTAAATTATACTCCCCCCTCCAGTGTAGGGTGGCTTTTTTCCCCTTTGGCTTATTTTCATGTATTAATGAGTTCATAAATTCAGCAGTGATCACTGTTCATGGGAGTTTCCTTGGCATGTGTGACTGTTATTGGCACAGCAGTGAGAGCCCAGGTATTGTATCAGGTGGATGAGAAGTTAAAGTAAAAGGAACATTTATCTGGGGCAATGTCAGTGGTCCCTGTTTCATGGCCACAGTGAGTCCAACCCTCACCCTACCCCTGTAGGGCAGTTGACAGAACTCCCACTCTCTAAAAAGTGGGTCTTCAGGCTTTATCCTCTTGGGAAACATAGCAGACAGCAGGCCTGAAAGCAGACGGTTGCAGCAATTTTATAACCCTTTAGTTAACTGCACAGTAAGAAAGCTCACATTCAGCTCCAGCTCCTTGTCCTCCTTACTCACTACGATCTTCATTTCAGGGAATTTTTTTGAAAAAGTTAAGTTTTTAGAGGTGCAATTTTCTGTTTTTATAGGTTTCAA
Organism: Condylura cristata; assembly: GCF_000260355.1. Classification (NCBI taxonomy): domain Eukaryota; kingdom Metazoa; phylum Chordata; class Mammalia; order Eulipotyphla; family Talpidae; genus Condylura; species Condylura cristata. The sequence continues at coordinate 29,041,650 of NW_004567112.1, read as the reverse complement.
GTTTCTTGGGCTATATTAAGCTTAGGGATCAACATTATTCCATTAGCTTAATATCTTAAAAAGAAATCTACTTTGCTTTTGTAATTTTAGTATTTTAGAATTACCTTTTTTTTTTAACTATCAGAGCAATTTTGTCATTTTCATGGATTTTTGAGGCAAAGTATAAGGAAATATTTATGCTCACTCAATCATTTAAAATTAAATTTCAGATTTCAGTTTTCCATCTTATTTTGAATTAGAAAATTCCCCATCACCAGTTTGGGTAGATTATATTTAGTGTGAGGTCTCAAGATTCACTTCAATAGAAAATGTTTCATTTTTTATTTCTTATTTATATGTTCTATAATAATTTTCTTTTTAACGATTTATTTATGCTTTGAAGAACTGGAGTGTATGACAGAGGTGAGGGGAGTAACAGTATTCACCAGAGATGGGGGGGGGGTGCAAAAGAGGCAAATTGAGTGAAATACACTGCTGAGGGGAGCAGCAAACAATAGCCAAATGCTGTGCCATGTGGGTCAACTTCCTGGTCAGGGATCACACTCTGGCTCCTGTGTTGACAGTGCTGAGACTTATCCACAGGTCACCAGAGAGACCCCCTTTTATTTGAGGTAACATTGGCTTACAACATTATATAAGATTCAGAGAAACATACACTTCCTCAGATGTATGCTACCACACCATAGCCACCACCAAAGGTGATTTGGGTGCATAGTAGTCATTTTCTTGAAAGGGTGAGTCTTTAAGCATAAATACTTGGTCTTCACTGATCTATTTTTGAATTTATATTCATCTCCTTATCCTTTCTGAACTGAACTGGTTGTAAAATATCAAATAGAGATTTTTTTAGCCACTGTTTGTTCTGTAGTTTTTAATGTGATCTTCTTTACCTTCATTGACTCCACACATTTTGGTGACTGATCTAATTCACCAAAAAAAGTGATCTAATTTTTCATTGGAAAACAATATTAACTGCTTGTTTCATCTTTTTTTATTGTCATACATTTATTTTAATCCAGATACTCATAAATACGTAACATTGAGAATCAAGATGTACCTGATTATAGACCACACAGAGTTTTGTTCAGATTTCGGAGCTGGAAGAGTGAAGAAGCATATTTAGATCGTCCAACTCTTGTTGTACATGGGAGTATACTGTCCTAAGAACACTAAAAAATAAGTAGTTACCTGCACCTTTCTTACATTCAGTGTTCACAAGCATAGGCAGGGGTGCATTGTGGTTCCCCCTGATCCTGGTAGGGATGCATTGGACTGAGCCAATTATGAAATGGCCCAAGTTGCCTTCAGGCCCTGTGTCTCACAATGTGGAATGATGCTGGGAATTAGCTGCGGGCTTGCCATCCGCTCTTACAAGCAGCTGTGCAAGAGACCACAGCCTCTTTATGTTATCCAGAACTTTCAACTCTAGTTCTTAGTCTTTGAATTTTTGAATTTCTTAAGTTTCAAGTGGTGATACATGTTTCTTCCAAATTTTATTCCATTATGCATTTCAATGGAGTTGATAGAGGGCAAGTTAAATATTTAGTTTTAAATTGCTTTTTTAACTGAAAGTCCTACTGATTTTCTGTTTCTCCATCTCAGTGTTTGAGTTCAGCTATTTTTTTTTATTACTGAAATGGCTTTTAATTCTATTTCTTAGTAATTTTGATGCCTTATGAATCTTTCTCTGTTCATCCACCTCTCTAGAAATACCATCTTCTTTATTCTTTAATTAATTTTGTTGCATTTCCAGCTCTGTCTTTCATTGGCTTAGGGTATTATTTTCTGGGTTCACTGAGAATATGACTTTCTGTCTTATGGAAAATAACAATTGTTTTTGATGTTTTATTGTTGATTACTTTTCAACATTTCCATATGACTCTTAGGGTTTGGCTATTCTTCTGTGGCTTTGAGCTGCGATCCTCCTGTTTTACTCCATGGTATTTCATTATATTCCTCTTGTGATTTCTTGCTCTTTTATTCACTGCTAGAAGCACCATGTAACTTCATTTCATAATAGGGAATTTTGAAAAGGAAGATGAGGCATTAAATGATAAAATTATTTCATTCAGAAATAGCTGTGTATTAAAAGAAAAATGTGTTATTTTGCATACCTAAAAGTTTTGATATAAAAATCCTCAATATTAATGAATAAAATTCAATTATGTATAAGGTAATACTTCATCCAAGTGTAAAGATGATCATAATCCACATTGCTGACTAATATTTGGAAACACATCACTAATGCTGACAAAATATTGAAAAGAAAAAAACCATGTGATCACTACATATGAATATATGACAATTTCAGCAACATCCTACACCTATTCATGTTTAGAAGATAACTATGAGTATCTCTAAAATGTCTACCATAAAAATCATATATTGAGTTTTCTAAAGAAGATAAAAGACAAGGACACTGATCTCCTTATTTCTAGTCAATTCTGTACTGAAAGCCCTAGCTGAAGTGGTTGAAACCAACTACTGACTTTAATAGCACTTTCTAGTGTCTCTCTAGCAATGTCTTGTATTTTCATTCAGTGACAATTTTTTTTTTAAATTTATGGTTCATCACCAAATTTTGTAAGTTGTGGGATTTTGAGAAGTTTTTAAATGAAATATGCTCTTGCATTTTCTTAACTATTGCAAAAGATAAAAAAAAGCATTACAAAACAATATAACTTTAAATTTATAATATATAATAAATAGAATAACAGTAGCAATAGCAGTCAGAGTATTTTTTAACTCAATGACAGGACTGAGTTGCTTTCCACCTCCCCCCATGTATTTTATTCAAGTAAAATCTATAATTTACCACATTTCCTTCTAACTCTTCTGTCAGCCCAGCAATTTCATGTGTCTGAAAGACTGTGGAAAGAGCACAGTGAAACTGTACATTAAGCAGCTAGTGAGGACAGTAGCATAGAATACATGAAAGTAGGAAGAACTAGCTGAACTTGGCCATCGGGCATTATTGGGGTTACAATAGAAGGTTACTGGAATTCCAATCTTATAGTTTCAATTTATACATACATTTATGATTATGTATTTCTAATTCATGTAAAATATAGAAGTGGCAACCATGTAGGCATTTTAATCTTCTTGCCTTATTTTTTGTTATAGTTGTCAAATGAATTATATATTGATTTGCATTAAATTATAAGATGATATATAGTTTTTCCTTTAAATAACATACATTTTTTAAAGAAGCTAAAACAGTATTTTAAGTAACATATCATTGTTCATTATTTATTCCTGAAGATTCTAGTTTCCCTCTATCATTTAAATCCATTTGTGATAAAACTTTTATTTGAACAGTTATTATGCTACTAAGTCTGATGACAGTGAATTACTCTAGGTATCCTTTATAAGTATCTTTATTTTTCTTCATTTATTATACATCTTCTGAAATACTTATTTCAGGGTTTTGCATTTACAGGTCTTAACTGTCTTATTTATTCTTCGTGTTATTTCTTAGCTGACATTTACTTTTGATTTATCCTAAGTTTTTATCAGCATATTTAACTTTTATTTCCTTATTTATTTACAATGGACTTGATAATAGATTTCTAATAGTTCTGACATCTGCATAATCTTAAAGGTGGTATCTGTTGGATATAATTTTCCTTGTTCTTCATGTGCCACAGTTAGTTCAGTTCTTTGAGCTCAAGTTCAAGTGGCTTTTAGTTAGCTTCTTTGATCCACTTGGAGGATAAAGGTTGAGCTTGCTTGTAGGCTGGGGACAGAAATTTCACAGGAACCTCACAGATGACTTGAAATGTGAGAGACTAGAAGAGAGATTGGATTCTCGAAGGCATATTGCGGGCAGGCAACATAAGCAGGCAATTTGCTCTACTACCATTGTAGAAGACTTTCTACAATTGCTGCTGCTTCAAGGAATCAACTTGATTCCCCTTTGTTGATAATTCAGTGAGGAATGAGCATTTTATGAAAATCATATTCACACTTTACAGGAGAAGGGGCCAATCTCAAGCTATTTTGTGACCATCTCAAGAGCACTATGTAAAGAGGTGGTGTGATTACAATAGAAGAGTGAATAGCAACCTCAGAAAACAGAAGAAAAATGGATAGTTGGAAAAGTGTGGACAACTCCATGTGAGATGTCTTAGTAAGCAAGTGTCTAAACTCAGGCAAAAATACCAAAAGTAGTGACCATTAACATTTACAGGGTTCTAAACCTCAAAGCCATCTGATGGAAATGCTAACTTTGGAAAGAATTCCCTGTTATGTTTTCCTTTTTTTGTCTCCCTGGAATAATCAATGAAAAGAAAATAATCATTTTCCTATTGCCAAGTGCCCAGTGTTATTTTAGGAGATTCTTAAATTTTTGGAACTTGTTTGTGTTCTAATTTCTGAAGTGAGGCTGTATTTGCAAAGTAATTTATCTAAGGGTAAAGAGTCAGTCATAGATTCTAAAAATAAGAGATGTAAAAGTCAAAAGCAAGGTCTTTTCATGTTATATAATTTGTGCTGTGCAATGTGCTGCCATTATATATGTTCATATAAAGAGAAGAGGTGAGCAGTTGATTGTTTGAGGATCCCGGAAAGCTGCAGTAAACATATGCTGTTGAAATGGGTCTCAACTAAGTTGAATTCAAGATAGACTTCAACATGAGCAAAGGCATGGGGGTTTTGACACTTTACAGGGTTCAATAGTGAGGAGGAGAATTTGGGTATATATAGGCAGTAGGGTTCAGAGGAGAAGGGCAAATTTTCAAAAATGGACTGAAGGCAAATATATTAAAAATACTATGTACCAAGTGGATTTACAATTAAATAAGGAAGTAACAGAAAACTAGAACTAGGCAGTTAATGGAATTATGTGTGTTTTAAGAATGGTAAACTCAGGATGGCAGAGAAAATGTTGGAAGGACAAAGATCAGAGACATGCTTTGGTGATGCTCAGGGAGGTGAAAGGCTTTGGAGGTAGGTTTGTCAGTCCGAGAATGACCAGATCCCAGGGTCCAAGAAGAAGTAGCTAAGAGCGACACTCATCATGGTTTGAGGTCTTCAGATGACTCACAGACTGCTTAAGCAAAACTGGTTGGGCAGGAACCTCAGCTTTGAGGGGGCAGAAAAGGAAGCTGACTTTGAGATTGTTAGTGTCACTTCACCTATAAGATATCCAAATCAGGCAATCAGTAAGTAATTAGCAAGCAATTCCATTGGTTCTAGAGCTAAAAGGTGGGAAAATATTATTCACAACTTTGTTATTGGGGTCGGAAATATAAGGCATTGCATTAAAATACTGCAAGTTGTCTAGAAAAAATGAAAAAAGCTTGATATGAAAAAAGAGCTCTCAGAGGTATGAGAAGTTGGAATAAATGGCATTATAGGAATCAAGGAAGGAAAGAGAAGTTATCTAAAATGATGGAGTTTACACAAGTGTCAACCTTTGCAGATAAGCCAAGATGACGCAAACGAAAGAATCTGCTGCATTTGATTACTCATCAATCACATAGGACTTTCACCTAAACTGTTTAATGGAGTGAGATGCAGGAGTCAGGATGCCTTAGAGAACAAATCAAAGGCAGCAGATTAAAAACAGTGCATACTGCCTCTCCAACCTAAAATATCATTGTGGAAGGATAGGAGAGAGGTGGAGAGCCAGATGGTTATACATGTGTCAGTTTTAGAATGGAGGAACTTAAAGAACATGAAATGCCAGAGATAATGTGAATATAAACTGCTAGGGAACACACAAAGAGTAAAAATTAGCTCAGTGAAGTCCACTGTGAGTTTCACAATGATTGAGAGCAGCATTAGTGGGTAACATCTAATACATTCTTGCAAGATATGTTTCCTTCTCTTTGTTCCCTTTGGTCAATGTTAATTAATTTAGATCTACAGATAGCACTTGACAATTGTGTAAGAAAAATGGATAGATAAAGCAAAATGCAAATAAACTCTGCAGATGATCTTGAAGGGAGTGGTAAACACATTCTCTTAGACCTTTGTGTTCTTAAATTTCTAAGCTATTGTATTTGTCTTGGTGACAGAGTGATTATTGGTTAACAATCAGATCATTTGTGGTCTGAGGGGTGTGTGTATGTTTGAGAGAAAGGGATTTTTATTCTACAAAGCACCAGCTCTTTAGTGGTATGAGTTTCAACTCTCAGGATCCTTACTCTGATATTTCTAAATCTGAATAATCTCCAAGGCATATGACTGTCTGTTGATTTACATATGAGTTTGAGAAATAGAAATGAACTTGCATATCAGTTTTTATGCTTCCTTGGTATCTGATCTTGTCTAAGAATTGACCTACCTGAGATTCAGTTTCCCCAGCTGTAATGTGGACCTACCACAATCTCCCCTTTCTGTGGATTAGTGATGATTCATGGTCAGCTCCACAGATGGCTTGGAAAATGGTAGGTGTCATCATTAAATAGGATCAGGTTTCCCAAAGGTTGGTCTGTACTATACTCATCTGAGGACAGCTCTGGAGGGAATATTTCCTCCCCCTTGGAAACATTTCTCTTCCTTTTGGAAAGTTATAACAATTACCTTAAATGTCTAGAGAAGTTGATTCTAAAGCACCTGTTGTTTAGTGAAGGTATCTAATTTTCACACTATAGAAAAGAAAGCTTTATAAATATTGTTGTCTACTTTTCAAGCCTCCTTCATATCCCATATCCTTCTAGATAAACTGTGTGTGTGTGTTTGAAGGGCAGTGGTGACAAATCTTGCATCTAAAGTTATCACATTCTCTTCCATTTAAAAGATCACTTTAGGCCCTCCCTGGTAGCGCAGTGCATTAAAGCACAGCATTTTGAAGCTAAAGCCACTTCAGCATGAGTTCGATCCCGGCCCCAGGAGCCTCTCCTGACCCGCCCACTGCTCCTCTCAGCAGAGTACTTCATCAGTCTGCCTGTTCTGCTCCCAGCTCTGTCTCTGGTGAATCCTTTCACTGCCCTGGTACCCCTGGACTGTACCCCAGTTCTGTATGCATAAATAAATAAATCTTAAAAAAAAAAGATCACTTTAAAATCACCTTATTATGTTTGATAAACTAATATATATTTAGTCAAATTCAAGACTCAAACTGATCTTGGAATCAGGGTTGACTTTTATAAAGGTTTTCTTAAGCCCACTGGGAGGCTGGAAATTGCTGCTCCCCTTGTGTGGCCACTGCTGGTAGCATCAGCTGCTTAGCTTCACAGCTGATGAAATCAGTGATCTATTTTTATGTCACGATTCCCTGGAGGCTGTAGCTAACTTAACCCCACTAGAGCCTTCACTGACCCTCAAAATCCCCACAATTAGAACAATCCTTCTAACCACTTGATGTCCACTACGATAGACACTTCTTTAACCATGCTGACCTCAGGGAAAGCTCAACTACTACTTAGTTACCTCCCCTGGCAGCATTCAGTACTTCAGATTTCCCCCATGTCAGACAAGAGCAGAGAGAAAGTAGGGGTGCTATCTCTAGTTTTCCCTCTTCTAAGCATGCCTCATAACTGCTCCCACACCATTTCCAGGGCCTGTGTTTAGATCGCCTCCAAAATTCTAAACATAGCTTCTCGTTCAACCTTGATTTTTCTGTCATGCTTTCAGCTTCATTTCCAAGAGCTTTAGCAGCCCCATTCTTGTGTCTGGCCTCTGAACTTCCTCTTTTCATTTCTACCTCCCAGAATGAGAAGGACTTCTAGCTCGTCTTCACTGTTGAAGGGAAATGAGAATATCTTCAAGTCCTATCCTTTCTGCAGTGGGCTTCTATGTTCTTGGATGTCAACTACTTTTTCTCTAAAGAAACAGTTTTGTTCCATAGGCAAAAAGCAACAGAGGGGCCATGAAAAAGAAAGCAGTTATTAAAATTTTTAATTTGATTTTATGTTAATTAACATGTCCCCCAATCTCTATTTATACAATACTCCTTCCAAGTGTTCATCAGTTACAAAGATATTGATTATTGTCTGTCTGGTCCAAACCCACCCTCCTGAGCTTTGTGATACTGAAGCTGGGCCTCTGCAAGCCATGGTTCTGTTAGCCTAACTGCTCCTTAATAGGATCTTCAAATAAGAACACTAGAGGGAGACACAAGGCTAGAGGAAGGAAAGGCAGATCAGCTCCTTTTAGTCTATTTTCTTTGCCTTACAGTTACTTCCTTTTCCTGTGTCACCCAACAACATTTATTCCCCTAGAAGTTTTGTCTTCTTGTAGCAGCAGTTAAAACTATTTTTTACACCTGCAAAGCCACTGTTATTACATCTCCTCACATCCCCCCTCAGAGAGGCCAGCACCAATCAGCCACCATTTCTGAGAGGGCTGGACACATAGCCCCTCCCTGGAGCTCACTTTCTCCCCCAGGTCTAGGTAAGCAGCTACCGCCTGCACTTGCTCCTTCTATGATTCCTACTATATCCCTAGTATACAATTATGCCTATTCAGTGTCCTCTGTCAAGATGACCAGTGTCACTTCTATCTCCTGACTGGAGAGACACTCCCCAGAACTAGTGTTTTATGAAAGCCACAGTGAAACACACCAGCCTTGCCACTTGTTGGAACTGGGATAGTGAGGGTAGTGGCCGTGGTCTCCAAATACCTATGAAAACATGTGCTGCCATATGTGTTGAATGAATCTGCCTGTGCCCAGTGGGGTGACCCTCAGGGCTGAGAGAGTAAAGAGACTGAGGGCTCAATAAATATAGGAAAAGAAAAATTTGAGATGAAAGCAATACAGTGTATCTCTATAACACTCTCCTCAAAGCCCAATGTTCATAGTCATTTAGGAGTTACGAATTTGAAACTGACTGAACGCTTGTAAAAGACAGAGGTGGAAGTCTGGTAATAACATGGCTGAATTAATAGAGGTGTTTTGTGTTTCGCATGTGTTCTCTGCCATTGGCATCTAGAATGCTTCATTTCAACTCTGTAGAAAAGACTTTTTAAAGCTTCTGTCATGATCATGGCACTGTTCTAAATCCATATGAGATGGTATCTGTCATCCAGTTGCTCACCTTGGAGGTCAAAATATATGTATTAGCCAGTGGCCTCGGTGTCTGAGAGCCTGTTAGAAACACAGAGCGTCATGTTTCACCCCAGACCTGCTACATTAGAGTCTTCCCTTTAACTAGATTCACTAGTGATTGGCATGTGCATTGAAGTTTGAAAGCTGTGTGTCACAGGACAGGATGGTGCAGAGAAGAAACTTGTGCTACACTGAGCAGCAATCATATCTACTATCCATTTCCAATCCCTATCACTTCATTCTGGCTTTAAATCTTCCTTAGAAACACCTATCTCTATGCAGCTTTGCTAATAATTAGAGAAAGGTGGGAAGGAAGATCTTGGGGATTATATTATTCACAGATTAAGCATATGAGATGACAGCAAGAATTATAGGAGAATCGAAATAGTGTTCTAAGTACTGCAATTCATTTTCAAAGGAAATGAAAACGGTGTTTATAGACCACCACATATTCTCCATGGCCTATGTTTTATTTTACTGTGGGAGAGCTAGGGAGAGTCAGCAGGATACACTTGCATTTCAGAATAGTAGAACTGCCTGCTAATGAAATGTGTTCCAGGTAATGGGCACAATCTCTTCAGGTATATCAGAGAATATCCAAAAGGGTATGTGGCCATTTGGGGATGTTCACATACCTTATCAGCTATTGAAGAAACATCATTGAAGGTGGCTCCCCCACACCCAATTTCCCAGGGTGAAATGTCCCCACAGAAAAATGTGGAGATGGGGCATCTCTGATTGTATAAAATAAACTGGTTAGGATTCTGGCTTCTATTTTGCAGTGCAATTGGGGGGAGAAGGCAGAGGAGTCATTTATAACCATTTGACCATTTGACCATTTGACTCTTACGCTTCTATGTGGTCAGAGATGTGAGCTGACCTCTTACTTAGAAATGCTTCCAGACCCAGAGGGGCCAAGCAGGACTGGTGACAAACTAGACATAAAATGTGTTCCATATAATCTTTTTCTGAGAAATCTTCAGAACCAACAAACTACAAATGAAGAGCTAAGGGAATCTGAATCTCTGCCAGATATTTCATGATCTTTCTATATGTACCACTGTGGCCTCTGAGAACATTCTGCAGCATAACGGATGTGTACGATGCAGAGAAAAAGCCTATCTTTGACAGTGCTCTGAAAGTAGATCAAGTTTATAAAACTATCTGATTTGTGTTCTGAGTGAGATAAAGAGGGACCATGAAACAAGTAAATGATGTATAAGGGAAGAACGGGAAGTTAAGTGACAAAGTTCTAAGATAAAAGAGTATAACCTAAATATTTTAATATCTACCTAAGACCAAAAACAAATAATTATGGCAAGATTAAAACTGGCATTAGGGTGAGAGGAATAACACTGATGTTACAGATGATAAAATTTTTAGGAATTTTCAGACTTAAGGAAATGGGATTAAATCTCAGAACTTATGAAGCTGTTCAGCCACTGTGGCAGGAGTTCGATCCCCAGCTGAGAGAACTGACCCATCTGGTGCAGCAGACCTCTCCTGTCTTGACTGCTGCTCCTTCCAGCAGTATTTCAGCCAATCCGCTTGTTCTGCTCCCCACTCTGCCTCTGGTGAATCGTTTCTCCCCTGCACCTCTGGCCTATACCCAAGTTCTTGTATAAGTAAAAAAAAAAATTTACAAAGATTATGGCCCTCCCTGGTGGTGCAGTGGGTTAAAGCACAACACTAAGAAGCCTAAGCCACTTCAGCCGCATGAGTTCGGTTCCCTCCTGCCCCGGAGGAGATTCACATGGTGAGGCAGACCTCTCCTGACCCACCCGCTGCTCCCCTCAGCAGTGTACTTCATCGATCTGCCTCTTCTGCTCCCCGCTCTGTCTCTGGTGAATCTTCTCACCCTGTGCATCTCTGGCCTGTACCCCAGTTCTATATGAATAAATAAATCTTAAAGAAATTTTTACAAAGATTCAAGAGCTTCTAGATAGAATTTTGTAGGTGGATGTTGCTTGGGGATAAGCCAGACATGAAGTCATTTCTTTCTCTGTAGCTGTCCAAAGCTTTTTTTTTTTTTTTTCTTACTCCTTTTAAGGCAGGCAATGATTATCCAACCCCTTAACCCCTTCCAGACAGACCTGGAATAGGAGACTTCTTGGATTTTTGAGTGAAATGTCCCTTTTCCTTTCACTACCCCATATTCCCTACTGTTCTCATCAAGTGGAAGAAGTGGTGTTCATTGGTATAAAGGCCAGGGGGCCTACTGTTATAGAAACCTTTCAAAGGGTTTCTTCCTGGGAATGGGGAATGGGGAACAGGAGGAGAAGAAAGATGTGGGGAGGAGTGTGAAAAAAGAAATTTAATCAAAGAACTTAACACAAATACATTTCCATAAATCATAGAAAATAGAGATAGCCTATTAATTCAGGTCAACGCTAGATTGAACACTTATTAAGTGTTAAGATCCAGAAGGACAAGGCTTATGATCTTAAAGAGCTCTCTCTAGTGGGAGAAAAAGTTGGATAAACAAGTAAGGGAAGCTTAGCATCCATAGCTATTGTGATAGGAATCTGAGACGTATGGTGCTCTGTGGAGGGAGGCAGCATGGAGTAGGGGTTGTTAGTGAAGAGTGGTGATAATTGGTAACCCTGGTGAGGTGACCTTTGAAGTCATGAGAGATTTACTGCACTTGCATGCTCTGAGAGATATTTCCAAGACCATGTTAATCATTGGGACTTTCTCACTGCTGCTGAAATACCCATAGAGATACCACTTGGCCTTTCAGGATCTTGAGAAGTTTCTTACATAATGTCTTATTCAACCAGAGATACAGACTCCAATTTCATTTTCGGAGAAAGACTTATAGGATCCAATTTAGGAGAAATGCTGAAAGTGGTTTCAAAGACTCCAAAAGATGTCATCCTTCTTCTAACTCCCACACTGAGGTTCCTACTAGAATGCCCAGTGTGGGCGGGATCCATAAATCACTCAGGGAAAAGCAGTATTCAGGCAATTGGGGAACATCAGCATCACAAGAGTAGCTCATCTTGTCATGGCTAGTTCATCTTATTAAATGGCCATAAAAATATATGGTGTAAATCAAAGAGGAAAAAGAGGCAGCCTACATGGTCTATTTGCCTTTCCTTTCATGCCACCATCCTCTGAGTTCCATGTTAGTCTTTTCTAGGAAATTTTCCTATGAATTTTCAACAGGATGTTTGTGTACCTCCTTCCTGTGCAGCACATCTTACCAATGGGTGAAATGTTTTGTAGTTAATTCCAATAAAGGAAGAGTTTTAGTGCCTTCAGCATTGTCATGGTCAATTAGATTTGAATTAAAACTGTAGAGTAAAATCTGCAAAGGAGCAGATCTCAGTTAATGCACACAGTTTGGCATTTTGTGCTTCAGAACACTTGCACACAAACACACTACAGAGGACAAAATGGCTCCCTTAGTAACTATTTGAAGACTTTGGAGCCACATTTGGAGAGAGAGAAGTCACTTGATCTCCAGCATTGAATGTCAGACAGCCGATTTCCATATTGTCAAGTAGAATGGCTCATGCAGGAAAACAAGTCCTCTCATGTGTTGAGGGATGCAGGCAGTTCTGGCCTGGCTCCTCATTTCTGAAAACTATATTAATGAGCATGACTTCTTGAGTAAAATAGGAGTGCCTGGAATTCTGGACTAAAATGGCCCAATGAGTATGACTGCTTCTCGGTGAGATGGTAAAGTAACAAAATTGAAGTTCAAGGAGGAAGAAGTGAATGGCTAATATATACAGGTAAATGTGCTAAATGTGCTTAGATGCACAAAAGGTAATTAGCATGTAAATTGAATTCTGAAGAGATGAGCACAAATAATCATGTCACTAAGGACCTATCTATAGTAGATTTTTGGGCCAGAGTTTGACCTGCAATCCTCTCTAACGAGGTGATAATGAGCTGTGAAAGCCCACAGGAACTGTTGGGTAGCAATCCTTATAAGGTAAGGTAAGTACATCCCTACATGCTCCATGTCACTAAGATCAGCTGACATAACTCCCCCAGGAAGAAAATGTCTGGGAATATTTGGCAAGTGATATTGGCTGAAGTGTCTGAAATTTGGAAGTTGTGACTTCCTAGCAGTAACTTAAGCATTAAGACATGACAACAAACCAAGCAAGATAAAAAGGTGATGAAATCCTTAAAAAAATAAAGATACAACCTGCACCTAGCCAGAGGGAGATGATTAAAAACCAGACCCAGGACTACTCCTTATCTGTTGTATTAATTCTCAAGTCAGGCAAAACAAATCAGATGTGCCTGGTCCTGAATCAGATGAGACTTAAGACTCATCCTTAACTCTCTTGCCACAGGTAGATTTAATTCATGGTCATTAATTCATGGATTAAGAATCTGCCTCACAATAGAGAAAGGAAACTGCCCATTCTAAACTTCTTTCTTTTCACAGATACATCCCACCTTCCTTTTTTTCTGGGGAATTTTAATTCTCCCCCTAAACTTCAGAGCACAAACCAAGGGTTGATCACTTCTTTGTAAGGTCCCACTGAGAATGGCTAGTGCAGTTCAGACCCCACTAGAGAAATGATGGAGTTCATAGTTGAAGAGATGTACTCAAAGCCATCAAGGAAGGAAGCCAGAAGGAGCGATAAGTTAACTAGTAAGAACACAAAGTTTCTCAGAACAAAGATAAAAAAGATGCAGGAATTTGAAATTGATTTATGCCCCCCAAAGTTACTATGTATTATATATTTGTCTAAACCAAGTACCTGACATGGTTAGGTACTCCATGAATATAAAAATGGATCTAGGACTATGACGGAACTCAGCGTATGACAAAACTAACAGAGCAAGAAGACAGACATAAGTTACTCAAAGGCTTATCGTAACAATCTTTCACTGGAAGTTGTCTCCTATTGGCTTGCTTGATTGTACACATAGTGAGTGGCTGTCTATTGGCTTCCTTGGCCTTCTAAGTGCTCACAATCTGATTCTGTCATCCATTGGCCACTCCCAATTCCTTTGTTACTCCTCAGATAAACCCTAATGAGAACTCTAGGACACAATAGAACCAATCATAGAGGGTATGGCCTGGTCTGTGGAAGGCAAAACCTTTCTGGGGAGTGGCATTTAGCCTGAGATCTGAAGGATGGGGGACCTTGGCCAGAAAAAGGGCAGTGGGAGAGATTCCTCTGTTACAGGGGCAATTTCACATTCAGAAGGCATGACCTGTGTAAAATAAGGCAGCTGCTTGCCATGTGTCCTGGCTCAAGGCCCCTCTAAGATACCCTGCTGAGTGTAGTCCTTTCCCTGGAGATAGCTTCTGGAGGGCAGCAAGGAAAGGATCAACATATTTATTTGTAGAGATGCCCAATCCGTTTAGGGAAGCAACTAAGGGGTGGGGAAAGTCATGCTCAAAGATAGTCTTTATTTCCCACTGCTCTGGCCAGTGGTTCTGCATTGGAAATTAAATATCCAGCAGTTTTGACATTTCTCAATACTCTCACTGACCTCCAGTCACAGCTATAAATAATGGCAAACCTCCGTGTCAAAAGAAGTTGTTCCAAGGAAAAGTTTTATAAACATTTCCATTTTTTTATATTGAACGATTTGGAACTCACTATATATTTACTCAGTCATGCATAGCAATTACCAAACAACTAACTGGTCAAGAATTTCCATACAGTAAAATACAAATACCTAATATTTATGTTTTTAAGCCTCCCCTTTCAAGCCATCATCTTTTAACCCTCAGCATGGGGATTCCTGCTGACACTGGGATTTGAATGATGGAAGGGATCGGCCACTGTATTTTGTTTCCATTGGGATCGCATTATCAACCTATAATTTCTCCATATTAGAAAATAGCATTTGATTTCTGCATAATAAGCAGTTGGACTATGGCTCTGCCCCCCTGCCACCTTATGCTAGTGCCATTTTCATCTCCACATGTAGAGGGAGAGACACAGAGCTCTTTCACCTCTGTAAACTAATCTCTGGGCGACTTTATGGACAAGCCCTGGGGCCTCTGACACACAGAGTGACACCATCCCACCGATGCTCAGAACCTCTGCTTCCCTGAGAGATCCAGGGGCACTCTGGCTCCTCTCCGATGAGGAGCATTTCCAAGCATCCTCTGCATGATGCCTTTCCTGAGTGACAGGAATGTCGCCCTTTGTCACAGGAGCAGTCTAGCCTGGAGGCTTCTAGACACAATGGGCTGCTATGATTATAGAAGTATATTTACAGGAATATACTTCTGTCTAGAGATTATAAACCATTTTTGAAAGCTTCCAATCATATACATTGTATGACTATGTGTGCAGAGAAAAGGCAGTGAATATAATAGTCTAAGAATTCCCTGAATTCAGGAAAGGAAGGAGCACAGACTAGGAAGGACTAGGGGTGTTGTAGCCCACCAAGTCCACAGACAAAACCACAACTGAAGACCAAAGGTTATGAGAAAGCTGGAGTCCACTTATTGGCACGTCCATTTTCTCTGGAGATGGTGTGAGCTTAGTCATCAGAACCTGGACAGCCACATGCACGATGTAGCATTGATGATGAAAAATAGGAGTTCGGCTGGAAAGGTTGGGAGGTATCCCAGGAAAGGAAACAATACAGCTTTCCCCAGATCTCAAAAACCAGAGAGCCAGAGAAGCTGTCTGCTCCTCAGAGTGTGGAGCGCTCTGCACCCTCTAGGTGCGTGTTCAGTCTGGCTTCTGAAAGGGTAGTTCTGCCTGCGGCCACCTGATCAATTGTGTCCAGGACAAGAAGGAACCGGGACAGACCTTGAGGAAGAGCAAAGAACACCATATGATATTTCTTTAATTAGGTGAAGACTGTGTGCTCAAGACAGTACTTGTGTCATTGAGTTAGGTTCTGTCCTAGGCAGGAACAGAGTGTGACTGATTTATGCTGTTCCCTGCCCAGGCTTGAAGGTATGGGAAACTCTCAGCTGCACAGTACTCTTATTACTACAACCTTTATAGACAAACTTTTTCTTCTCAAAGCCCCCCTCAAAGCCTCTCAGCTTTTTTTATCTATAAGGAAAATAATCTCATAAGAAAACTAACTGCATGGGAGGCAGATTTCAGATAAAATCCAAGTTCTGACATAACTAGTTGTATGACCTTGGGCAAGTCATTGAATTAATAGCCTACAACAAAGAACAATGATATCATCTTGAATTTTGAAATGCTGGGATAACGAATAAGTTACACACCAGAATATAACATTTTCTTTAACTGAGCACACCCAAACTTCTGTTTAACTAAACAGTTCTCTCCCCTCTTTCCTCCCCTTCCTTCTCCCTTTCCTTTGTCCCTCCCCTCCCCTCCTCTTTCTTCCTCTCCTCTCTCTCCCTCTATCTTTTCTCTCCTCCCCTTCCTTTCCCCTCTCATGGAACTATTAATAGCCCCAGAAATACTTAGGTTACCAGGAGACAGCTGGATGTTCCTATCTGCTACCTGCTGTTTTGTGGCAAGATACTGTGATTTCTCATTGGGGAATCCCCTAGTGGCTCTTTTCCAGGGTGACCTAACAGGGTGACGATAATCTGAGAATCTTTGCCAAAGTGATTGTGCTCCACACTGACCTTCCTGCTTGTATTTAAAAGTCACACATTTGTTTTCTGGCAATGATTATCTTTCTTCTCAGAGCAATGATGGGTTGAGAATAATATTTAAGAACTATCTTTTATGACTTATTGATCTTCCATAAAACTACATCATGGTCACAAAAAGATCTGATGTGGCCTTTGTCTATATTGTTGAGTTACTGGGGAGGTAGTGAAAGGGGGACTAACAATGACTGAGCCCCTGAGTGCTCCCAGAGGAGGAAGTGGAGGGGTCATAAGACTCTGGTCTAAAGCCCTATGGAGGCAGCTCACCCACTGCAAGATGGAGCAACCACCCCATTTGCAGATGAGGAAACAGAGGACCAAAGACGTTATTCAACTAGCCCCTGTTCATTGCCATATTCGTGCAGTTACTTAGTGGTGCTGGATCTATCTGGTTTGTTCTTCCTGCTACAGCATGCTATCCAATCACTTTTCCTCTTTAGAAAGCCTGAGGCTTTAGTGATGGCCCCCTATGATTTGCTCTGCCTTATGCTGTCTGTAGATTCCACACAAAATATCAACTGGCTTTGTCAAGTTAACAACTGATGTTACAAAGGTCTTGAGGACTAAGAATCCTAGAGGGTGAACTTTTGCTACTTGATCTAGTGTCCTGGGAGATGCCTGAGTGACTGATCTCCCCACAGGGCCCCAGGAGCTCCCGGTTCAGAGATACGAGTGAGCGGTCCCCAGGGAGGCACTGGGCCAAGAGTGTGCCCTTCACAGAAGACATGAAGACAATATCCTTGCATAAAAGGAGCAATGTAATTAAATATAACCAGAAGATTAAATTAAAATTGGCACGCAAAACAGATTTTATGTTGAGGTTTTATCGTAATCTCCACCAGGGCTTTAAGATCTCTTTGGTTCATAATATTCACCAGGAAAAATAGAGCTATAGTATATACACTTTCTCGTTTAATTCTCACACTAGATACAATTTTGTGTTATTTTAATTAGTTTTTTATACAAAAATAAATTTGAAATCTAATGGAATCATAGTTTCTAAATGCTCAGTTAAAGATTTAGATGAATATGACTGTCCCTTCAGTGACTACTCTGAAAATTCGGAAATGAGATCTTTGATGCTGCTTCATTTCCCAGGTGGCACGTTATCATCTCGAGCTACAGTTTCCACTGGGTTATTGCTGCAGACCTAGCTTCAATGTCAAAACAGTTGCGAGAGACAGTAGCACATTCTGAATGGCCTCAGCAGTGCCTTGCTGCCACTGGGGATGGTAACAAGGTCTAACCTTGTCAAGCCCATCATGACCGTACAGAAACCAGATCCACACCCCTACTTTTAAACTATCCGTGACTTAGAAATCATGTAGGAGTAAGGCTTGAAAGTTGTGTGTTGCTAAGGTAGATGCCAAAAAGCAGCCCTGAAATTGTCAATGTGTAATTGCATCATGCCAGGTTAACATCATTCACTTGGGGCTGCACAGGGATCACATTAATACACTGACACTGACTCTATAGAACAGCTGGAAAAGTCATCTCACCAAGAAGAGATTCAATACTCATTCGGGGTGGGGGACAGGAGTCAATTTCCCCTAAGTTTCTCCACTCCTCCACTGATGCTGGTCAGCTCATTAACAATGTAGGAAGGGTAACAGTGCTATTTTTCCTCTGGACATCTACCCAAGAGTGGATTGTGACATGTTGGGCTGTCTTAGGGTTTGCCACTGAGCATTCTATTTGTAGACGGGCTGTTAATCATTTGCAGGGAGAGAGTAGCCCCCAGGCACCTTGAGGTTAAATTCATGGTCAGTAAGATTGATATCAGTGTCCCAGGAGAGGAGAGATACCTGGACTCAAAGCAGTTGGAAAGGTTACCATGTGATGCTGTAGGTGCAGGTATTCCTTCCAGACTAATCCTACAGAGACTATGCTTGAATTTTTTGAGAAAGGAGGTGGGATGAAAGACAGACAAGCACTCCCAATAGAATTGTTGTTATACTAGAGCAAAAACGAAGAAAGGGGTCCTCATGTGAGTTGGGGTATAAGCAAAAACAAAAATAAAGTTTTTTTTTTTCTCTTGCCTGAAAAAAATCTGTTTAAAAGTGGGACAATGAGGACCTGGAAGGGAAGGCAGGCGTGCTTCCAACAAAGCAAACAATCTTTGGAGCCCGCCCAGAGCCCATCCTCTGCTATTGCACAGTTAAATGGTGAGCAGGCCAGAGTAGGGCTGTCCACCCAGCCTATCAAATGGATTCAGAGTTAGTTTTTTGTTCTTTTTTTTTTTTTACCCCAGAGGATAGGTGGGTGCAGCAGAGCTTGGTGAAGTGAGAGTGTAGGACCTGAAACCCAGCATTAGAGACAGCTGTTGTGAAGACAACGGTAAGAGTTCTGTGGCTTAGATCATTTATCTCCTGGGTTCAAATGCTGGCCCTGGCACTTCTATTTATTTGGAAAAGTTCACACCCTCAGCTTCCCTTTTGAGAATGGGCTTTAAAAGCTGAAAAAAAAAAATGGCAATCTCTTTGGGGACATTTCAAGAAGGAGAAATCATACAGACATAAAACCAGGATCACTTCTTGGGGACACAGGCTTGGATACTAAGACATGGACAAATTCTGAATGAGCTGTAAATCTATTTTTTATAGTTTAGCCCCATTAACATGTAAGAAAAGGTCTCATTTATCTTGATGAGGGAACCCAGTATTCTTGAATCAAGATCACATGCACTGAGCAATTGACATCTTGGCTTCTAGAACCTAAGCCAGGTCTTCCAGAGCAGGATGAGAATGTGGATAGCTGATGACCTCTAGCTATTAGCAGGGTCTACATTAAACTGAGGCCAGGTTTTAGTTAAAGCAATAGCTGCCAGTAGCTAACTTGGTGGTTGTGCCAGGACCATGCATTTCCATCAGAAATGGGGCCTCTGGTGTAGGAAACTGTTCTTGTTGGACTGACAATCTATATCAAGTCCACACTAGAACTGATGACCCCCCTCAACCACCTGCCCCCTCTGTTCCTTCACATGTATTACTCTACAATAAATCTCTTCAACTCCTAACTCCAGGTCAGCACCTGCTTCCCAGAGAGCCCAACCAGTGCCATGGTCCTTGCCGTCACATCCTCATCTGTAAATAGGGCATAATAATTTACTACTGCTGTAAGGATGAATGAGATGATTGCATAAAACAGCACAAAGATATCCCCTGCTAGGCTGTCAGGAGAGTGAAGGCTGAAAAAGTCTAGATTGTTATTTTCTATACAATTCCAGGCTCTCCCTGGTGGTGCAGCAGGTTGAAGCACAGCACTAAGACGCTAAAACCACTTCAGCATGAGTTTGATCCCCATCCCAGAGGTGACCCACATGGCATGGCAAACCTCCCCTGACCTGCCCGCTGCTCCCCTGTCAGTCGGCTTGTTTTGCTCCCATTTCTATCTTTGCTGAGTCCTCTCACCGCCCCTGCTCCTCTGGCCTGTACCCCAGTTCTGTATGCATAATAAATAAATCTTTAAAAT
>NW_004567112.1:28958221-29021502 GCF_000260355.1 Condylura cristata | reverse complement strand
ATATATAATTGCATTCTGCTTTAGTACAATTTCATTGAGAATTTGACTGCTTGTGCATCTCATAGTATCTAAGCTTATGTCCCCAGGAACTGAACCTGGTTTTATGTCTGAATGATTTCTCCTTGAAATTTCCCAAAGAGATTTCAGCTTATTTACAGTTTTGCCCCATTAACAAGTAATGAGAAGCCTCATTTGTCTGGACAGGGGGAGTCCAGGATTCTTGAATCAAGATTGGGTGCACTAAGCCTTGACATCTTGGTTTCTAGAACCTAAGCCAGGAGTTCCAGAACAGGATGAAGAACATCAGGAGATAATTCCATAAGCATTAATATTCAACAGGTGATTACTATAAGCTTTTAAAACAAACATATCTTAGAGCCTGCATGATGCTCTCATTAGCAAGGGTTAGAGCTGCATGACTACTCTGAGTTCTTGATGTAGAATATAACACTTGGCAAAGTCATTCTTGTCAACATGAGGCCCAAGGGCTGCAACAATCTTTGCCTGAGAGATCATGTGAAAAATCTCTTTTCCCCAGATGCAGACTGCCACAGAGCAGTAGTCATAATGACAAGGGGGAGGGGGAGGGACCTCTCCATGGCCCAGTCTATACAGAGTAGGTTGCTGGAACCTAAGCTCTAATTCCTTTCCTCTTTGTTTCCCTTTTCGATATCACTATGAGTTTATTGCCTGAGAAACATTAGGGAAAAAATAAGGTAATATTATTTGGGCAGCTAGGAATGGGTTCACAAATGATGTAACTTATGGAACAAGCCTTAAATAATGACTAGGAGCCTTCCAGGGATACTGGAATGGGGGTAATGGTGGTGGCAGGGGCATGGAAATGACTCCATTCCAAAGCAAAATGAACATCACATCAGAGTAGTAAAACCTCACAGTTCTAAAACCTCACACAAGGCAGGACTGCACTACATGATCTCAGGCCTTGAAACAAACACCATTTCTTCAAACTAGTGACTCTGTGGCATAGAGTCCATGTTATGCCTAGAAGGTGTGAAGCACACTGTTTAGGCGGTCAGACTTAAGCCGAGAGCCTGGTAGTTTTTCTCTGACCCTTGAAACCCTGTGTCTGCAAGTCCTGTTTTCCATTGGACTATAGCTTAATCTCACCAGAGAGAATGAGGCCATCCAACACAAACAGCTGTCCAATTCTTCTTCTTTTTTTTTTTCCTCTAAACAGAGCTATGTATTGGAAAAGTCATGACTTGTAACTCATGAACACAATAGAAATGTCGCCAATTGGGCCAAAAATTAGAGAAAACTATAATAACAGGACACTCCAAATGAAGTGGTCTGTTTCTGTTGCCTCCAAAAATACACAATAGTTGACATTATAGGGAATTTGTGCTCTGAACTGTGTTTTTAACAGGGGCACAGACTGCTCATGGACAAATCATTCTCACCCTCATTACCTTAAGCAGAAGCCTTCATCAATCACACCCCACTTCCACTCTGCCTTAAGTCCCTTTCAAAGGTTTTCAGCTTTTTTTTTTAATATTAATTTATTTGTATATACAGAACTGGGGTACAGGCCAGAGGCTCAGGGGCAGCAAGAGGCTTCACCAGAGACAGAATGGGGAGCAGAACAGGCAAATCGATGAAGTACACTGCTGAGGGGAGCAGCGGGTAGGTCAGGAGAGGTCTGCCACGCCATGTGGTCACCTCTGGGGCAGGCTGGGATCGAACTCATGCGGAAGTGGCTTTAGCTTCTCAGTGCTGTGCTTTAACCCACTGCGCCACCAGGGAGGGCTGTTTTCAGCTTTCTAAGCTTTAACAAAGCTTCATACTGGTATAGGGTTTTGAATAGGCATATTTGGTAGATTTATGATTTGAGTTACTTGTTCATATTTTATGGCTAGCTCAAGTCTGCCACCATGTACACACACACACAAACACACACACACACAGACTTTTCTTGTGGCACTAGCATGTGTTAGTGGGATTGTGTTAGCAGTCCCAACATTTGTTGCATTGAGCTATGTCTTTACTCTTCCCTAAAACCTACTTAAGAAAAAGAAAAGTACCCCCACTCATCCACATTCACTTATATGCTAGAATAACCCTTTTCCTGCTCACCTAGGCACCTGTGATCTCTCTCTCTCCCTCCTCCTTTTCCCCACTATCACGTCTTTATAGACTACAAGAAGAAAATGAAAACATTGCCTTCTAGTAGACCCTTCTCTTGACAGAACAATATATGATTCCCAACACACTGAATGGGAAGCAGGTTTATAGAAGTTTGGTAGGTTTTCTTGTAGGGAGAAAGTCTTGTAATTCCAATAAGTTGCTAAATTCCTATGCTCAACAAACAGGATATGGGATTTCCAAAGAATGTCCACCAAAGGCATATGTTGGGCAATCCCAACAGGAGGAAAATAAGAAATATCAGACAAGCATCTCAGGATGGCCACCACATTAGAATGTGATCTTGGGCAGCTACTGAACTTTGCCCCACGTTGGTTCATAAAATGGAACGATGATCAGAATCTTCATCATAGAACTATTATGACATAAAATGGGAAATGAAAATGTACGAGTACTTGCAATATAACCAGTTCTCCCGAAATGTTGGGCATTATTTTTTGTTTTCTAGCTTGACAAAAAAATTGCAAAATTTCTAGCCATAAGAAAAATAGGATTCTAACACAGTTCACAATTTATAGCACAGATTAAGTGTTCTTTTGAAAATTTTGTAGTATTTCCAAGTGAAGTTTTCTTCACTCCTGTGGATCACTGGGGTTTAGGCTGGGAAGGGAAGGAGTCATTCAGTGGTTTCCCATTTTCTGAATACAGCAGAATGGCCCCAAATCATGTTCAGTCTAATGTATCAAACAATCTGTTCAGTGTTTTACTTTTTTACGAAATGAAATGTTAATGCTTGAAAGATCATTTACATATGGCCTACTAGTTATTTAAGAAAACAGCAATTAAACATGTTGAGATAATTAACAGTGTGCACACGATTAACAATGCTTTTCAGATGCTAGATATTAATGGAGTAGATGCCAAATAAATGTAATCCTACACTTCAGTTAGGATTTTTTAGTTAATTATACTAATTTACTAATTTAAAACAACATCACACCTATTCAAACAAAATGAGTATTTTAAAAGTTGAAATAATCAAGATGGGAGGGGGGCATCTCTGCCTTGAGGACAGGGTATAATGGATTAACCTTGTTTTCTGTCCCACCAGAGGACAGTGTAATTAAGGACAAGGAATAACCTGCTATACTGCACGCATGTCCACAAAGGACTCATCCAACCCTTTTGTGCACATAATTTGTTTTCAAGTTAACTCGCCTGCTGGTATCCAACTAAATGGAATTGTTCTGCAGCTGTGATTCATGTGCTTTTCGCCTGGATCTGAGTCCCGCATTGACCCCACTGTAAGAATTCTAAATGGAACATGTGAACATGTCCAGTGAGCACTCTTAACTCAGCCCGGTGGTTGCCTGGCCTGGGGCCGCAGACCAAGCAGATCACAGGCATCCTCATGTCCACCCATATGCACAGCAGCGTTTCACCAGCCAGGACCATTCCCCAAGTCACCATCGTCTGTTTCTGAGGGAGGACACTCAATCAACACTGCAATCAGGCATCGAGAACAACTGTCCCTCTACCATTTGCTGTGTTACTGGATCATGAAACAGCCCCACTGGGGGGCAGCCTGATTCAGGGGAAACCTTGGACTGATCATTTTCCCACTGTCTAGGTGGGTGGTCGTGGGTACAAAACAATACCTCGGTATTTCTGTATTTGTAAGATGGTGGTCATATATCATTATCTACTTCATGGAGTTATTTTGAGGATTGAAATGAAATAATCTCTTGAATGCTAATTCCCTTCTCCTTTCAAATATTTAAGCCCTGGTATTCAGGCAGCTGCAGCAATGAAATTTAACTTGAAAAGAAGGAAGGGAAATGGAGAGTGAAGGAAAGGAAACTTAAAACTCTAAATTCTTTAGCTGACTACTGCATGGATCTTAGTCACCAACATAAGAGGCTCTAGTTGAATGGCTAAAGGGCAGACTATAAATCCACCTGGCAATATAGGGGCAGTGAATAGGGGAGAGCATGAATAGGGTGGCAGTGGCATTTGGGTTTGATTTCCAAGATGCTGTCATAGAAAGGTACTAATGACGAGGAGAATTGGCATCAATTGCTCATCAATATCAAACTTGACCCTGTGTCTGATGTTTATTGAGTTATTTCACTTAGCTAGTGAGTTTCAATGCTCTAATTTGCACCCGTGTCTCTGTCTAATTTCAGAATCCTAGTGATCAAACCCAGAGCTTCCCACATGGCTTCCTTCCATCTCCTAGAACGTTCACGTCCTGGGAACAGACTCTTAGTTTGGCAGTGCTCCGCTCCCTCTGCCCACACGTTTCTGGGTGCCCCCAAAATGGCGCTTTGGAGAGGAGCCGTCAGAGGGCTCACCCTGCATGAATCCCCATGCTCAAAGTAGCACAGTCATCTACTTTTTTTCATACATCCCTGTTAGAAACATAGTTGGGTTTGGGGGTCTTTGTTTTGATAATTCTTTTAGTGTCAGGCTCAAAATTTAGTATCACTTTCCTGATCCTCCACAGAAGCTTCAAAACAAAACAAAAATTGCTTTTGATTTTTTAACAGTCCTAACAATGAAGCAAGATTTCAAGCACTTTCATGTTTCTCAACCTTTGCCCTACTCCTCCCCTCTTCCTTGTTAGTGCCCCTCACACTTCCTCATCCCAACCAGTTAAGTGTGAATTATTATTCAGCATTATCCCAGTATTACCTCTTCCAGAGAACTGTTCCTGACTATGTGTGGGGTCCATGGAAAAATAGAGTTTTCAAGTTCCTAAGACTGTTTTTCACCGTGACCTTCCAGCACAGGTGGCCTAGTAGCTAACACACAGCCTTGAGATGTGTTCCTCACATGCGGAGGGCAGCAAATAATGTAACCTTGATGGGTAGTTTGTACGCACAAAACACAAGTCAGTCAACTGACTTCAACTTGACCTGTTCTGCCTGTGTCTATAAATCACATACAAGCTAACAGAACCCCTGGAGGAGGGGCTCTCACTGCCACTCCTGAGGCCACTGTTGCAGCTGGCACCTGGGGGGCTGTTGGCTGCTGGATGCCACTGCTGTTGTTGCCACTGTACCCCCTGCTGCTTCATAATAAAGGCTTGTTCCTGCTTCCCATAAATGGTTGGGTTTTGTGACCTTTCTCATCTGCTGCCATTGAGAACCAAGCTGGTAGCTGAGGCCCCACACAGTGGCGATGAGGATGGGACAGCAAGGACCTGTGGGGCCGACACAGTGCCTTGCCCTTGATGTGCAGTTATGGACTGTTGTTAGCATCTCGGAGGGTGGGGTCATTGGTTCAGGCAGCCTGAAAGAACTTTGGAGCCCTTGGCATCATCCCCACATGTTAGGAGAGACAAGCCAGCAGGGAACCCAGCCTAGGCCGCCCTGCAATCCCTTATGCTCGTCTCTTAGCCGTTCTCTGACACCCTCCACTGTACTCCATGGCACAGTCCTCTGCTGCAGCATTTATATGCTCAGTCTCTCAGCTCCTGTGTGCCCACTTACACATGCTCTCACCACTCCCAGTGCCACATTCAGGCCTGGGTAGAAGACCACAGGTGGCTATCATTGGTGCTAATGGGGGGGTGGGAAGAGGGGGACAACCTGATCACTTCCATTGTCCTACATGGGGCTTCTGTTATCAGACAGCATTAGGTGTTTTGATGAGTCCCTGTACCACTTACTATGCCAACTACCTCCAGCCAGACACTCTTGTAATCTCTGCATCCTAGTATTTACCTATCCTTTCTAAAAACGAAAGACATTCACTAAAAAAAGGCTGGCACTCTATCTGGTCAAGATGTTGATAGCCCTTGGAATAGACTATGGCTTCAGCATTTCAGACAAAAGAGACTTTTGGAGAAATCCCAGTCCATTCGCATTACAATGGATTTAGATGAAACTCATTAACATGTGCCAGTCACACTTTCTGGAAAGAGAATGAGATCTATTTAGAGCAGGCAGTTTAACCTAACTCCCTTCACTAAGTTCAACTGTAGCCACAGGGACTGGGAAAGAAGGTCACAATTGTCCCATGATTTACTCCAAGAAAGAGCTAATCTTGGCAATTCCTACTAAGAGTTACTGTTTCTTCAGTGTCCCTTCATTTTGATCACATTCAGTCTAGAAGTGGACTTTTCCCTTTCTCTCTGTCTACTGCTCCTCAGTAATTTGCCCTGCTGTGGGATAGTACTCAAGCCACAACAATGTACATTAAGGATCATCTACAGAGATTGCTAACATTCTGATTTTGATTCAGCCTTACTAGGGTGGGACCTGAGATTCAGATTCCATCAGGCTCCCAGTTACCCTTTGGGTAGCAAGGGTTTAGATGTAATTTTCAACCTGAGCTTTACATTGGAAACACCTGGGAAGTTTTAGGAACACAGTGATGTAAGCCCCACTAGGCCATTTAAATCAGAAGTTGACTGCAGATAAGACACAGAAATGTAAAATGTGCTCTGGAGACTCCAATTGATAGCCAAGGTTGGCCTAACAATGCTTCTTAAAGAGTTGTCACCAGAACAGCACCAGCCCATGACCTGGCAATGTGTTAGAATTGTAAATTCTCAGATCTCCCTGGTGGCTCAGAACTGCTACCACAAAGGCCCACCACAGCAGCCTGAGTTCGAGCCCCGGCTAGGGAGCTGACCCACACAGTGCAGCAGACCTCTCCTGTTTCACCTGCTGCTCCCCTCAACTGCTGCATTTCACTAGATCTTCCTGTTCTATTCCCCTACTCTGGGGAATCTTCTCCCACCTACACCTCAGTCTTCTAGGAAAAAAATTTTTTTTTTTAAAATGCAGATTCTTAGGTCAAATTGCACCATAGCCAATGAATGGAATATTATTCAGTAAATCAAAAAGGAATGGAGAACTGATACATGCAACAACATTCACAGAACTCAAAAAATAGCACACTCAATGAAAAAGCAGAGGTGAAAGCACCTATGTCATGATTCCAGATTAGGAAAGTCCTCTGAGGTGGAAGGTGGCTTATTATGGAAACTAGATTTTTTTGCAGGTTACAGTGTAACGTATACAGATGTTGAGTTATAGTAACTATATAATATTATAAACTATGGTTGCCTCAATAAATTAAAAAAAAATAGATTAGTGGTTGCCAAGGTCTGGGGTGGGAACTGAGAGTGATAGCAAACCAGCACTAAAGACTGCTCTGGGCAGTGCCGTTGTTTCTGAGTTAAACTGTGGTTTGGGCTCTAAAAGTAGACCAAGGATTAAGGGACTTTTCACTGTACCCTTAAAATGGCTGTATTTCATATGTAGAGTATATTGCAATCAAGCTTTTAAAAAGAATGCAGATCCTCAGGACACACCTCAGACCTAAATTGAAGACTCTGAAGTAGCATTCAGCAGCATATGTTTTTTAATAATAAATATTTTTTATCTCTTGTACATCATAGTGTATCCGACATCAAACTACCAATTCACCGAGGAACCATCATCACAGTCACTTGTGCCCTTCGTTCCCCTCTTTTGATCGCTTTTTATGTTTAATAGGCCTTCCAGGGAACTCTGAAATAGTTTCATATTAGAAAATCCCTGGCCTAGGGTTGGAGATTCTGTCTGCTGCTGGGATATGGGTCCTGGTAGGAATTTTAGGGTCCAACCCCCAGGAAGCTGCTCTGGGAAATTACAAAGAAAAGAAGAATAACAGTATCCAGAATATGTATGTAGGGCCAGCAAGCACAGGGCAGGTGGACAAAGGACTCTTGGAGCCCTCAATGGCTTTTTTAGTCATTAATGCACTTTTCATGCCACTAGTTGTGGGGCAAGCCCACAGGCTGGTAAGGCAGGGAAGCTGGGGAGCCAGCAGGCCGGTAGGCCTTCCAGCCCCCAGCAGATCTTCGCACTTTCCCTCTGGTGTTCTGCCTCATGGTCTCTTCTTCTCACAGCCCTGTGATCTCTGAGTAACGCTGCCCTTACGGCCCTGACCTCTAGGCACAGGCAAGCATACTCACACCCTCCTCACACCTCACAGCCCCCTCACACCTCACTCCTGGTGTCCACAATCAGGCCCCTCTTCCTACTCCCAAGTGCCTTCTGTATTAAGGCCGCAGGTGATAGCCACAGAGGCTATCAGTGCAAAACCTGACTATCCTTTTTACTGTACAACTTAGCATAAAGAAATCTTGGTCACTAGAAGGGGAAGACATCCTATGTTCCAAGTTTTAATCTGCACTTCTCGTGACTATGTGAACCTGGGGAAATCACCGGAGAAACCAGATCTGGCATTAGAACTGCCTGCTTCTCAGTCTTGGTAGCCAAATCCATAAATGGCAATAAAAATACACACCTGCATTGGTGTGCTGGCAAAATTAGAGGGCAAACACATATTAGGTACTAAATAGACATCGAGGAAAAGCACAGATAGGGCTCTATTTTCCTTTATATAAACTGCTATAATCCATCCTTTTCTGAGATGCTTATTCTGGAATTTTCTGTTGCATTGGGAAAGCTTTGTGCTGCTATATTTAGAAGGTTATTATTCCAATAAATGCATATTCTTCTGGATTCTGTCTTGCCTCTGGGTCTTACTTTTTTAAGGCTGCTTATTTTCAAAGTCCTATCTGTTACTTGGAAAAGTTTCAGGAGAGTGCCCTGAATTCAGTTTCATCCTCTTTGTTATCATAAGAGCAGAAAGGAGAAATTGCCACCCCTGAAAATTCCTATCCTTATTTTGAAAGCAAGGAATTGCCCTTTCCACTCCTAGACCAAGTAAGAAGACTAAACCTTCCAAGAGAAGAATGCATCTATTAAGTGCTAGGTATATTTCAGTTTAGCTCTAATAAGGCAACAAAAAGAAAACAGAATCAGTTTTTAGTGGAATATATATTTAGACTGACATATAGCAACCAGTCAACACATACTCAGCTAATCATTGGTAACCACTGGTAATTCAAATGGGAATAAAGCTAATGTCCAGACACAACCCTTCAGATGGCCCCTTTGAATTGCTGGCACAAGTGTTTTTGATGAGTATCAATTGGGCCCATGGGAAAAGACAAACAGCTGTGTTGTGGGACAATAAAACTAAGAAACAAGACCTTAGTCACCTTCTGGTGCCATTAACCACCTTGGCCAACCCACTAAAAGATAGGATGACCATCTTCTTCCCTGAAGACTTTTCATGTCCTTGATAGGCAATTATTTTAATTGGCATTGCCTTTCAGTTGTTCAATTAATGTAATGCCCAGTAGTGAATGATTCAAATGCAAAAGCCTTAATTCCAGCCAATAACATTTTTCTGCCACCTTAGTAAACTTCTTTAAGGAAGTGTTTAAGCCTTATCTCTTGATGGAGACTATGCAGAGAATATTGCACACTACAGCCAAGCACAAAGCACTGAACAAGTTTCATCAGCAATCAATACCCACAATTGCTCCTAAGGAAGGGTCATTATCTGGAATTTATCCAACATGGTAGAATTAGGGCACAAACTTGTATTTTAAATTCCATATTTCTATCTAGAATCAGGCTGCAAGTTTTATCCACTGGACCTTGACCATCGAGTTTATCACTTGAATTTTGGGTTATCTGGGACAATAGGTTTATAAACCTTACAAGTCTGTGCAGGGCAAGAGAACAAGTCCGCGCTGGGTGCATGCCGTTTTTTGAGGCATCCCTGATTGTATGAATCAAATTCATCTCTGCTGAAACCTCAGAGTCCAGTTCTGCCCATAAGCTCTTTAAACAGCTTGCTCATCCTGTCCATAACAGTAAAAATCCCTGGTACAACAAGAGAGGAATTGCTTGAAATTCCAATTAAGCCAAGTCTTACCAAAGCCTTTTCCATTATCTCAGTAAGCTGCTTTTGACATTAAAAGGCTCCCTTTAATTAATTCCTTTTGCTGGTCTGTGGACATGCAAGGCTTTATTATGACCTCCAAATTCAAAAGCAAGAAAGTAAAGTGTAGATTAGCAGTGTGAGTTCCTGTCATCATCTCAGAGCCTCATCACAACTCCTAATTTCTAGTCGTGACTGTTTCTCACCTCAAAAGAAAAAGCACCTCTCCAAAGAGGACCCAGGAAGACTAAAGAGCTCTTTGGGATGCCTGGTATGAATAATGACATCTTTTGGGTGGGTGGTGACCTATGTAGCTGAGTTACACCCTCTTCTAGGCAGGATGATGAGGCCATTTCAGATTATTGAGGTGGGAGGGAAGAACACTTGATACAACTATGCAGATTTTATAAATGTGCAATAAAAGTATTTGTGGTAAAAAATGACAAGGCCATTTTCAACATTGCATGCCCAGCTTTGAACACACATGAAACGTCTGTTGCTTGAGTAAATGCATGGTGCCGACAATTTCTGCATGCTCAGTTCTGAGCTCTTACCTTTTGTTTACTTGCTGGGGTGCCATCATGGAGATTCCACTTTGCTGAGGTTTACTTCTTGTTTCTGCCAGTCTGAGTCACCAAAAGCACTGGTTTCGGAGGCCTTATCACCTTCCAATAAAAGCTACAAGAGAGACGCTGAGGCAGCTTAACCCACTCTCTTTCAAGTAGGGGCTGAGAAAGTGAACTCACTTCTACAGAGCATCTAGTACTTTCCCGGATTCTCCTCAACTCTGGGTCTCTGCAATCCCAGTGCTGGCTTGCTCTTTCCTGCTGAGTTCATCTCAACCCAGGCTTAATTGCTGTTGTTTTTAAACAAAATTCTTCAGGATTTACTACCCATCCCTGGGTTAAAAAAAAAAAAAATCCTGCTCGAATCTCGCGGTATTTCCCCTTTGAGTTGCTGCACACATTTTAGTCATATAAATTAGAGCCAAGTGCTTTCAATTTAGACACTTTCGCTGGGCAGAGAAGTCAAGGCAAGCAGCTTTATTTGGAATTAAGCAGGATCCTCAAAGCTGGGCACCTGGCTGCATGCTGGTGCCTACATCCATCCAAAAATGGCCAGGCTACAGAAGAGCACACTGTCCAGTCAGTCTCATAAGGTCTGAGATTTTAGCAATGCCCAGATAAGACCTTAATAAAGTTGATACCTCCTCCACACATGTATATACTTCCCCAAAAGTATCCATTCCTTTCTCAGGAGCTCAGGGACTGGTCTGAGAAGCAGGACCCTGGCTTTTAGTGCTCTGTGGCCCATTGAACAAAAGTCATTACAATCACATCTCTCTCTAGACATAAAGCCTCAGTTTTATGGAGAAGAAGTTCTGAAAGTATTTCTAATTGCTTTTATTAAAAGGGATTAGCAACAAAAACTCTAGCAGATAAAGGGAGATGACTGTGTATGATGTCTGCCTGCCAGGGCTATATATGGTTTGGCGTTTCTGAATGCTGGAGTGCTATCCCAACCACTCTCTGGAAGGCATTTCCTTTCCTCTATTCCTACTGATAAATTGTTTTAGCTCATGTGTGGGTCTTTTCTCAGAAGGCCTACTACTGCTGCTGTCTGTCTGTCTAACTCACTGCCCTCTCAGCATTGTGAAACACTCAGGGCATCTTTCTGAATGCAAAGCTGCCCATGTCAGATCCCTGAAGGACAGAGTCCCTCCTCACCCTCTTCAGGATGGAGGTCAGGTGCCCACTCCATGGAGCGGGAGGATTAATGAGATGCCTCAGTACGAGGCAAGCATCCATTGTGCTGGTCCCCAGTATACCCTGCTCCCCAGCATTTAGTCTCTTCCACTTATTTATTTCCTCCACGAGTTTATGGCTTTATTTTTTTGCCTTCTTAACTTCTTTGACTTCTATGTGGTTTCTGATTCCCAAAATGTATTAAGTAAATGTTTTGAAATAATTATTCTAACTCCCCACTACTGAAAGACAACTGTCTAAGTGAGGCAATATCCTAAGCAATGAAAATGCAGCCACAAAACAAGAGAGCACACTGGGCAGGAGGAGACGTCAAGCCTCCCCTGAGTTGAATCCATGACTGCAGAGTTCAGGAAATAAGAGGCTAGGCAGAGGCTCCCAGCAAACACACCAATTTGTCCACGGCATCACAGCTTTCTCCACACAGTCTCAGGGTGATCAAGATCCTGTGTTACTATAAAAGACTTCCAAATTGGAATGAAAACTCTTCATCCAAACTCTTCTTGGCCAAAGTCTCCACCACATTGTGTACACCAAGCAACCACTGTCTCCTCCATCTTGTAACACATCTAAGCACTGCCTCCCCAAAACTTCACAGCCACTATCCACTTGGCCTCCGTATCTTTCCCTCAACACTCACCATGGTTGGGGGCCTCCCTGGTGCTACATGGGATTAAGCCTCAGCACTATCAAACTTTACCAGCCACTGCGACCTGAGTTTTGATCCCTGGCCAGGAAGGTGACTCACTTGGCACGACAGATCTCTCCTGTCTCATCCACTGCTCCCATCAGTAGTGTATTGCAGTAGATTCATCTGTTCTCCCCACCCTGTCTCTGGTGAATCTTCTCACCACCCGCCCCCCACCCTAATCTATGGCCTACATCCAGTCCTTATATGTATAACATAAAATATATCTTAAAAAAAAACTTGCTATGGCTGATTTATTGTATCTTCCAGGCTTCTTTTTTAATATCTTTTCTATCATGTCCTTAGTCCCTCAGTCACACACATGGATTTCTTTGCCTGAAGTGGTATCCAGTTTCTCCCTGCCTGCACTTTCATATCTCCATCCTCATTTGTAACCAATTGCCTTATCAAGTCATCTGTGTACAGTGCCTCTCCATCAAAATGAAAAACCACTAGGACAAAGAGAATGTCTGTTTGCAAATGCTGCATTGTCCATAATGAGGGCAGACGCACCTCATGGAGACTGTAGAGCACATGTGATCATAAGAGCCAGACATAAAAATAAAGAAAAATTCAGCCATATTCCAAAATAAATTACTGATAGAATTTTAATGCAAACCCATCTGAAATTTTTGTTGCAAAGATACTTTTCTCAAAGATGAAAACATACTGAGATGTTCCATAATTTAAAAAATGTTACATTACATTGTGAACATCACCCATAAAAACACTATACCATCACTAAAACATTAATAATCATAAAATGATGAATCATAAAATCTACTCAAATATATATTGCATTTTGTATATAGTATGTAACATGAAATCTGATAGTATTCTTAATACTTATATTGTGTGATGTTTGTGTGCTGTAATTTAAAGTATTGGGAGTCTAGCTTTAATCTTCCCTTCTTCAATGTTGAAACTTATAACTGATATTTTTGAGAGAAAACTTATGTAAGCACATATTTCTAGTTTTTACCTAGCAATATGACAAAAAAAATAGGTTATCACGATCATTTTATATTGGTCTATTATGTATAAACTCGCAACAGGCTTTCCTTTTATTTCAGTTATGACCACACAGACTCTACCTGTCTTGCACATTGTCTTTACTTTTCTTCTTACTCATATAATTGTTCCATAGTGAGTTTCTTCTTATATAACTGTCTCACTTTGAAGTAATGACTTTCTTCATGGATATTGCCTTTGATGTTATTCTTAGTAGGCTTTCTTAGTCTAATATTTAGCAATATTTACCATTATTTGATTGCATGCATGCTTTTATTTACTTCATCTCATAAGCCATCAGAATATTTTGTGTGTGTCTATTGTGGCACGAGCATCTAAATTATACTTTCCTCTAGTGGTATATCAATTGCTTAATTTAAAAGATATGCAATATCTTCCCTGTGACTAATATAATCTCTTCATCATTTGTATTAGCTACTTTGCTAAATGTTTTTTATTTTCCTTTTATTATTTTTCTATATTGGTTACGATATGTTTTTATTATTTTATGGTCCAAAATAAAATGTAATATATGATCGTTCAAGTCTATGACATTGGGCAAATTACTGAATTACTTTGAGTTTTAGTATTTTTATTTGTAAAATAAAGATAATATCTACGTTATAGGCTAGTTATAAAGATTGCAATACAGTGCATCGAAAGTATTTATTTTCTTCAATCAAAATTTATGGCTTTGCTCAAAAGAAATCTGCATGTTACTTAATAAAATTTTTACAGAGTATCTGATACTGGAAAAGGATGATTTTGTCATTTTCAAATGACTTCTGAATTGTTAGATAAGTTAACCCTCATTATACGTATATTAGCTTCCTTAGAATATTTTATAGGGAAAGGGAGTGGAGGCATGCACTCTTGACTAACGAATGCTGTATGAATGCATTCATCCACAGAAAAATACAATGACCATGCTCTGTACAGCACTTCCCTCTTCAACCCTTTGGACTGGTACTGACCTTAGCAAATGCACTGACAGACCACAGACTGTGTAGCTAGGAAGACTATAAGGGGTGCCAAAAATAAAACCACTGCCCCCACCTCCCCAACACAAACACATACACATTTGCACCAATGACTGGATCCTCTAGATCCCTCTCCCACCCTCTGACTCAGCAACTACAAAGTAATGTCTCAGAATCTAGGAACCAGCAAAGACCAAAAATCTACAAATGCAACTATAGTGCCACCTGCTGGAAAAGTAAATGTAGTTCATTCCTCTAAGTTACTGGCTACAGATACTTAGAAAAATAGGGAAATCTAAAAAAAACAAATAAGCAAATAACAACAAAATCACTATTGATGAATTTTGTTTAAAAAGTTACTTTGATATTCCATGTAACCAGTTGTCTGTTCCTTTCTTATTTTCCTACATGTGTAACATTTATTTATCTTGGCTTCTTGTATTAGCTGTAGCAATGTTATATAACAGCAGTGCACCTGGGAACATTTGTGACTCTACTGACAGTTTTAATATTATATCACTTACACATAATGATAGTGATTGATTTCAAATTAAGGGCTTATATTTATAGTAGTCTACTTTAAAATAATATGTACCTTATACTTAGCAGAAAATTCAGCTGTAATAAGGGATGAACACTTGCCATTTGTGACAACATGGATGGAAATGGAGGGGATTTTGATAAGTTAAAGTAAGTTAGAGAGAGAAAGATGAATACTGATGATTTCATCCTACATGGAGTATAAACAATGAGGAACAAAACAAAGAAATTGGCAAAACTAAACCAATACAAACCCTAGAAATATAACTGCAGAATTGACTATACTAGAGAAGGAGGGATCAAATAGGAACAAAAAGAAGAAGGCACCTAAAGGTCTATGGTAAAGTGTATATCATAGATGCGTTTGTGGTAGGAGTGGTGTGGTGACATACATCTATGAAGATGTAAACCAATTCACCTTAGTCATAGAGTGTTGGAAAGCAATATTGCCTCAAAAAAATAAGTGGTATATTATACAATAGAATATTACACAGCATCAAATAATGATAAACTAGTATTCTATGCAACAAATGAGTAAATCTCACAGAAAAATTTTTGATTAAAAGAAGTCATATATTTTTTCATGTGCTATATAGATTATATGTGTGTGTGTATACACACTTCCACTTATGTGAAGTTAAAAATAGACAAACCTATAGTGTTGGAATACTGAGAAGTACTTCCTAGTGGGGTCAAAACTGGGAGAGAGCAAGAAGAAAGCTTTGATGTTCTCTTTCTCAAGATGGGTAGTTAGTAGGCATCTCTTCCTCATACTGTTATGTTTGCAATGATGTTCTTTCTGTATGTCAGTTATGCTGAAGTAAAATTTTACTGTAAGATAAAGAAGTATTTGAATTAAACTTGAAAAATAAAGTAATAAATAACTTATAATTAATTTGAGAACTCTGAATTCATTTTTTATACTTTTGATAGTTTAAATAATATTGGATAAAATTCTTCCAGGAATGATTTTATTTGCACATTTATTTTGAAGGAAATTTTTTTTATTATTTTCTCTCTCTCTTAACTTTTCTTGGATAAATTTTAGTAATTCACAATTTTTCTAGGAAGTGATCAGTTTATAAATAAACTACATACTATTAAACTTGAAATAGAATGTTGCACTCCAATAATTATTTAATTTATTCTCATATCTGAATATATAGGCAGCTTTCACATACATAGTTAAACAATTATGCAAAGTTTTGAAATTTTTCGTATTTCCAGTAATATATCCATTTTATTGCTCTTTCCTAAGAAGCAGGACTTTTATTTCTCCATTTTACTGCATCTTATACTAATTCATTAATTTTTATTGCTTGTTTTCATTGTTCTTTGCTTCTAGAATTGAATGAATATTTATTTCATTAGATTTTCCATACTTAATAGTAAATTAAATAATTTTCCTCAATATAGCTTTGTGTGATATAATCACTAAACTGATACTAATTAGTTTTGAAGAAAATCTTTAAAGTTAATATTGTTTTCTACTTCAATCAAAACCAAAAAATGTATAAATAAATGTTTGAAGTTTTTGGCTTAATTTTAATATTAGTTTTAAATTTATTGTTTGTACAATTATTATTATTAACTGAGTATTTGTTTTCATTTCTTGTAATTAGTCAGTTGTGACTTGTGGAATTTTTACCAGGAGATTTTCTTTCTTTTTCAGTGTTGGATGTGCTCTCTGTGCGTAAATATTCCTTTGGTATAAAATATCATATTTTCCACATGCATTTTATCAATATATATTTTATAAATACCTATTAATAAAACAGTAATGAATTTCTCCCATATCATATTTAATTTTTTTTGTCATTTTGGTATGTGTCATACTGAAATTTGTGTTTTGAATTTCCATTATGATTATGGCATTATCAATCTGTCCTTCGATTTCCAATAGTTTTACCTATACTTTATTCAATGCTTTATTATTCATTTCATGAATGTTATATCTTCATTATGGGATATTCATTTCAAAATGTAAAATAACATTCTTGGTATCTTTTTATGCTTTTACCCTGTGATTTTTTTTCCTGATCATTATTTTGCTGTATCTGTTTTCTGCATTTTCATTTGCCTCATCTCTTTCTGCTCTTCCCTTTAGTAATTTTCTTTATCACAGAATTTCTCGAATTTCCCCCATCTTTATAGAGGGGACACCATTTTATGAAATTATGAGATATTTAAACTGTGTCACATAATGATTTGATATACATTATGAGAGTGAGTTAGATAATTAAAATTAATACTACCTATTTGCCAATTTTTGTTAAGAACATATATGTTTTATTCTCTTAGCAAGTTTCAGTAATACCATGATATTGATCAACAACAGTCAACATAGTACTCATTAGGACCTTGGAACTTATTCATCTTACAGAAGAAGTTCTACCAACTTTTCCCTACTTCCCCTTTCCCAATCTTTTTTAACTGTCCCTTCCATAGATTTTTTTAATTTTTTGGGGGGTATTATCTATTTACAAATTGATGTTCTACTTTGTATTTGTGTTTTGATCCTACCTGAGACATTACTGTATAATAATATGCTTTACTTTTATAGCTGGTATGTTTTGACTTTAGATCTCTCATTTCTTAATTATCACTTTTCTTTTTCCTTTTTCTTCTTGATTTTTGTCCCCTAAGTGCTATGGAAGTTGTAACATTCATGAGAAAATTAAAACTGTGCTAAAGTATTCTATTCTATTAAATAAAAATCAGCTCTATCCAGCCAAGGAGTAAAGGCTGTGTCAGGAAATGTGAGCATGGCCTGCCCTCCTCCCTCTTGGAGCTTCCTTCTCCCCTGCTGAATTTGTCACTAATGCTGCTTAAGGTACTTAAGAGATGATCTTCAGGTTCAACATCACTTCTTTTACTTTCCTTCTGTCTATTCTTTGTGTGGTCAGGTAACATAGATTCATTATTATTTCAGCCTCTTATTTTTAAAAAATTTAAAGTTGTACAAAAGTTGTAATAGTACAAAGGATATCACATCATATCCTCATTATCTGGATTGGGTGGCTGGACTGTTAATGTTTTCCACATTTATTTTGTGTGTACATGTGTGTACAGAATCATTGGACCTGTGGTAATTATAACACCCTTCCTCCCTAAATACTTTAGTACACACTTCCTAAGAATAAGGATACTTAGTTATATAACACAGAGCAATGATCAACTAGTAGAAATTTAATATTGATAGGTTCTTGTTACCTAAATTACAGCCCATTTTTGAATATGACTAATCTCCCCAATAATGTCCTTTAGAACAAAATCACTAATTTATTTCTTCTGGTGGGCATCATGTAAGCATCATGAGTAGGGACAAGCCTACCTCATGTGACTGTTGACGTGATGCATTGAAAAGGGTGCAATATGACTTCAGTGATGCTCCTGCTAAAAAATGCATAACCTGAATCAAATCAGGAGGAAACAACTGACAAACTCACATTGAGTAGAATTCTACAAAAGAGCTGGCTTGTACACTGCCAAAATGTCAGAGTTAAAGGATTTGCTCTGGGGCTGGCTGGGGGTGATGATGAACATCTGAGGCATGAACCTATCCTTGTGAATCATATACAGTGATGTAAACCAATGTGACCTCAAAAAATAATGGAAAAAAAAGAGAGAGAGAGAGAGATGATGAAAAACTATTCCAGATTAAAGGAGATGAAGGAGATGTTAAGGACCCAACAACTGCATGTAATGCAAAACCCTGGAGGGATCCAGAGTAAAATAGCTCCAAAGCAGGGATTGGCAAACTATTTCTATAAAGAGCCAGATAATAAATATTTTAGGCTTTATGGACCATATGGTCTCTGTTGCAACTACTCAGCTCTGTGGTTGTAATGCAAAAGCAGCCATACACAACATGTAGACAAATGGGCATGGTTTTGTTCCAATAAAACTTTACTTGTGAAAACAGATGGTGAATACGCTATAGTTGTAAACCCCTACTTGAAAGAGCATTATTGGGACAATGGCAAATTTTGAATCTGGTCATAAAGTTAGATAATATTCTTATTTTACCAGTACTAAATTTTTTGTAATTGATAACTGTGTAACGGTTATGTAAGAGACTATTCTAATTCCTAAAATACACATAAATAAAAACAAAACAACATGTACATATATGTAGTTATTATATATGTGCTTTTATGTAGTGTGTATATGTATACATATCATAAATGCATATATATGCACATCTACATATAGATGTAGAGAAAATATGTATGGTTAGGCAGTTAGATAAATTTAAATATTATATAAATATATGTTATATAAACACTTAATCTAAGTTTCCTTTTTCTAGGGAAGACTCTAACCCAGGAAGACTCTAACTCATACCTCTCATTCATCTTTCTTTAACATGGGTTGATTACTCATCTTTCCTTTTCATGACTTTGTGGTAGTTAAATAGTCAAGCTTTTTCTTTTGATTTTCAGTTTTGGGTTTTATATTTTGGTAGAATATATCTCAATCCTGTGTTTATCTCAGTATTAGGTTCATGCATTTTTGGCAGAGCTCAATATACTGGCTTTCTGTTCCACATAGCATGTCACAGACAAGTGATGCCAACATTCCAAAATTGGTAAGGTTAGCACGGATCGCTTGGCAAACATGGGGTTTACAGATACTTCCACTGTAAAGTAACTTGATTTATCATTCGTAATTTGTTATTTTCTACTTTTTTCAAGCAGACTTCAGAATGAGATATGACACCTTTCTCTATCAATAAGAACCATAGTCTTTTACATTTTATACCCTTACACAAAAGAGCCATCTTCATTGTATTGATGACCTTTGAACTCAATAGATGCTTTCAAAATCTTCTAAGACTCTACATTTGTTTCACCACATTCAGAATTCTTTCCTTTATATTTGCACATAGTGGAGCTATACAGAGGCTGGGCCTCTTAATCATGTGGGTGGACCCCTTAAAGAGGCTCAGTATGTTTAAGAACATACTCTTCTATTTAAAGGTTATTGTGTGAATACCAAATAAGTACCACAGCTGGGTGTGAGATGTAGCTTTGATTCACAGGCTTTTCAGGACTGCTATGATTTGCATTACTATAGTTGGAAGGTTTTATTAAAAGTTATACATTATAATAACCTAGATTTTAAAAAATGAATATAGGCCCTAAGATATTGATGTAATGGCTACACAGCTAATTAAGAGTTCAGAAAATCAGAAATACCATGTTTAAGGCTTTGAATATTTCAAATCTCTAGAACTGCAAACGTATAGGCTTGGTTATAAATTCATCCTACTAACTTTTTTTTTAAATTTAACTGTACACCTTAGGGTGGGGGACACTGAAAAGAAAGCTGAGACCCCAGAGACACTGGGTAGACCTCAGACACATGTGCCTCTGGCATCAGGTCTCTTCTAACTGTAGGGAATTGTGGTACAGAGACAGGCATATGCTTGGTTACATGTGGCATGATGAGCAAATTAAGAGAAGATGTGGAAGTCTTGACTCCGAGTAGAGCAATGAGGTTAGTAGTGTAGACTCATTCTTCCTGAGCTGGGTGGCAACAGAACATGCTCACCTGTGATAGAAAATGCTGAGAGCCTCACAAAGTCAGTGTGTTAGGAGCATTTTCAGTCGTGACACACTGGAGTTGAAAGGGGAAATCATTTGGGTTTCCAGTGCCTTGATGGATGGGGCCTTGTAGTGTGTTTTGGCTTTGAAAGCAAATACACCCAAAAGAGTGAAAGGGAGGCAACAGCTGAAAGAGAGTAAACTCCGAAGCCACTGTCCTCCAATTATCTTCAGAAGAGATAAAGATTTATTGAAGGATGTTTGTTCAGAATGATCAATCGTTTCCTGTCTGTCTCTGGGTACCCAGCAGAAAATTTTCATTTTCTATGGTGAGTGGAGGGCGCCAATTTATCTCTCTTTTCAGAGGCTAAGCCTGACTGAAGGTGCAGAGAGTGAGCACACCTAACTTAGGCTCTTCCATCACATCTTCTTAGAAAGTGATTCAATAAATATACATTAGGAAAACACCCAGCATACCCTCTCCTCCCACAGGAAGTTTGGGTGGTCACCCTCTCCGGTATGGACCTGCAGAACAGCTGGACAGATGTGAGCATGGAAGGAGTGGGAACGCGTGCTGAGCGACCATCAGAGCACAGAGTTCTTGGTCAGGCTCTGGGATCTGTGGGCCAGAACCAGTATTAGGCAAAAGGTAACCTGAATAGCCCAGAGCCACTCCAATAAGAGCCGGGAAGCCTTAGCTGGAGCCGAGTTGATGGTGTGTAACTGCTCCTTTCCCTTTCGTGGGCAGGTGTGTATTGAGGGGCCTGCAGCCCAAGAGTACTGCTCATTCCTAAATGTCCACTGTTTCCTGCAGCCCCCAGAGGCTTACCCCAAGTTTAGACAGCAATTGTTATGGTGCGTCTGAGGGAACCCTGGGGGCTTTCAGCAAAACCAGTGGTGGAAAAATGGAAAAGATTTTCCAGCATGATGCTCCTAAAGGAAATGTAGATTCCCACCTTCCTGGGGCTCTATCCTGTTCCCCGTGCCTGTCTACTTACCCTCCTTAGCTACCAGATTCTGCCTCAGAGACCCCACCCTGTATAAAAGCTGGCCCGGGTAACTGTAGCTGTTTTCCACATATGTGATCTGCTTCTAATCCAATTTTCCATCTGAGTTAACGAGACCAAGTAAGGTGAAGCAATTTGACCTTGATCCCCAGTGAGCCCGTTGCTAAGTCTACATTTAGAAGAAAACTCACCTCTCTCCTCCTCCTAGAACAGTTCCTGATGGACAGTGTGTCCCTGAGCCTTTCAGCTGCACTTAGACATGGTCTAGATTGATACCCACTTAAGCAGCAGATGGATATTTGCCAACGCAGATCAGTTGGCAGGCCACTCTAAGAGTCCTCACCAACTAAGCCAGGCACCATCAATCCTTTCATCAATCAAGTGATCAATCAACTTTTATTAGTAAGACAAAATTTTTCTAATGCCAAGCTTATCCCCCAAACTTCCCTTTTAGTGCCCCTATCACTAGGGACCATTCACACCTTTAAAAAAAAAAAAAAAAAAAAAAAAAACAAAGTGTGAAGAAAAAAACTTGCATAACTTCAGAGGAATTTTCTTTCTCATTGCCTGAGAAAAGTTAATTTATAGCCTGTTATTCCATTCTTTCTATTTAAAATTAATTTCTTTGTGAAAAGCAGCAATACTATCTATAATCTGATACATTAAAATAGTTTTTCCATTACTAATGAAACCAATTTTTAGAACTAGCATTCACTTTGGCAGTTTTAATTATGGGCATATTTCTAAATTTGATCAGAGTACCCAAGATATACTGGACTGTGGCTTTATGTTTCATTCCAGAAGAACAAAAATCTCTGCTTTCCATTTGCCCAGACTGCTGGCTTAGCGTAATGACCATCAAGAGCATTGGTTTGGTGAAGGACATGATAATTCAGACAGGTGGGGGCCCTCCCTTGAAGGGCTCACAGCATGGCTACTGACAAGCAGGGCTAGAGGACACCACACTGAGGGTCAGTGAGCCCTGTGTGGGCAAGAAAGGATGAGAGATGAGTCGGAGCCTCCTGGGTGCAAGGAGGTACAGGTGGGGGTACCTCTGTGGAGGATTTAGTTTAAGGCCTCCCTCCCACTCCAGCTCTGGATCTGTGATATAACCAGGGATGGAAAGCATGTGACAAATGTGGAGGCTTTCAGCTTTCTCTGCCCAGACAGATCGCACTGTCTAACAGGGAAATTTATTGGGGCCAGGCATATGGATTCAGCATGGCATGTCAGAGAACCCCAGATTCTGGGAAATGCTTAATCCAAACAGCTTTCACAGGAGATGAGGTACAATGACTGAGCCCAATGCCTTGCTTGGAACAGAGACTAAGGAAATATTTCCTAAATGAATAAGATAATTAGTGAATGATTGCATGCAAGTTTATTTCCTTTGCACGTTTAGATTCATGCAAGGTTGATGATTTGGAGACCAAGCAAGGATCTTAGGTGATTTTGCTAACATGGTCAATCATACCAGAGCTGAGAGTAGTTCTGAAATGTCAGCCCACCTGGCAGGTTTCCACTCACAGCACACTAGTGGGCACAGACAGAAAGCAGGGAGAGTAATTAAGACTGGCTCAGAGAATGCTGTCTGCCAGGAGCTCCTTCACACACTTATCTTAACCTTTTGATTTTCACATGACCTGCAGAATATAGACACAATTGTTAACCTGACTAGCAGATGAGAAAAACAAGCTG
This sequence comes from Condylura cristata, assembly GCF_000260355.1. Lineage (NCBI taxonomy): Eukaryota > Metazoa > Chordata > Mammalia > Eulipotyphla > Talpidae > Condylura > Condylura cristata. The sequence goes on along the minus strand of NW_004567112.1, from coordinate 28,998,363 downwards.
AAAAGTAAGTGGCACAGAGTCACCTGTTAGGACTGACCCAAGGTAAGAACTGTAGACTAACTGTTATAACCAGATGGAAGCAGTTCTTATGGGAGAACAAGGAAACAGGATTCCCCTGGAGTGAAATCTCTGGAATCCCACAGTAAGCTGGGAGGTGGTTTGTGGCTAAAGGCAGTCCATTCAATTCAGTAGAAAACCTCTATGAGATAATGAATTGAAGAAGTCAAAGACTTCTCCCAAGAAGAATCAAGTGGCAATGACTGGGAAGAAAGGAAGGATCCCCAAAATGCATGAGGAGTTAAAAATCAGTGCAAAAGGCCCTCTCTGGTGGCACAGTGGGTTAAAGCGCAACACTGCGAGCAAGCCAGCTGCTTCAGTGCGAGTTTGATCCCCACCCCAGAGGTGACCCACATGGCACAGTAGACCTCTTCTGACCTGCCCACTGCTCCCCTCAGCAGTGTATACTTCGTTGATCTGCTTGTTCTGCTCCCTACTCTGTGTTTGATGAATCCTCTCACCACTCTTGCACCTCTGGCCTTCACCCCAGTTCTGTATACATAAATATTTTTTTTTAAATCAATGCAAAAATCATAATGATGAACAGCTATATACCAGAGATATTTTGTGGGGGTAGAGTGGGGAACGGGATCAAAAATAGTGGGGGGGGGGAGAAATGAACTGGACTATGGTGATGGCAAATGGGTGATTTGGTAATGGGAAGCCAAAGGGGATTGCAACTGAGATGGAAAAATGCACAAAATGATGTAAAAATAAACTATTATTAAAAAAATCAGTGCAAAAATCAAACACAAGACAAACATACTGCATTGAGGACATGTGATGGTAATTCATGAAAGTGTACAATCTACCATGGGCAAGATATGACCCAGGGTTAAGTCAGAAAGACAAATCCAGGCCAAGTCTAGAAGAGTGTATTCTAAAAGTTTGGTCTGCTGAAACACAGTCAGCTTTGCTCAGGGGCTGAAAGATCTGATATGCAGCTTCCAGGCCTCAAGGACTCCGCAGGAGCATGATAGCTGAGGTCAGAACCCAACCTGAGTATGCAAAGATCAGCACAAAACAACTGTCTGTCCCAGAGAGAGGAGAACAGGTGGCAGCAAATGGTCTGGGCAAGAGGCTGAGAGACGGCACAGTACCCAAAGCGGGCATTCAAGCAAGTGTTCGCACACAGTTACAGAGAGGCAGCATCAAGTATCCAGACTACAAACAGGTGGGCAGCCAGATGGCATGTGTTGCTTACCAGAGGTACAGGTGGAAAGGCAGCTGCAATGTGACTGTGTTCTACACAGACCTGGGCAACTCACCGAATAGGTCAGAGATCAAAAAGGTACAGGTGGACATATTGGATCCCAGGATGCTCAAATAAGATTAAGGAGTCCTGTCAACAAAAACAAACATCCCTCACTATCCAAATTCTCTGCGGGATACCTGAGTGTTGAATAGGATTGGATGGGTAGGGATCCTTGCTTCAAGGTCCCAGGATTATGGGCTCTGGAGAGTAGGTTTTCTTGAAACTCGAAGGACTGAAAAATATCTGGATACCAGTTTAGTGAATATAGGATTCCCAAATAAGTGATACAAGGCCTTTCCCTGCAAGGTCTCAACTCTATGGGCAGATCAGACACAATATAGTATTGGCACACTGCACAGTGTGGTCATTTATGATTCAAGTTCCTTGTGGAACAGTTCCCCACACTGCAAGAGGCCAATTCCCACCTGAGAGGCTGCTGAACAGGCCACATGCTATCCCCAAAGCACAGGAGCCTGAGAAATTCTGGTTGTAAGAATGGCTGACCCAAACCCTCAATACCAAGTATGACTTTGCCATATCTGATAGAATCAAAACAAATCAGAAATCTCCCCCCACCCCCAGCACCTACATAGACTTTCTATGCCCCTGGGTGCCAGTCACACAACTAGCATCTCTCTCCCTTGTGGAAACACTGCTTCTGTTGTTCCAACCAACACAGCTGATCTTTCCTGGCAGATATGGTTCAATAGCTCTTCTCCTCTACTCAGCGGACCTTTCCCTCAGCTGTGCACTCTTCCACCCCTTGGCCTCTGTATAGACTATCAACAACTCTGCTGAGCCCTGCAGTCCTGTGGATACGTTACAGCTCACAACTAGGTCTGGGCACAGTGTGTGATTTCACAAGGCTCAGGGGGACCACATCCAGCTCAGACCCTCTGGCCTCATCAAGTCCCAGGACTCCTTGCCACAACCCTTACCTTCCCTCCTCTTTTACCATTCCTCAAATGGGTCATATTCCCTCCTCCCAAAAGGCCTCAGTGCTTGCTTTTCTACCTTCCAGAAAATTTCTGTTCTTCTCTTTACTACCTCCTATGTACCCTTTAGATTTTAGTTCATCCATCACTTCCTGAGGGAAGATTCCTGACCCACTTATTAGGCACATACTAACCCTGAAAGCACTCAAATGCACTTCCAGCAGCTATAATCCCATGTGGCTATTTGATTAGTGTCCAACCCCTTCTTTGAACTGTAACTTCATTTATTTCATTTGCTCTAGCATCCAGCCCAGGACGTGATACTTTGTAGATGTCCAGAGAATAATTGTTGAAAGAATGAATGACTAAATGAATGTCCTTGGGGAATACACTAATAGTCCCAGCCTATATCTGCAGAACGAGGTTAATGAAAGAAACCTGCCAGCGTGAGGTGGCAAAGATTGAATTATAAAGCCTTGAAAAAGGGCCTCCCATTTGGTGTCTGGCATACAGTGGCAAGTCATACTTTCAAATTTTCTTATTTGCTTCTATCCATACCCAAGGGTAGTGAGATCTTGGTCCTCTTGCCTGGGGCTCTAATCTCTAGTAACCTTGAGATGGACACAGAGTGCTAAGAATTTTGACCTTGATGTCAAACCTACCTGCACAGTGGCCATAACAAATCTTTATCACTATTACATTACACTTTTCTCAACTGTAAAGTGGGGGATTTTAATAATACTTACCTCATAGGACTGTCATGAATAGATAGCACATGGAACAGTGTTCAGAAAAGTCCCTGAGGTATCAGTCAGGAACTGATGGTTGTTATTATTATATTTATCTTGAAAACTGGCACAAAGTTAGAAACTCCTGGGAAAATGAATTATGAAAACTACAGTTTTCTATACTTCAAATATTCTATTGAGATTCCACATAGTTGAGCCAGTCCAATGGACATTTCTAAACCAGGAGAGAGGGCTTTTGAAACCGGGAACATCACCAGGCTGTTTTGGTTAGAGGACTGCCTTTTGTAAGTTGGCTTCTCAGCCTTGTCAATTCAGCAAAATGCATTTTACTGAGACTTAAATTCTCTCTTGATGATAGTTCCGCTTATCCTTTCTGAATGCAGTTCTCTTTGAAACCTCCTAAGGTTGGCAGTTGCATTTCTCAATTCTCAAAGGACATCCCAGAGGATAAAGGAAATTTCTAGCCACTATACTTTGCTGTATATTATTCAAAAAAGAGTTCATAGGAGACAGGCTTGACTTCTAGGTGGACAAGGGGGGAAAAATTGTAAAAGATGACCTGAGAGAAGAAAAAGAAACCAAAAAGGAGAAGAAAGAGAAGAAAAATTAAAAAAAGAAAGATAACATTTGCTATTAGAACAGACTGTATTCGCTGTTAGGACTAACTTAACAGGGAGTAGTAGGGATGAGTCCATGCTAAAGTCAAGTATCTCAGACTGGGAAATTGCCAAGAGACAGCTGGGACACCACTGAAAAAGCCTGCAAGCAACCCTTTACCTTCAGGCCAAGAGTCTTCAGTCAGCCTGCAAGTAAGCCTGTATCTGTGCAGACTAGTGGCACAAGGAGAGCTGCTTAACAGAACTGACAAAAAAGTAGAAAAAACAGGGAGAAGTCAAATAGATCATGGAAATACTCTAACAGCATTCCTATCAATGCTCTGCTCTCCATGTGGGATTTAGTGTCCAGTTATCTCTACAGGTCTGGAATTAGAACCAGAACAACTGACAACTCTTTTTTTTTTTTTTCTTTTTTTGAGCAGCACTGATTTAGATCCTGCTTTACAACTGTGGAGAAGAAATTTGCTTAGGCGCTGTCTGGTAAATTTCTCTGCAAGCTCCAGGGAACATGGACTGTGAAGACTTGACTTACTCTTCATTACTAAGTGGGGCCAAAGGGGTGCACCTGAGAGCAACTGAGCCATGCACTGTGGAATGAAGACTAGGCAATTATAGATGATTATTTTTGGGGTACAATGCACATGCACCCCCAACACACACACACTCATCAGGCTGTAATTAATACACTCTGGGATCCACGTTTTCTCTATGCCAAATTAAAAAGCTGCTGGGGCCACTTGGTCCCCATCTTTGAAGAAAATGTCTTTCTTACCTTGTGTTCTTTCTCTTGTTATTCTCTTCCTTGCTCACTCAAGTTTCCATTTTTACTACTGAAGATTGAAAAACTCTTAGGGATTTAAAACCACAGCGAACAGAGCTCAGGTGCCCTTCCAGTCTATGCCGTTTACTTAAGTGTATAACCTCAGGGAAGTTGTTAAGATCTCTGAATCCATTTGTTCCATTAGAAATCTAGAACAATAAACACACCCATAGGATTGGTATAAGGACTAAACTGTCATCATAGAGGTAAACATCTTAAATTATGTTTGGCGAGAGGGAGCCTAAATAAATGATAATTCTCCTTTTGGTCTCTTTATTTTAATGCACAATGGATTCACCTATTCACAATTTTACTCTTGACTAGAGAAAACTTTGCAAACTGCTCTTTTTCAAAGTTTGGATTTTAGTCTATTCTTCAATCTGTTCTTAATTTTACCTTCTTCAAACCTGTATACTTGCTTGAAATTAGGGTGCTATCATCTGTCCTATTTCTAAAATGGATTATTAAGAATGGATTTGGCTGTTCTTTTTTTATCTGCATCATATTGGGAGAGGGTTTTTTAGATTGCCCTCGCTTTTCATGGCAAGAGAATCACTTTCACATTAAATGCCTATTGGATATTTCCCTCTAGTTGACAAAGTCATTGATTTTGTTAAAATTCCAAACATCTCTCTAGGTAATTAACCATCATGATATAGAGAAAGCATGAAGTAGTTTCTATTCACACTGGTTTTGGACATAAACCCTCTTCTGCTTGGAGCTGAGAAGAGAGTCCATATGTTTGGACCGGGGTGTCAGGGACTTTGGAAATCAACTATTGTAGTTGGCAGGGGAGTGGATCCTGGGGCTGGTCAAGGCAGAATGTTCATATAATTGAGAGTAATTATGTTGACAAAAAGGGGAATTGTAAGGGCACCTAGTAATTACAAACAGATGTGTTTGAATAATGGCAACCAGTCTTTCAGGGACCCAAAGGACTGATACTTCTGCAGGGACTCCTATTCCCAATGGGAAAGATGAACTTCACGATTCCTGATAACCCAAACATAGCAAGCCAAAGAGATTGAGTTATTTTCTGAGAAAACTATCCCAGAGAAAAGCAGATGATGGGGGAAGGAATGGTAAGAAAAATGTAGGTTTGGGAGCCAGATAGTCTGGGTTGCATCACAAATACACCACTGAATAAATAACTGGAAGATTTCACGGTAGCTATTTAAGCAAAGTGTATCAAAGATTCATTATCTCTACAATGATTATAACAGAACACACTTAAAAGAATTACTGATATTAGTAGTATTTGGAAGGTGTGTGTAAAGTATCTGGCTTTCAACAGACACATGGTAGTTGTGAGTGCAAACCAAGGTCATTGTTTGAAGCCTCAGACCTGAAGTTTCAGACCTGCTTCCATTCTGATCTTTAGGTCTCCAGAGAAATTCTTTCAAAACACGAGTCAGAACACAAGTCAAATCTTTCTAAAGCTTCCCATTACCCTTGGACTAAATCTTCATCCTAGAAGATCCAAGTTTAGTACTTAAGACACTCCAACCTTTCCCCTTTTGTTCTTTGCCCACTTTCTCCTTTCTAGTGCATTTCACCAAGATTTTTTTCTTGGCTCTTTGAGGATGCCAAGCTTGTTCCACTAGATACTTGCATTTCTGAAAACATCTTATCACTCATTTCCCAGCTTAAATATAATAATCCAAAAGAGGCCCTCGTCGACCACTGCTTGATCATTGCTTCCTAGAAATAGAGCCTGAGGAAGATAATTGAGTGCTAATGATTTATTTAAACTGCGAGCTTAAGAAAAACTGGTAAACTGTTGAGGATGACAGGGAAGAAAAAGAATAAGGCTCTGCTTTTCGATGCAGTCTTAGTAAATGTCTAGCTTTGCCTTGCTCAGTGGGTTATGATAAAGTGGAGAGAGCAACCTGAAGTATGAATCATTGCTCCCAGGTGGCCTGTCTTGAAGAAGGAGCCAGGCTTTTGTGCCACTGGCTCAATCAGTCATTGGGTGCACCACTGACATCTCCTACCAGTCCAGGATGATCTTCCTGGAAACATTGCTTGCTTAGGCCACTGACAACAGCATTATCCTTCAGCAGCTGAGGGTGTGTGTGTGTGGGGGGGGGGTGTGTGGGTGTGTGTACATCATTTCATTAGTAGGCTCTAGAAAGGTATCAATTTACCTGCTGCAACCAGCTGTTCCAACTTTGCTATCTTCACACTCTATCTCATTAACCTAGTTCAACTCTTCAGCTTATGTTTATTCTATGTAAATTTTCTTGTTTAATTATTTTGTGATTTTCTGTCTTCCTAGACTAAAGCATATAATCTTCAGATCAGCAACCTTGTCTGTTTTGTTCACAGATATTGATAAGACTATGCAATAAATGTTGGTTGGATGAGTTAATGTTGATTACCATGTACCTGCTCCATATGAAGTGGAAGGGAAAAATAGTTTATGTGCAAAGAACTTGTCAAAAACAAAACAAGAAGAGTGAATTGTTCTAATCATGGTCACTTGCTCTCTGGAGTCCTTTATCCCCTTTGACATTTTCATGTTCCATCAGGGGAGAGTAGACTGAATTTTTTCAAAATAGTCTAAAAAATCTTGCTTATAAACTGTGCTTTCTAAATAACATCCTCCACCAGGGAGGCAAAGTCAGCTTTCAGCACTTATTCTGAAATATTTACAGAACAGATTTGAAGAAAGAGAGGGAAAAGCTGTCCCTAGAAGCTTATCTCCACAACTTACTTAATATGACTTCCCCCAAAAGATGTTCCCCAACCAGTTAATTGCTACTGGGGCCAAATTTTATGACGTATTTTTCTACAGATGAAGTTATTTCGCCTCCAGATCTTTCATGTGTATCAAAGCACAATCTGTTGTGTGTGTTACTGTTGTTCTCTCGTTCTTCCTCCTTGTCGGTGGGGAGTGAAGATTATGGTCAGATAGCAACATGTTAGAGGATTAATAGGATAATGAGATGTGTACCTCTGCCTCATGCGATTCCACACAAATCATATACACATGACCCCTGCTGAAAAAATGAACAGATGCCAACAGCTTTTGTAGCTGCTTTTCTGAAAGTTCCAGCTTCCCATGGACCCTCTGGCCATCAAAAACCCCACAGATTGTCACAGATATTCTGGGCCTTTTAAAAAAGAGCCCGAGGCATGAGGAAAATAAGGCACTCCAATAGCATGAGTGAAGGCACAAAAAGGAAGTCATGAACCCTGGAGCATTGCAATATAAAATAATGGACAGTGATTGAAGCACCTGAGCTTATGAAGGTGCAACAATAGACCCCCCTGAAAGCTATGCAGATATAAAAACAATCGGCAAGTTAATTAATGAAAAAATAAATACACCAAATGACATGCTACTCAGAGGAACTACAAACTACAAAATATTGTGCTAAGTAATTTCAAACATTGTGTCACTGAATCCTTAAACAGGAGATTGTATGAGGATATGCAAGCCACCCTGCATCACACAGTTGGTCAGGTGGCTAGTTACAGTTTTTGTCTGTCAGCATCCAGCTGTCATTATTATGGTCATGACTTTGATTTGCCTTTGAAAGCCCCTTCTCCCAACTTTTAATTCATTCAAGCAGTGCTGTCCCCATTCCAGACTTATGCCTGGACAATCAAGTTGCTCCACTGTCCTGACCATCAGGTGGTCTTAGGGATGGGCTCGAGGCCTAGCTAGACTGGAGAATCTCAGCATCTGGCTTTCCAGGAAATACCTAGAAAACATACATAGAGGTGTTTTTTAAACACTTCTTTCTTCTGGTGTTGTCCAAAATAAAACAAGCACAACTAATTGTGACCAATTTGTACCTCAAGAGGAGAGAGCTTGGTGACATAAAAGTCCTGGTGCCTGAGTCTTGTGTTATCCATGAAACTTAGTTTTCTTAAAATAGTTTAAGGTGGATTTCTACCTCTAGCAATTGAATTAACTTTTAATAGAGAATTAAAGGAGTAATCGTTGACCTTGGATATTAACTAAAGAATAGCTGACCCCTTAATGTTTGTGTACATAGTTGGAAAGAAGATACACCCCCAGGGCCATTCAAAGGAACAGAAATTCAATACTGAATCTGCTTTCCCTATGGCTATTTAAACACAGCTCTTATCTAATTGACCACAGAACAAACCCATAAGAGAAAGAATAAGAACACAGATTGAAACACTAAAGGAAACTGGATATGGAATCAGATGATACTTGGTTTAATTCCCAGTTCTGATGCTATGTACCCAATGACTTTGGAAAATTACTAAGCTCTCTGCATCTCAGTTTTCACATTAGTAAAATATTGTGATAAACCTGTCGCATAGGACTATTCTGAGAAATAAACAATAGTATGTACAATATGTAAAGGTCGCAGCTAGAGTAACCACATCATAAATATTAGTTTCCCAATCCTCCCCGGTATAATCTACATGATTTAAATAAGGTCAAAGAAATATATTTGAGAGCAGCTGAACCATCTACTATGGAATGAATGACAGGCAATTATATGCAGCTCACAAATATTAGCACAGGGAAGTGGTTAGGAGTTTTTCCCTAACACATGTCCACCCCAAACAATAGTTCTTGATTTTAGGACATGTAAATGAGATGAATTTGGGTTCATTTTCTAAAGGTTTGAATCATGGATGCTGTGTTCTTTATAGGCTCTTAGAAGAAAGGCATATATCTAAATAAAAGCAGCCCAAATGATAGAAGATTTCATTTCAACCAGACAGCTGTTTGTTTCTGATATCTTGTCAAATAACTCATTTGGCTGATTTTTCTCTTCCTTTTCAATGAAGGGTGCCTGGATTGATCAAGCCAGTGAAGTTTCTTGACAACTTGTAATAACAACAGTCTGTGGGGTCAGTCTAGAGACTTGTGCATTGAAGTGAGGAATATAACAGCAAGGGGAAGAAGGGAGAGAGGACTAGGTCTCAGTCTTGTCTAAAGTCATTAGAGTCCATCTATTCAACATGAATTTATTAAGGCCCCGCTATGTACCAGGCAGTATGTCAGGTGTGAGGATAAAGATAAAACTATTTGTATCCTCATGGAAATTACAACTGGGAGGTCATAGACAAAACAACAACAACAACAAAAAATCAGTAAAATGTACAGTATGTTGAAAATTTTTCAGAATTATGAAGAGAACAATAAAGCCAGGAAAGGGAATAAGAATGGTAAATATAAGAATGTTGGAGGCAAATTTTGCAGGTAAAACCAAGATGCTTGCTGAAGATCTCTATGGAAAGGTGATATGAGGGGGAGGTGAAGAATAAAGGAAAAAAACCCAAGGATTTCTGGGAGGAGAACATTCCTGTAAAAGTAGCAGTCTGTCATGTCTGAAGACAGCAAGGAGGAATCCAGGGTCTGGTTAGAGGGGAGATAGATCAGAGAGTAGGCAGCCTGCTATAGGGTGGTTTTGCAGAAAGATTTTCCTCCCAGAAAGAGGGAGCCATTGTTAGGTTCTGAGCAACTCTGCCCACATTTAATGACTATTCTGTTATTGCTGCTCTGAGAAGAGTCTAGAAGCACACAGGGAGAGGGAACAGAGTATGCGGAGACAGACCAGATCAGCTGTTATTACAACAGTACAGGTGACCCAGGAGCACAGCTTGAACCACGGCAGAGGCAATGGAGAGGATGAGGAATGACCAGTTTACAAGATACTATTTAGGCTGTGCTTAGAATTCAGCTATGGACGAGGGTAAAACAGGTGGTCAAACTTCCAGGGAAAGTCTGAAAGAGAAGTTCTAAAGACTTGAATAAAGTAAAGATGATCTTTAATCAGGGGCCTTAAGATGGGTTAGCAAAGTCCCACTGGACTCATAAGAAAAGAATATAAGGTTGTAATTCCTCAAGATCTGAACGACCTTTTAAGAGACAGGAAAGAAATAAGGATACAGTGGACATCTATGAGAGTGAGATGGCTTGGAAGCAAGACCAAAAGTGGTGATCTGTGTGTGAGAGGGAGTCACAAAGCCCCCTTCTATATCATGCATGAGCCAGGAAAGAGAAACAGAAGCCTCAAGGAGCCCCAGTGGCTGAGAGAGGGTGTCAGAATTGGAGCATCTCCAAGAAACCAGGTGGAAATGAGCTTGACAGAGTCACAGCCTCACCAAAACCCAGGGGCTGTGCTTTGCAAAGACGGGGAGGAGATGATAGGGGTTCAGGGAGGGGAGGTAAAGGGGAGGACGATGGATGTCAGGGAATGGCCTCATCAAGGTTTCCTTTTTGTGGGAAATCAGAGTGAACATATAAAGTGGCTACTTCTCATCCTAGGAATGACACTGATTGAAGATGATCCTCCCAAATTTCATTGCAGAAAATGAAGAACAGCTCCTGGTTGAGTGTGATTTTCTGCCTCCCTGAGCCAGTGCTGAGGTGGAGATGGCTCATCCTTCAAGCTGCTCCCTTCACCGGTGCGGGAGGCGGCACTCACCTCCGGGCGATGAGCATCTTTCACCTGGACAGAGTCCCGGGATCGGCTGTAGTCAGAGCTCTTCCCGTTAATCTTCCAAATCCTCCGGGCTCAATCCCCTACAGTGGCCTGAATCTGAACATGAAAGGAAATAAAGGGAAGAGAGAACCTACCCGTACTGTATTAACCACTTCTGCTCCACCAGGCATCTAACCACATACTCTCATAACTTGCAAAACACCCACACGGACAGGGCCTGAAAGGTGATAAATGAACAGCTGAGCACAGTAAGTGACTGGCTCCAGATAATGTCCACCCTAATTTTCTCATCCCCAAATCAAGATCATCCTGTTTCACCCTGCCGCCTTCTACACAGACTCTGGAAAGGACCGATTCCACCTTGCTGGAGGTTACATCAGGAAAGTCCCTGGGCAGGTAAGCGAGGGGCTGCTGCTATCCACTGCCCACCTGGCATGAGCCTGCCGGTTACCTAGGAGAGGAAGTGAGGCCAAGCACATCTTTTGTGACAGTTTCTATACTCAGTCTTTTATATGCAAGGGTCCAGTGAACCCTCTTCCAGGCATCATGAAGAAGCGCAGCAAATGTATCCAGCCTGACCAAAGCTGTGTGGAGAGGCAGGTGCAGCCCCCAGCAGGCTTCCAAATTCTGATCTCACTGCAGCTTGAGCCAGGAGACCCGAGGGTTCCAGTGTGGTCAGGGACAGTCCTCTGATTCTTTATTCAATAGTCACAGGAATTAAATTCTGAAAATCAGGCCTATCAGAATCACTGAGGTCAGAGGATACCAGAAAGGTATCTGGGTTCCACGCTTATGCCAGTCCTCACCCATATTTAAGACTGTGCACTTGGCCTCCAAAGCCTGTCTCTGCCTCTAGGTAGCTGTGTGATCTCACACATGTTGCTTAGCCTGTTTCCTCAGCTAGAAATAGGCTGGGTGTAAGAAATTGCTTTTGGGCCCTTCCTGGTGAAGCACCGGGTTATAGCAGAGCACTACAAAGCCATCCAGCAGCCTTTTCAGCATTAGTTCGATGCCCTATCAGGCAGGTGACCCACATGGCGCAGCAGACCTCTCCTGACCTGCCCACTGCTCCCCTCAGCAATATACTTTGTCAATCTGCCTGTCCTGCTCCCCTCTCTGTTTCTGGTGAATCCTCTCACCGCCCTTGCACCTCTGGCCTGTATCCCAGTTCTGTATGCATAAATAAATAAATCTTTTAAAAAATATGCTTTCTCTCATCTTTCTTGGTAGGATAAAAATGAGACACTGTTTTGTAGCATTTAGCCACATGTTTAGTGTGTGCTGGATGAGGCCCTCGCCACACGAGTAGCTGCTGAATGACTAGCACTCATATCCATCTCATCCCACTGTCAATAGCAGTTTGTTCCGCAGGGTCCCATTGATTTGGAATGGTTTAAGTCACATTGGAAGGAAGACACGCAAAGGGAAGAAAGGGAGCTGACGAGAAGGACAGGAGAACTGACGAGGCCACAGTGCCAGTGTGGGCTGCATTTGCCCACAGGTGCCAACAGCAGGGTTACCTGCCTAGGAGATGGGACTCTCAGAGTGAGGTGGTGAGTACACAGACTGCCTGGAGTAGTAGTGGTGGGTAAAGGGGAGGAGGAGGCGTCTTTTCTTATCTGAAAGTTCATGTTCTTATGAAAAGTATTCAAGCCTTTGATATGGCTCTTCCATAGTTGCAGGGTGATATCTGCTTCAACATATGTGTGGGGACTGGCTGCCTGAGTGCTTGGCATGCAAATGGTTTGCAAAGTTTTAGCTCCCTATCCATCTCCTACCCTCCATTTCCTTCTGGACAATCCTTTGTTGTTGTTGCTGTTACTCTAATGGCTTTAAGAATTATCATTTCTCATAATAAGCATAATGAACAGCTATATACCAAAGACATTTTGTGGGGGTGGAGTGGGGAATGGGATCATAAACGGGGGTGGGGGGAAGGGAAGTGCACGGGACTATGGTGATGGCACACGGGTGAGGGTGACTCGTTGATGGGAAACCCATGGGGATTACAATTGAGATGAAAAAAAATGAACAAAATGATGTAAAACTAAACTATTATATTACATTAAAAAATAATTCTTATTTTTCTTATGGTATGTACTAAAAAGACAAAAGAGGGCAGGCAAATCCTCAACTCAATGGCATCAAATTAACATATTAAATAAAACCAGTTGGGTTCCTTGCACCCTTTTATGTTGGCGACTTTAGGACAAGCTTCCTACCTTCAGTGTCAATTTCCAGCAAAGTTTAAATTCCTACTGATGAGAGCCAGGTGAAGAGAACTTTGCTTAAAAAAATTGTTAATCAAAACAGATATGCTGGGAGAAAGGGTAATTTGGAACGCTTGCTTTTCACAATGGAAACCTACCTGAAATGCCATCAATTTAGAGAACAGGAAGATTTGCAGAAGCCAACTTCATTTCTAAGTGGAAGATAATATTTTTTCAAAATTGCTTGTGTTGTTAGACTGAAGGCAACTCACCTGCTCATTTGTCAAATCATGAATCTTATTGCCGACAAAAATGGGAGAAACAGGTAGATGAGAAGAGAGGAGAGAAAACATTTATTTCAAAAGAGAAAATAAAAATCTTTTCCTATTACGATACCAATGTTCCATGTCCCTGGTGGCAGACAGTGCACCAGAGCTCTGAGTCATGGTATGGCAGCTCCTTCACTTATCATACTTTAAAGATTATCCTAGTAAGGTGTGTGCTAAAGTTGGGAGTGTCGCATCATTCAAAGCCTGCACAGTGCACAGAACAGAACATCTTAAGAAGCCCAGTTAACCATAGGATGCTACTTACTCCGGTCTGTCTTATAAAATTGTGTTTCTTTGCTTATTTATGTACTATTATGTCATTATTTCAAACTTTTCCCCCTCAAAATTTTTGCTCATTTGGAAAGTCATCTTCAACTTCCCCAACCATCTTTTTCCAAACACTCCAGGCTGACCTTATTCATGCTCTTCACCTCTACCTCCTGCCTCAGCCACTTGCTCACCTAGAAAACTTAGCACAAATGCCACTGAAGGCAACTCACCTGCTCATGATCCCTATGGGAAGATCTGTCCCCTTCTTTCCTACTTCTTTCTTTTTTTTTAAGATTTATTTATTTATGCATACAGGCCAGAGGTGCAGGTGTGGTGAGAGGATTCACTAGAGACAGGGTGGAGAGCAGAGTAGGCAATGGATGAAGTACACTGCTGAGGGGAGCAGCAGGTAAGACAGGAGAGATAGGCTGCACCATGTGGATCATCTCCAGGGCCAGGGATGGAACTTGCCGTGAGGTGGCTGTGGTCTGAGGTGGTTGCAGTGCTGTTTCCTAACCCATTGTGCCACAAGGGAGGGCCCAATTTTCCCTGCTATTTCTGTCCAACTCTATGAACCTCAAACATCAATGGTCATCAACAAATAGCAGAAGGTATAGTGTCACAAAACATCCTGTATTTAAACATCTCCAAATTACCACTGAGGCTTATGAAATCTTGAGTATTTCTTTTATTTTAATGGATATTTTAGCTTCCCAGTGGTCATATACCACTGGGAATGCAAGTCAAGATTTGAGTGTACTGAGCAATCATTACCTGTGGATTGACAATACTGACTGAACCCAAAAAGGATTTTCTGAGAAACTGCAATGCTGGATACAAATCAGTATCATAGTAGTGAATCCATTTAATGAAATTTAACATAACATGTTCCACAGGAAACCAGTCACCGTACTGATGGCTGGTTTGGGGATGGTCCATTTAATGAAATTTAGCATACATGTTCCATGGGAAACCAGTCACCGTACTGGATGAAAGCTATATTCAGTCTATATATTCATCCCTAAAGCAATAATTTCTACCCTGAGAGCCACAGGAAGTAGAACCTTAATACAATGTTGTCTATACACATATATTTGCCAAGTAAGGATATAACATTTATTTCTTAAAAACAACAGAAAGTACTGCTACCTACTACCGTGATTAATTTGTGGGAGTAAGGACAGGCATACCCACACCTCCAGCACCATCAATGTATCACATATCATGGTGCCACAGCACACACTGACCCAACATTTGTGAGTAAATGGATGTAAAAATAAATATGATTTATAGGAAATAGTTTCCACTGAGTTAAAAAATATCTCCAACAAATCTTTAGTGCAGTGACTATTGATCTGATAGCTAGAGAAGTTCCATTTATCAAAGGGGACATGGTCAAGAGAACAGTTCACTGCCCTTGTGTGACCAAGTGAATTTATCTTACATGACACGGTCACCTGAGTACTGTATATGCCCTGACTTTATAAAGCCCAGCATCCTGGCCCTCCAGAGCCTCAGCCAACAGAATGGCACATCCATTCCCCGATGCCTCACACACCCATCACCATGAAAGCTCAGCAAGACCTGCAATCAACCCAGGACTATGCAAACCACAAGGGGGTTCAGCTCCAAGAAGATTCACTTATTCATTTAATAAATCAACAACCATTCTCCCTTTCTCAGCTCCTAACTGATGATCCCAACTCCAATCATCCCATCCCCCAGTCCCTCCATAGCACTGCCTGATAAACCTCCCTAAAGTCCAACTTTTAGCCTTCTCAAGTTCAAAAATCTTTAATGACTTCCCATTATGCACAGAACCAGGCATGAGTACTTAGGCAAGCATGAAAGGACTCCTATAATCTGACTTACCTTCAATGTCTTATAGTAGTTTGTTGTCAACTCCCCTGTGGATTTTTCAGTAGCAATGTTGTCTATTAGTGTCTACTAGACACTGTTCTCTACTAGAGAAGGAGCTGGTAACCTCCCAAAACCCAGCACCAAGTCCATACGCTCTAACTCAAATTATAATTGTTAGATGAATTAACAGACACACCTACGAGTAATTGAAGCTGCCTCTTTATCAAGTACACATATTGCTATCTATTGCAGCACCTAGCATAGGGTTTAGTTCATCACAGGTACCAAATGCATAGGTCTCGCATAAAGAAACTATAGAGAGAAGGAAGAAAAGAAGAAAGAAAGGAAGGAGTGAGCTCAAGGGAGATCAAGATTTTAACTATTTGCTATTAAATATTCTCTCTTGGACTACAGGGCAAAGGTAAGAATGGATATGTGGGAGAGTAAAAATGATTCAGACACTATGAATCAACTCTGTCCATACAGAATCAGGAAAGGAAGAAATAAGGTCTCCTGTATAGGCCATGGGGAATCCTGTCCTTTGCAATGAAGAGAAAAGCTGAGTATCTAAATTGAAATCAAGTGTGTTAAAAATTTGATGGTCAAATGCGAAAGTGCCCTGTGGCTTCCCCCTGGCCTTTAATCTTATCTCCTCCACCTCTAGATCTTCTTCCAGATGCCAGCTCTGCATAACAACATTGGTCCCAGGTACAACTCAGACATCATGCAGCTCCTCAAAGGCAGAGACTGTACAAAACCTACAACTCCCCATAGATGTTTCCCCTAGATCCTGTTCATCGTGGTCCACTTTGGTGCTTTCACAGCAAACTTTAACTCATCTACTAGCTCTATTTCTCCAGGCCACCAGTTTGTGACTATACTTTAATCTTCGATCTTTCCCTTCTAGGCCTTCACTTATCCAGTTCCTTCCCACAATTGAGGAAGGTCTTGAGCCCCAGGGAAAGTGAGTCTCTTTCCCTGACTGACCCCTCACTAACAGAAAACAGAAAGCTCTCTATATCCCCTTATTTTCTTCAGACAGGAAGCTGTCTGAGGCAAAGTGAGCCCACCATCTACATGCACCATCTGTTAATTAAAAGGAGATGGATTAAAAGGAGCCCAGAATTTGCTTTAATCTGTTATACTGCAGTACTAAATGAAACATGGAAATGACTGACATGTAGGAGGATGTTTACATTTACAGAACCCTAAAAGCAGCAGGAATTATATCCTATTGAGAGTCACATTAAGTGACAAGAGGGATGGACAAGAGGCAACAGAGTGAGAATGACCTGAGTTCTTACCGGTGTTTTCACATGCAGGAATGTAACACAGGGTACTTACGCCAAATAAATTTAGGTTTAGGGAGCTTGAATAATTTTGCAGGACTTTTTTTGCTGTAGGGGTAGAACCTAGTTGTCTAGTACTTGAATCTGGGGTGACTTCTAGTAGTAGGAATATCAGATAAGCATGTGAGAGTTTGATAAGTGAGTTAGCTGCAGGGTTGTGCTCTGATTTGAAATTGAAAGCATACTAGAAGGTGAAGCAGTTAATATCTCTAGGAATTATCTAGTCCTGAAAGGTATATCATCTATAAGATGAAAGTCCCAAATACCAGAACATCCAGAATGTAGAGAACAAGAAAATATTGTGAAGACAGAAGAGATGACTCAGTGGGCAAAACCAATGGCCCACATAAACAGAGCTATGATCAGAGAAGCAGATCTAACAAAGCAAAACTTAGTCCTAATCAATTTGCACCACCTGCTCCCAGAGCAGAAAGGGTTATGACACTAATCCAATGAATTTCAGAATTAATGCAAAACAGTCATCTGTCTATGGCTCATATTTCCTTCCTTTGTGAACTTGAGTTCCTATTGTAGTTGTCCTATGCCTGTTTCATCATTGTATGTTGAGTTATGTTTCTATAATTCATAGAATTAAGTCAGGAAGCATCATACTAAAGGCCTACCAGCAATGATTAACACATCAAGCTAAGTTTCTCACAGACTTTTAGACATGATTAAGTTATAACATTTTGAACTTCAAGTCTAAGTCTGAGGCTATAATTAAGACTTTTGTGGTTCCTCAAAGGTAAGGGAATACATTTTGCAAAGGGACGAATGGGAATAATCTGTGATCACAGGATGAACTGTAGATAATTAAACATGGTGTGTGTTTGTTTGAAAAACCTAGACGTACGATCTATTCCTTTATCCTTTAATATGACTGGTCTTTTGATTTGCTTTGATGCATAGAATATGGTGGAAATGGCCCTGCATCATTTACAAGACTGGATCTTAAATGTATATCCTTTAAAATGTATGTGCTAGAAACTCTGTATAGCCAGTTGCTGCTAGTTATCAGCTCTTGTGAACTCCTAATAGCACAACCAAATATCAATCATTTGATGGTGTCACCTTGCTTTATGCAGACTAGTTAAGCCACAGATGATTATGGGCCCATTCAACAAAATGAGAGGTAATCCCAGTTAATCCTAGTGGAACTGTAGAGTTGTGAGAGGTAATTAATGGTGCTTATTGTTTTTAATTCATTTGGGATGAAAGTACTTACACAATGGAAACAGTAAGACAATAGCAAGCCTGGAAATGACTCAAAGCCCCCCACTCCTCCCAAGATTATGGAATCTAGCCTCTGATCTCAGATTTTCCCACTGCACATCCTTCTAAAAGTCTTCTAATGTCTTCTACCCCTTTCCAAGGAACCACCTTTCTCTAAGAGGACAGCTACAAACCAGACATTGGAAATGCACATTGAATTTTCTCTTTTTTAAGACAAATCTTACCTCTCCTTTTGGAAATTTTTCCTTTCCCTTTCCCATCTCTTATGTTCACATGGACAAAGAAATACTTTTTTTTTTAAAAAAAGATTTATTTGTGCATACAGAACTGGGGTACCAGCCAGAGGCTCAGGGGCGGTGAGAGGCTTCACCAGAGACAGAGTGGGGAGCAGAACAGGCAGATCAACGAAGTACACTGCTGAGGGGAGCAGCGGGCAGGTCAGGAGAGGTCTGCCACGCCATGTGGTCACCTCCGCGGCAGGTGGGAATTGAACTCATGTGGAAGTGGCTTTAGCTTCTCAGTGCTGTGCTTTAACCCGCTGTGCCACCAGGGAGGGCCGACAAAGAAATACTTTTAAAACAAAAACCATTACAATTTCCTTTGGAGATTAATGCTCCTGTGTAGGGAAGTGACAAACATTCCATGGCTCTAACCATGGGTTCATTTGACTTTTCTATTGCTTCTAGCAAATGCACATATCACAAAAGTATATATTCACACTCTTGTGACAAGAATTTTAAATTTCCTTTATAGATTGATGCCTCTGTATGAAGAGGTAACATGGTTTACCTGGTTCTAGCTGCTCTGTTTTCATTTTGCTATTGTATTGCTTTTGGCAAATCTACATATCATAAAAAGATATTTGTGTCTGCTTGTCTGAAGGTCTTAATGTATTTCCAACATTTCCTTTAAAACATGATTAAGCTTATGCAGAACAGTCATCATGACTTGGGATACAAATTAGGGCACCCTAATTTGACCATGCCCTTGAGCTCTTACACTTCTCAATCAGGTAAAGCAACTTGGAGTAGTAGGAATGTGCATACACAAATAGCTTGCCAGCATTGGTGAATGAAAATACAGGTCACCCAGTTAAATCTGGAGTTCAGATAGACAATGAATAATTTTATTTTATTTATTTATTTTTATTATTTTTTTTTTAGCACAAGTATACCCTATGCAAAGTTTGGACTTATTTAAACTAAAAATACATTTAATTGGGTGCCCTGTATTTTACTTGGCAACTCTTTCATATGTCTCAGCAAGGTATAATGAGACCAGGTAGGTTTCCTGTGGTCATGCAGCTTTTTAAATAATGCCTTTCTTTCTGCTTTTGTGAGATTCATAGTAATGTGGCTATGCTTTAATGTGACCAAAAAAAAAAAAAATGGTACAAACTTCCAGGAACTTAGAGCTGTGGGAAATTGCCCTCACATCTAATATATCATCACAATTTTATTTCATGCAATCTCCCCCAGCAAACCCAACAGATGTGGATTTGCTATGAGGGAACACTCAGAGGACCTACCCAAGGTCACACAGCTGTTGAGGCTCAGCTCCCAAATCCAGAGCTCTGATGCTGTCCCCAAACCCATGAACACAAAGCTCCATAATTGGTAATGTTGAGCAAGTTGGGTCAGCAGATGGGGAGGGAAGTTCTTGCCATTTTTCTATCACTCTTGTGCCTGCAGTGCATTCCCTTGTTACATGACATTTGAGCAGCCTGTTGATAACCATATACTTTATTGAGGACAAATGAAGGTAAGAGAGAAACAGGGAAGATGTGGAAAAGACATAAAATGTGCCTCTTTTTTAATCTCTGAAGGAGGAATAAATCCTTATACGGTGACTCAAACAGTCCCCCAGCCACTTGCTCTTGTCACATACAGATGGTAGCAAATTCCTCTTCCTCTGAAAGGAAGTCTGGTTGGGGCATTGCTCTGCAGTAAACTTGAGGTTAAGTGATCCCTCTTTGGTCACTCAGAGTCCAAGTGGGACAAAGACTATTTTTTACATGGAAGAGCCCCTTGTCACGAAGAGAGCTAATGGGACTCTTCCTCTGAAGTTTCAGAACAAGTTTCTCTGTCTGGGAATACTGCAGAAGGGAATAAGAGAAGAAAATGAGGACATAGGACAATGTCAAGAAAGTTATGGGTCCCCGTGCTGTGTGGTTCTGACCTATGTATTTTGCAGGAAAAAGGAAAAATAGAAAAAAAAAAAAAAAAAAAAGAGTGTAATTATAAAAAGGTAATGAAATAGCAATCACTTCCATGTTTTCTTTCCCAAAAGGGGAAAAAAAAACTTAGATTCAAGATCTTAACATATTAATATCCTATTCATAAAATACTGATGTTTCTTACCCAATTTAAGTAATTCCAAATATGGCTTTTATTTTATTCATTACCCTTTTTTCTTGTACTTGAAAACTCAAAATAAACCAGTCAGCATTTATCCTTCAGCTTGACCTAAATCATTTTCTGGAAGGGCGCTGACATGAAAGGAAACCAATGGCCCAAAGCTGAACTCAGCAAATGATTCACAAAATGCTTTTGTCTCTGATGAACCAAGTGCTCTCACACTGCTGAGTACTTGGAAAGAGAATAAGGTCTTAGCTGGCCCTCAGATCCTCATGGACATGGGGATTCTTTCCTTTCAAGAGATTCTTTCCTTTCAAGAGCCCATGTAGGTTTACATTACCACTGGGATTAAATCTTGGGACCGCTCATATCAAGCAAGGAAACAGCACGTTCACTAAATGTACTTCTACCTACATATTGATTCCCCCTGATAATCGTGAAAATATCTCTTCTGCTTTCTGCAAGATGTCTTTTTTAAAAATCTCTCATGTGTATTTCTGGGGTGGGAACTGGGAAATTTCAATAGATTTTCAAAGGCATCTATGACCTCCTTAAAAAGAAATTATACTTCATTGCTATAGAGAACCTAGATGTTGAACAATTTGATATGTTGGTTAGAGCAGAAACAGCCTCTTTGTTTGACTTTAAGGCAATTTTAAAGGATAATGGTGAGTTAATATCTTGAATAGTAACTGTTTGCTAGGTAAGTGCAGTATTGGGACTTCACAGGTCTAATCCCCTGGAATCTTCTAATCCACTCTATGATATGGGCATTAGTCTCCCTGGTTTAAAGATGAGTTGACCTGGACTAAATAAAAGATGACAAACACATTAACTCAGGTATGTCTCTGCCAGTGGACGGTCCAGCAAACGTACCTAGCCAGGCCTATCTGATTCCAGTGCTGTGCTTTCTGCTGTCCCTTCTTCGCTTTCAGCTTCACTGATAACAGACCATTACTTTGCTATTGGACAGGTGTCCCACCCTGTCCCTGCAATTTACACATGTCTGAACTCCTTTGCTGCATGTGCGCTGTCTACTGTTCTAAACACATTTTGCTTTTCTCACAAACTAGATGCATGGAGGAATGAACTCTTTCACCCTCAAGATTCCCCATCTGTTGCTTGTTGGATGAAGTTGGTAAATGAATACCCACTTTCTCCTTAGTGAGGTAATGTCAATGTGTGTGGTCCACCCTGTTTTCTAGTTTCCCCATAAGGTCATAGCCTAGATTTTGACATGGGTAACAAACTTTGCTCACACACCCTTCTATGACTGACTGCCTTTTGTTCCTTGTGCCATTTCTCTACCCATCTAGCCATGGTTACCTCTTATATTGTCTCATGGCCTGCTTTTGATGGAACCCAAAAGCATGTGGTCTCAGTAACTAAAAATATAGATGGAGAGGCAGAATAAATGGGTGTGTGCATATGTGTATTACAAGAAAGTGAAAATCCAAGAAAAGAGCTACCATTCCTGTCCAATGTCTGCTTTTTCACTTGTAAACATGTAAAAATGCCTACTTTATCAAACTGTCGAAAATACTAAATCACATGATGAATGTAAAACTGCTGCACAGCTGTTCAGTAAGTGTTGAGTGATTATAGTATAGTTGACTGGCCATGAACTTTAAAGATTAAAACACCTGTATTTAAATTTTGAATCTGTCAGAGCTATGTGAATGGGTAAATTGTT
This sequence comes from Condylura cristata, assembly GCF_000260355.1. Lineage (NCBI taxonomy): Eukaryota > Metazoa > Chordata > Mammalia > Eulipotyphla > Talpidae > Condylura > Condylura cristata. Next base: position 28,976,189 of record NW_004567112.1, on the reverse strand, counting down.
CCAATACTCAATGCCTTTAACTGTGCAATGGGTATGATCTACTCCTCACAAATGCACACCAAGGATTAAGTAAGTGATGTGTGCAAAACAGCTATAGACAAGATGAGTTCCCAGACCATGGAAACACCTTTACCTCTGCGCTCCCACATTTTCAAGGACACAAAGACAGAGTCTCCTGGTCAGGGTGAGGCTTTCTATCCTCTTAGTCCCCCTCTAGCTGAAATTAACATCATTAGCAATTTCTCCAAGTGATTGATGGGCGTTTCATGATGATTTTATCACTTGGTAAAGGGTGAAAGTCACTCAATGATTAGTCTGGTTCTTCCATTAAAACCCACTGCCCAAGACATTTCCTAATTATCTACAAATTCCTATGTTAGACTTTATAGTGTAATTGCTATTCATGGTCTAATTAAGGGGCAATTGCAAGCCAAGAAAAAAAAAAGTTGCTTTATTGCTTCAATTTTGAAATCTGTGTATCTTGGAGTCTTAATCTACTCTTGGCCTATAGGGTTCCACATAGAGTGATGTCCACACTGCTGCAATGAGACTTATGGGACTACCTTCCCTTTCTCAGGCCCCGGCAGGAGTGCTCTCTGGCTGATAGCAGAGCATCCAAAGATTCCAGTGATTCACATTCTAGAAGGCAGAGGGACAGAGGGTAAAGAGACCTGGTTTTTCCTGGTGTGCTTAAGATATTGAAAGAAAATCATCAGGTCCATTTAGAGTTTGAGCTAATAGTGTGGTGGAGCTCTATTAGGTTGGAAACTCATTTTCTCCTCAGGGAAAGACAAAAACAAACACCATCCAGGGGACTGAACCTATCAGGATCAACTGGGTTCAAATCCATGTTCTGCCCTTTCTCAGAGATGTGACCATGAAAAACACAGCACTCGATGTTCTAGTGTCCTCATCTACTGAACAGAGATAAGAGCACTTGCTTTTTACCATCTTTGTAAGGATTCAATAAGATAACTAACACATGGAAATCATCTAGGATTTCTTAGTAGATGCAATCATTATCCTTTTTATCATCACCATCATCACCAATACTACTATATCAAGCTTTATACAAATGAGTCAGGAAGGGCTATATTTGGGGATTGCAGACATGGTATCTGACAGAGCTGAACAGAGCTCTGAATTAAATAGGGTCTTTTACGGAATACACTTCAGAACATTCAACCCTCTAATTTTTGTGTCAACACAAACCAGAGTGGCCAAAGTCTCTGACTTTGACACCTGGGTGCAAATACATGTTTCTGCATGATAGAGCTCCTTACTCAACCTTTGCCTTCTGTGCACTGGGAATAACAGCATTTCCTCTTCATATATAAATGAGATACTTTCTGGAAAGTGTTTACCACTGTATATATGGTTAAGTATATAATGAGTGTTGAATGCTCAATAACTCATCATCACTATTTTTATCAATACTTCTATAAAGAGATGATCATATTATCTCATGAAAGTTGTCCAGAACCTCTCTTATGTAAAATATTGAATCCAAAGAGGAGAATGTATGTTCACATGATTCCTCTCAGAGAGCTGTGGTGCTATTTTATAAATTGAGACTGAATGCTGGGCAGAGAAAAAAAAATCCACACTTCTCAGTGGATGCACAGGGACCCTGAGGGGGAGAAACTGTTGCTTTGTCACTAGTGGATCACGTCTATGTAAAAAAGACACTTTCTGAGTAGAAAAAATTCCCAAGTAGGCAGGTATTGAGGGAAAATTCAGAATATGCCCAAAGAGGAGCAGCATAGAAACTTTGACCTGATGACCAAACAGCGCCTGATCAACTAGGAATTGTCCCCTTTGTCAGGAAGGACAGCAGTTGCTGGACAGTCCTTGCTCTGAGAGGCATTGCATTGGCCAAGTACCTTAGAGTGACTTTGCCTTCCAATTTACACCTTTAGAAAAAACCTGAGTTGATTTACAAACACAGCCAAGTTAGCAAAGATGTAGCCAAGGGCTTCCACTAACTCAAAGAAGAATCCGCCAATAATTTGCCCAAATGTCTAAAGGAATAAGCTAAAGCATTCCTTTATTTTTCCAGGCATCAAAACCAGACACATAGATCATACACTCAAGGAGCAGGTGGCTAAGTGGCTGCTCCTCTACTTTACCCGTATTCATTTCATGCTGAAAAGAAAGGATCATTTCACTGGGAGCTTGGCCACACGGTTCTCAGGCTCCCAGTGGTGAAGCATCACCCCTTCATAATCTGACCCATTTGTTTCTGCTGCAAATTTTCCAGAGACTTATAGATGTGTTGTTCATAGATTTTTCCACTATGCTGTTTTCTCGTGCATAGCAATGATCTGTTGGCTTTCATTTCCTTCAATGATCCTCTGAATGGGGAAATGTTCAATGTCACATCACATGTCTTAGGCTGGCCTGATTTCAGAACCTGAAAGAATTGTGCAAGATGATGACCTAAAAGGGTCATTCTCCATCATTTTTCAGGCTGTTGGCAAGTGCCTTTTCAAAAGAGAGGGTGTCAGGCAGGCATGCAGTGACAGAGTAAGGAATAAGACTTTTTTTGGAATGAAACAGACGACGATTTTTTCCTTAGTCACTTTCTCAATGTCTGGCTTTCAGTCTGTTAGTTAACTGCTTCATGCCTCAGTTTCCTCAACTGTATAATGGAGCTAGCATCTAGAGACACTGAGATTGTGCTATCACTACCACTCTCATTAGTGACAAGAGGTCTCCAGAAACCTCTCTTGCATTTGTATCCCTGGTAATCACCAATCAGTAAACTCTTATTGAATGAATGCAACTGCCAGCTGTGTACAGACGCTCCAACACAGACACAGACAGTGTTGCTGCTGCAGGAAGCTGAGCAGCTTGGAATGGATGCTGTCTTCCTGGAGAGAGGGTCTCCGCAGGAGAAGGTGATAACCTATTCCAACGGAGTCCCTGGGAGAGGGATAAAGCAGCTCTGAGGACAGAGAGCGGGTCCAGGCTAATGTTGCTACAGATATCTGGGACTTCAAGATTTCTGCCCAAGAGAGGGTGGGAGCAGGGCTCTGAGGAGCTGGGCTGACTTAGATAAGACTGCTCATCACTGAGGGTCGAAAAGGGAGAGCACGGATTAGTCCCACGGCTGCTTATGCAATTTGGAATTCAGCTATTTTGCAGTGGTCCTTGTAGGAGTCTTGATATAAAATTCTTCCCAGCAATGAGTTTGCCAATGTTTGCAGATTCCTGGGGAACCGCTGAGACTTCAGGGCAAGTAGTTGTTGTACTCTCTGAACTAGTCCTCAGGAAGTTAGGCTGGGGTGAAAGGACAGGAGGCACGTAGCGTTGCACAAGTGCATGCACACACGTGCGGGCACACACACACAAACACTGAAAGGACAGGAGGAGGCACAAGTCCATCTGCGTAATCACATTCCAGTGGCAGAAGTAAGAGTGAGATCAGCCTGTGATCACAGGCTCCTCACCATTCTCACACCCTGGAGGCAAGCAGCGGCCCCCTAAAGGCTCCACAGATGCCGCTGTGGGCAAATTGCTGAGTTCCAAATGCATAAGGGTACAAGCCTTAGGGCGTTTATTTTCACCACAAAAGATGGAAAAACATGAGGAACAAGAAGGGAAATAAACAGAGTGGAAGGGAGGAGGAGGAGGAGGACAGGAAGGAGGAATCAGCTACAGGTAAAATGGCCCCACCGCTCGGCATGTCCAGTGGGGTCCTCTATAGGTTTCTGTTTCCAGGGCGAGGAGGACTGGCCTCCAGGCGTGTCTGTGTGCCTGGTCACGAGACAGTGCACGGAGCTCATGCCACCGCACCCAGGGGTTTATTTCCTTGAAGCCACTGAATCGTCCCAGGCTTCTGCTTTAACTGTGATGATGCTTAGCAAATTGTTTTCTGCCAGACACACATCAGGGCACTGTTGGGAAGGGTGGGCCCCTGGGTAAGCCCCTGGGGCTTAATCAGGTTCTGTCCAGAGACCCAGCAGGTACAGCTCAGGGCTCCCTTCTCCTTTGAGTCTCCTCAGGAACAGCCAGACACCCTCACCCAGTTATTGGGTCACATTCTATACAAGGAAACTGATGGTAATAAAAATAGCACCTCATATTTGAAAAATGTTTTACAATTGCCAAAGTGCTTTTCATACCTGTCATCTGATTCAGTCCTCACAATACCCTTCTCAGGGAGGCAAGAAAATATCCTATTTGACAGAAAGAAGCACTGCAGGGCAGTCACCTGCTCGACAACCCGCAGCAGGGTCCCCGAAGTCCTGCTTCCCTTGTCTTTCTTCCTCGGGTTGGAGTCCAAGGGAGGTGACAGAGAGGCACACTCGTGCCCAAGGCAGGCAACTCCATACCCCCAGGCCTTCAGCTTCTAATCCATTAGCGGATTCTGCCCATAGCTCTTCCTAAATACCTGACACCCAGGCCTATCACTGTCTCCTGCTTTAGACCATCAGCACCTACCCACTGCCAGCAGTCTTGCTCACCACCGTCCACTCCCCATATTATGGGAAGGAAAGCAAGATGACAGATTCCCCCCCCCCAAAATATAAATATGAACATGCCATTTGCTACCCAGCTTTCTTTGGTGACTCTGGAGTGTAATATCCAGGACCTGACCCTGGTCTGCTAGATCTGTCACTGGGGTCTCAAGTATTGTTACCCATCCCCCGAGCTCCTTCCCTAACCTCCTCCTCCTCAGTGCTCTGTGCTTCAGTGCTACTGACTTTTGATGATTGCTATTGCCCCCTACCACCCAGGCCACATTCCTCTAGGCCTCACTCATGCATTTGCCCTTCTGACAGTATAGTAAGAACTGTAATAATATCTGGGAGGTTAATAAGGAGGCTAATCAGCATATTTTGCTGGTAGTTTACCATCAGAATTATTTAACATATGTCTACTCAAATATCCTTCTGGGAGGCCTTCCGTCACAATCCTCCCTAACATTATCTGCTCTCTCTTCTTCTCCCTGACCTATTCATCTGTTTTTGTTTTCTCATACTCATAGATGTATCTGCACAGTAATATCTTATCTCCAGTCCCACTCATGGCCACAGACTGTGAGCTCCTTGGGAAAAAGAACAAAATGCCTCAGTGCCTGAAACATGCCTCTGGTAATAATGTTGAGTGATTGGGACGGTTTGGCTGATAGAATCTAAGGATCATACAACTTAATTAACGAACCTAAGGTCAACCAACTGTCCAGGGACAGAGATCCCTGATCACATAATCAGCTTCTACTTGCAAGACTGCATGGCCACAGGTGCCTCGCGACGCTATGCCTCAGTAGGTACACTTGCACACATGCTCACCATCTCTAGTCATTACCTGTCTTTTCCCTTACTCTGCCTTGTAACTGCCCATTCACCTACATTATATGCTGCTTTGACATTAAGAATGTGTTCTCTTTTGTGAGGATATCTTAAATTCTTGACATCTCAGCTGAAATCAAGACAACGCATGAGGGTGGGGGGAAGCAGCCCCCACTCTGCTGGAAGCTCTTTGGCTTAGGAATTCCGTAGGCCAGAGATTCTCAACAGGGTGGTCTCTGGGCCAGCAGCAGCCTCATCCCTGGAGATTCACTAGAAAAGCAGATTCTGAAGCCCAGTCAGATCTACAGACAGAAAACCTCGGAATGGGACCAGTCTTCAAGGTCTAAAACACCTCCAAGGATTCTGCTTTAAGAATCCCTGCTTTACACCAAGGGCTGACATCAGTAAGCAAGTTTAACACATCCCAGGTTCCCTTGGCCATGTGGTTCTGTGCTCTGGGAGTGGGAGGTGAGGTAAGGTGAGGTTACCCAACTCCTGCTGGAAGAGTCACCTCCCCCTTCCTCACTGGGCCCCAGCACACATGCCCTTTCCTTTTGATGTCATAGTGGCCCTGCCTTAAGGGACACGGAGTCCCTGTGTGTGAGCCTGTGGCCATTTAGTACCATTTGGTACTCTGCTTAGAATGTGAAGTTGCCCTGCCCCTTCAGGCACTGGGCAAAATCCTGCTTTGCACTATTCAGTCTTATACTCCTTGCTAAACTGAACAAATGCAACCGCCCAGATTCCAGATTGGATTGCTCCTGGGAGATGATGGGTTTGGGTGAAAGACTAATCTTCTTCATAGCCAGGCAGAGAAGATAAGTTGTTTCTCAGGCCCCTGTCCCACCAGAGGACAGGGTGCCTGACTCCTGCCCAGATATCGCAGGCCTGGCAGGAAGTCTCAATTCCCCCATGGGCCAAGTTTTCAGGGAGCGAGCTCTTTTTCTGCAGCTGTAGGTGCCACTCCAGCCCCATGCTCAGTAACAAAAAAACTCACTACTTTCCAAAGTGGTACTTTTCACCCCTAAGCAGCTCCAGCTGAAAGAATTTCCCTGTGTGATTAGAGTTTACATCTTGGTCATTTTTGCCCATAGTTCCAGATCTTCAGGCCAGTTTAGCCTCCATGCTCTCCAACCCCCGAACCCCCTTCCAATCATTCCCTGGCAGTATCCCAAGCCAGGGATACTTAGAGTATTATCTTCTTTGGTCTCACTAGATCTGTATTTTGCTTTCAATGAAATGGATCAAGAGCACCTGCTCCAGTCACACAGCACTATGAGGCTGACTGCAATATTTCCAGATTGGGGAGTAGACCCCAATGCTGATAAGAGATAGGGCATGTCTCTGCAAATGCGATGGTGACTGCCTGGAGCTCCCTAGAAGCTTAGCTCTGAGCAAATGAATGTTCCTACTTCAGAATAGCTTCGTTTTATTTTTAGAACATGCCCTGTGGAATTAAAGACTTGGAGGGACATGGGAAAGCACATGAACTTTCTCAAATCACTGCAGACATGCTATGGGGTCATGAGAGAGAAAGCCTGCAAGAAGAATAAGACGCTGAAAATAATGTTCCATGGGCTCCTACGTATATCTTGTTCCAGGTCAAACCTGTTGTTCTGTCCCTTCATCCACGGGTATAAGTTCCTGCAGCTTCTAACCCTGTCTTCTGGCCACATGAGAATTCAATCATCTAAACTGAACTGGGCAAAGAAATTGGACTAGATTGTACATTTGTAACCTCCTGCCCCATCATTTCATTCATTTTTGAGCCCATCTTGGATTCCAGAGACAATATTAAAGTGTACCTTGGAATATATCTGCAATATCAGTCTGAGTTCTGAAATCAGATAAATCTACATTCAAGTGTTGGTTACTCATTAGTCTTAGGCTATTGGGACTATGAACAAAATACTTGCATTGCAAATTTCCCATGTTTACAATGGGTATAAGAATATATACACCACAGAGCCTGTTTGTAAGATACAATTAAGAAATCTCTGTAAGGTGATAGTATTTTAATTTTAATTAGTATTAAGTGGCAAGCTGTACCTTTCCCAGGCTAACTACTTTTGCCTGCACTTGTAGGGTTTCCCCATTACTGCCTCCCGAGGTCAGGATCCTCCAGGCACGTGATCCAGAACTGGTGTCCTGTTTCATTTCTTTCCACACTTATTTCCTGGTGACTGGCCCCAGGTGAACTTTTCCTGCTTCCTTTTGAATCATGAACAAAGGATCAAATTCCTGGTAATTTACCTTTTCCACCCAGTAGTTCGGAGGCCCACTTGTGCTTTACAGGCCTAGATCAGATGTCACTCAGCTGCAATTGGGTTGGATTTGAAATAGTATAATTTGACATTGAGAAAAAAGAACTTGGAGGTTTGAAGTAGCAACTGACCAGCAGAAAGGGAGCTAAAATGTGTTCTCTAGGAATATGCCTGCTATTAAATTTTAGGTCTGAGGTCTCAGAGGAGCTACTCTGAAGAAGAGAAGTGGGGGCTTCCCACCACAAATCGACATGATCACCTGGCAAGGCAGAAGCTGAGAAGGGAGCTGTGGCTTCAGAGTACTCGAGGAGGGCAAAGAAGGTGTCCCTATGGAGCACAGATCTGAGACCCAAAGCAAAGTATGCACAGAGAATCCAGGTGGGCCTGGAACTTAACATAGATCTTCATTCAGAAGAGGGGACAAAGCAGGGAATGGTCACCATGCATGAATGTTAGGACAAGAGGTTATTTGCCCAGAACTGACTGAGCGTAGGGCTGGGGAGGAATTGTTCCAGCTCAGGTTTCTCCCCACAATGCCCTAATGAGTTGAGTGTTCATGTCCGCTCTCACAGTGCTCTCCACAATTGCTATGTAATGTGGGCTCTTAAAGTCTTTGCATGGCTTAGCTTTATGCTTTTATCCTGCACTCGCCCCTTAGAAATCTGGGTGACATGCAGCAGTCCAGTTGGGTCAGAGAGGTTGCATGTCCTGTGGGATTGGAGCTGAGATTGGGGATAAAATCCATTGTCCATCAGCTTAATGGTATTCATTGGGTTCTTAGCTTTTACAAATATCAGCTTCCTTATTTGTAAAAAGTGGAGCCATAACTAAATTTAGTGTTACAGTAAATAAGAAAATAAATAGAAGTGATAGAATACAGTGTCAATGGTAGGATTAGTAGATGTTTGCATTATCAATATACTTCTCCCTATAGTTTTTGGATAGGTGTATAAAAGTTTTTTTTATATTTTATTGAGCTATGAATCACCTTCTCCATAAAAAGACATGTTTTCACCAAATGGAAAATTAAAAGAAACAAAGTATGATTCATAAGCTTAAGCTCAAGAGATTTGTGAATAAACAAGAGAAATGAGAAAAACAATTATCAAACTAAAGTGAGACTAGCTTCAGATATCTGAAAATTCTGTGCCATTGGAAAACAGGTGATTTGTGCTTATCAAATGGCTACTCTGCCACAGGCTCGAGGTTAGAAGCTTGCAAACCTTATTTCCTAAGATCCTGCCAACTGTATTGTGGGGTAGTTCCACTCCTAAACCCATTTAACAGCTGTGAGAACTGAAGTTCGGACTATTCCAGCAACCCCACCTAATAAAGAACTTTTTGAGTCTTAAGTTCTACTCTTTCTGGAATTCCTTACTTGACTCTAGGAAGATAGAAAATAAGAAAGATTTTTATACTGTCCTTAAGAAACAAGATAATCATCTTATTGGTGCAATACTTTGATATTAGAGAAACTGAAATTCTATAAAAAAAAAGAGGTAAGGATCATGGGTAGTAGGTTTTTTTTTTTTTTTGGAAGTGTGAAAATGAAAGCATAGCTTCATTCATCAGTGATAAATGAATATCATGGTTGCACTGACAAAATAACCTTGTGCAGAATGTGAGATGATTACAGAATGGATGAGAGTTAATTAGAAGTGGTCTAGAATAGCTTTATGAGGAAAGGAACACAGGATTTCTTCCAAACTAAGGGATCAGAAAGTAGATCATAAATGAAAATATAAATATAAAAAATAAATTTTATGTTAAAAATAAAACAAGGAAGTGAACAATTTGGTTAGCAAGCAGGAGGAAAATACAGGCTTACAGGTAGCAGGTGAAGGCAGATAACATGTACCAACTACTGTGCTAAATAAACACTGTTGGCCAGTGACATGGGGGTCATAGGATGTGAGGAGGAAACACTTGATGCAATGAAAATATAAACACTGAATTTCCTGAGAAAGCTTGCATGACAGGGAAGACCACAAAGAGGAAAAGTGGAAAGACAGGAAGACCAGGTCCTGATGAAACCTGTGAGTCTCTGAATCCAGCTGCATGTGAAGTCAAGTCCCATGCTAGAACCTATATTATATAAACACTGTAGTCTCGCTTCAATTTAGCTAATTTAAGGTGTAGTTACTGTTACTTAAAGCCAAAGAGAACTGACATATAAAAGTAAACTCAGGTTTAGTTTCTAACAATGAGGGCAATGCAGGGATAAAGAAGATGCTTGAAGGTATTATTGGAATGAGTGAAAGATGAGTTTGCCCTTACAAGAAATTATCAACTATGACTCAGAAATATTATGGCTACAATGACAGAAATGGAAGCAAAACACTCCTCTTGATTTCTAGTTCAGGTTCCCTTTAATTACTTCACATGGACCTTCACTAATTTGAGGAAAACCTTTTGCTTCTAGTACATGTAGAGGGTGTTTCCTTTTTAACATTATCTTTCTATTTCTCCTGATTTAAAAAATTCTGCATGAATAATTTTCATCATAAGAGATCCACCCACTCCTATCACATTCTCAATCACAGTTTGATATGTTCCTTAATAGACCTTCTTCTATGCATTTATAGAAAGTTAATTAAGTAGCAAGTTGATGATAAGCTTTGAATAAAAGTAAAATTTTAATTTGCTTCAAAACAATATAAAGAGCATATGGGAGGAGACAGTTGGCGGGGTCCAGATGAGACAGAATGAGCTGTGAGGATAATTTTTGGAGGGGCATGACTGGTGAGGGAGGTTTGCTACTCTCTTCTCTATACTTTGCAGAAAATACACGATATATAAAAATGAAATCATAAGTTAAATATGTGTACCATACAATGAATCAAAAACATGAAGAAAATGAGAAAAAAAACATCATATTTCTACTATCAAGTTTACCACCACATATATATTTTTGTATTCTGTGTCTTGCAGAACTTTATATGTGTGCACACACATACACACAGACACACACAAATTCACACATTCTAATTTATGTCTTTTATTTAACTATATTCAGCATTCTTTTTGGTATACGGAGGTTTCCTGTTGTTATTGTAACAGTTCTTTGTATTTTATTCCTGAGAGGAACAGTCTCTATCTTTCTATGTTTCCATATCAATATTCTTTGTCTTAATAATGCCTATTCCATATTTAATTTTTTCTATTAATTCATTTTTTATTTGTAAGCATTCATTATGTCCTTTGAAATTCATGTAAAATAGTTTTAGTAAATCCAGTCCATACAATATATAATTCCCCATAAAGAAACCATAGTGGATTTTGGTATTTTCACTGACTCCTGCAACCATCACAGTAACATAGTTTTAAAATATTTCACCACTTCCAAAATTAGTTATCACACCCCTGTCCAGGTCTAGACCAGCTTCAACCTCTCTATATTTGCCTGCTCTGGACATTTCACACAAATTAAATTATACAACATGTGGTCTTTGTGTTTGACTTCTTTCAACTTAGCACAGTCTTGTCCTGCCAAATGAAACAGTTCTTTCATATATTTTTGTCCAGTTTTTTACTCCTTTTAAAATATAACTTATCAAATAAGGCAATAACATATAAATATAGGCACAAAATACATAATTCACAAAAAAAAAAGCAAAATTAAGTTCTTTCTCTGTTCTCTATGTGCCAATGGCTAAAACTTTCCAATTAAAAGCCATAGATTGGCAGAATGGATTTATAAAAACCATCTATATAGTTTGTCTACCAGAGACTCACTTTAGATCCAAAGACACAACTAATGAAAGTGAAAGGCTGCAGAAAGTAATACAAGCAAAGAGTAAATTAAAGACAGACAAAGTGGCTATGCTACTAGCAGCCAAAATAGACTTCAAGGATTGCTATAAGATACACAGGACACATAGGACATTACAAATCAAGAAAGGGTTAGCCCATTAATAAGATGTAACTATATAAATAATATATCCTTAGAAACAGAACCCTAACCCATATGAAGTGAAAAATAATAGAACTGAGGAAAGAATTAGACAGCTCTACAGTAACAGTTATTGATTTCAATATCCCACTTTCAATAATAGAATATCTAGACCGAAAATCAGTAAGTGTATTGAAACTTAAAAAATATATAAACCAAGTAGACATAACTGTCATATCCAGAACATTCACATCAAAAACAACACAATTTTAATTCTACTCAAGTGCACATGGAACATTCTTAAGAATATACCATTTACTGGAACACTAAACAAGTTTCAATCATTTTAAAACTATTGAAATCAGACAAAGTATCTTTAAATGTTTTGAGATTATAAAAGATATCACTTTGTTAAGATAGCAGTAGTTCCCAAAACAATCTATAGATTTCAGGTAAAGTCTAGCAAAATCCTAGGAAAATCCCAAAATCTTTTTCTTCTTCTGTTTTACAAAAGTAGAAAAAGTTTATCACAAGTTGTTGTATGCTGTATGAGTCTATTTATATGAAATCTTCCAAACAGGTAAATCCATATAGAAAGAGATTAATAGTTTTTCAGAAGCTGGGAGAGGGGGACAATGATTTCTTTAAGGGCATGGTGTTTCCTTTTGGGTGATGAAGTGGTGGTTACTCAACATTGTGAATGTGGCAAATACCACTTCATTGAATGGTCCACTTCAAAACGGTGAAATGTATGTTATGTGCATTTTATTTCACATTAAAACAAAGTTCCACCTCCACTTCCCAACTCAGACTCTAACTTTTAATCTTGATTTTTTTTTTAATTTCTGCTTATGGTTTGGGTAAAACCTTTTGAAAAGCACAAAATACTTTGAACATATTCTATAATCACACCGGTGGCTGTATCTGTATATATATTTAAATTTATACATATGTAACTGTCCCATTAGCATATATTTCCTTATCCTGTTCAAAATCACTTTATAGGCACAGCAGGAGATATTGATCACTCATTATCTCCTGTGTAAAAAAGACACCTAAATGTCCAAATATTGTCATTTTCTACATTTCTCAGTTTCTTTGTCTACAAGGTATAGTTTATGCTTCTTACTATGACCATTAATGTCTGGTCTATGGCTTTCCTGGTTGTCATCTGCCATTGATTCATTCACGGCTGTGCTGCAGTCACATGACTCCACTGTAATCGCCCAAACACACTGACCTGTAGACATGTTCACCTCTCTGCTTAAATGCCTGCAACCCTAGATCAGCAGGGAAACATCTACAGATATTTCAGATTTAGTTTGAGCCCTGGGTTTTTAGGAAGACTATCTTATTAACATACCATCAGTGGGAATAAACTTCTACTTCACTACATTTCTAGATTGCTCAAAGATTATTCAAAGAATGGTGCCTGTATCTGCATCAGCATCTGCAAAAGCATGTTACAAACACAGACTCTAAGGATGCCTCCCAGACCTACTGGCTCAGACCTTGCATTTGATCAAGTATCCCAGATAATTTGTATGCACATCAAAGTGAGGAAAGCATGCACTGCAGGTCTCTATTTTTATACTGACACTGTAACATTTTCTTCTTTACTGGTCTGCATGAATCCCCAGATCATTAGTCTCCTCAAGGATAGGAAATTTATCTTATTTATCAATGTATCTTCACAAACACAGTTCTCGGTTCACAACCTTTTCAGAAAATATTTTCAAAATATTAAAGAAATAAAGTGGCTTCTACTACTCCTAAGAAGAACTTTTTTTCCTTCAATTCATTAGTGACCCACATTGGGGACTTGAGTGGGAGGAAAGCTGGAATTCAAGCTCTGTTATCTGTATATATTCGCCACCAGGATATACACAGCATCATGAAACTAATAAAGCTAACAGAGGAATGAGAAGCAAATGGAAGCAGAAGCCAGGTTTCCCCTGTTACCCTGAACAGAGGATAATTTGACAGTTCAATGTTTCTTGTTTGCCAAAATACATCCCAGGTCCATTTCTCATTGTGGAAAGTGGCCCTGTGGGTGCATGTCACTATGTTTGGGTGACAGGAGTCCAGGGGGAGAGAACAGCTCAGTGTGTTTGCTGCTGAGCATGGCAGGCAGTGAATGACAGGAGGAATCCCCATCAGAGGCTCCATACTTCACATCTCTACTCAAGCCTAAATAAAGATATTGCTGGAAATGTTCTTCTGCTACTCTGGGCACAGTTCCTTCTTCTTTCCTTCCTTCCCTACTTCACTCAAATATCCTTTATCACAATTAAAAAGACAGTTGAGACATAATACTTGCATTCAGAAAGCACTCCGTGCAGATAAAGCTTGTAGCCAATAATTGAAATGTAGTAAGCAAAGTGGGGTGTTTTGAAGGGGGCAGTGAGGGAGAAGTGAAACAGCTTATACAGGGAATGCTCTAGAACTGGGTGGTAAATCACCTGCAGAAATGTATGAGGTAGTGAATTAGGGAGATTCTCATTTGCAAACATATAGCAGAAGTTATACCACACAGGTATAATTGCAGATACTTAAGTGAAACTAGAATAAAGCCAAAGGAGGGTGGGGGTGGGGGGTAGCAATGTGAGGGTTAAAGAGAGTCTTCTAACATTTACCAAGGGGCTTGGATTCTATCCTCTAGAGTCCAAGAGAATAATCTCTAGACTCTTCAAGCAGTAAATTTCATATTACAAGCTAGTAGACACACAGAACTGAAACAAAAGCTTCATAAAATAATTTTAACCTGTATAAGTACCTAAATTTCTATTTTTTCCATTTTATTCTATTTCATAACTTTGACATTGATTATGATTTTATCTCAGTGTCTGATTTTCAGAGAAACCAATCTATGACCATGGTTGTCTTTGGCTATTGATCTCAAGGAATCTTCAATATTTTGCCATTAAATGTGATTAATTTGCCAAATAACTTTCATTGATTTCCTCATCAGATTAAGGAAGTCACAATCACATTTTAGTAAGAATTTTAATATGAATGTTAAATTCCATCAAACATTATTGAGGTGATCTTGTTTTTATCTTATTCCACTATTGTCTACATTAAATTGATTCTTCTCATGTTGAAAAAAATTCAGTCATGAAATATTACCATTTTTATGTGTTTCTGGATTTTGTTTTCTACTATTTGTATAGAATGTTTGTATAAAATATTTGTATAAAATAAAAATGTAGGAAAGTTCATTCTGCTTGGCATCCAGTACTAGTAGTATTGACACACGTACCCAGTCCAGTAACCATCACACATACAGAAATACTACACTGTGCAAATGTCTAATTGCTTCATGTCATTTTAAAATGGTTCTTTGAGTCACTATTCATATGAGTCCCATACTTCCTGTCTCCCTTTCTCTGCCCATCTTCCTCTGACCCCTTTCAATATATTTATTGAAGAAACTGGATAAATACCAATTTCTTCAGTAGAGCTTAACACAAGCTGAATTTTGCTGATTACAGACCAATGGTTTTGCTTAACATCTGTTCCTTAACATGCACTGTGTTGTCAACATATTGTTCTGTCTTCCATATTTTTGCTTAATTGAATCTAGAGGCTTAATCAGATTCAGGATTGATTTAGATGAGGACAAGACTAGCTTATACACAGATTTACATGTTCCATGGAGATATATGGAATGCTTGCTTGCTACCTTTGTAATGTTAGCAGTAGTTAATAAGCAGGCCTTATTTCTATACATTTATTAGGTATTATACAAAGATGACACTCTATCTCATCTCTTTATTTATTGGTTATACTTCTATAAAGAGAAAATTTGTTTTACTTTTTTTTGTGACTGAAAGTAGTATAGAAAGAGATGAGAAAATGTTGAATTATTTTTTCCTTATTTTCAAGTTTCCCATGGTGACCAACATGATTTTTTCCCTTTCAGTATCATATTGCATGCTATAATTTTATCCATATTTGATATGCTTGAATTTTGTAGCAGAAATTAACTTTGGTGAAGCTCAAATTGTACTACTTTGGCACAATAAAATACTTGGGCTCACTTCAAATTTGTTCAGACATGACCCTACTAGCCTTTAATAGATTTCATGCTATTGGATATAAGATATGCCAATATCACATTGTACATTTCCTGTCCCAGACTTGGAATCAGTCATTTTGAAAGGAGTTCTGATTCCTGTTGTTGGAAAAGTTATTTCAAGACTACAGTCTGTGAGCTATGAGTATTCCATGCTACTGATTTATTATATTTGTAAGATATTTTCAGCGAACGGAGATAGAAAATACATATACATATGCTTGCATTTATATGTATATATACATGGATATATCTACCTATATTACGTATCTCTCTATATCTCTGTATATATATATATCTCTGTATCTTGTATTCAATTATTTTAAATGATAGTTAAATACCAGGACCACAGGTCACAGGGATGCTAGAACTAGAATATCATGTAATTGCTCAATTGATACATCCAATACACACATGTTAACAGTCTCAAAAATAAGCAAGTAGCAAAATATATAATATCAGCATCACCAATAATACATTTACAATCAAAAGCTTGAGAATTTTTGGTTCTGTTTTTCCCTCTGAAAGTATATCTAATTAGAATACATAGTCAAATGACTGGGATTTTAGTCAGTTGTAATGGTCCCACTGTGGATGAGGAGCCACCAAATAAACATTTAGAGACAATTTTTTTTTTTTTGGTCTTTGAAAAGCAACTTTGGTGCTTTATTTTTATATATGAGGTACTTTGAAATTAACTAATTAGGTAAAATCCAATTTATAAGTAATCTGACACCTACCGTAGATCATAGCACAGAAACCGAACGCCATTCCCCTCCATTCTACGCAGTGAGGTCTATCTCCCAGCAACCCCACTGTCAGCCTTTAAGCACCTGAATATTTCTCAGGCCTCACAAACCTACATTTGCCCAGAGCTGGCATCTGAGAGTTTTTGAACCTATAAATAAGGACCCAACTTCATAGAGACTGGACCTACTTCTGACGAGCTAATGGCACATAGGAATAGGTGGAACAAAGCTGCATGGCAGGTCACCCCCACATCTCCTGGCCCCGGGCTTATTTGATATGGCGGAAAAACACAATCTGTGTGTCTTCTTAGCGACAGAGACAGCAAACTAGCCGCGACTATGGCGACCGGGTAAGTAGAGGGGGCTTTGAAGATAAACATGGGGGGTGTGCAGGGGTTCCCTGGTAGTGGTAGAAGGCAGGCATTTTTTTCCTTTCAAATACCCCTTTTATTGTAATATGCAGCACATAAAAACCAGTTATTTCAAAGTTAAGTGAATAGAAAAATGTATAACTTCATGTATATTGTAAATACTGTGTAGTCATTACATCGATGAAGAAACATAACATTGGCAGCTATAGATTTACAGTCATCTTGAGTCTGCTATGGTCAGCATGTTATGTTCCTCGAAAATGTATATGTTGGAATCCTACCCTCAAAGGTGATGGTACTATCAGGTAGAGCCCATAAGAGGTGATTAAGAAATCAGAGTGGAGACCTCATAGTAGTTTAATGTTCTTATAAGAGACCCACAAGTCTCCATGTCCCCACCCCATCATGTAAGGACACAACCAGATGTCTGCAACCCAGAAACGGGACTTACCCAACCATACTGGCACCTAAGGCAGGCATTTTTAAGGAGCCTGATCCCTGAGGGAATCCATGAACTAGGGTTTCAGAGGGCCTACCTACCTATCCATCTGTGTCTACCTACCTGTCTACCAAGTTTCTGTTTCTAATTTTTTGTCTTGATATTTAAATTCAAAAAGTTGCAAGAGTAAAGGGACTTCTGCAGAGGTGTGTGTCTGCGCCCCTCCTCCCTCCATCTGAAGACCCCAGTCCTCTCCACTTCTACTGCTTTGGGCACAAGGACAGGTCACTGTGATCAGTCAGCTGGAACTTCACGCACAGAGAGTGGAAGGGCCCGTGAGGTGTGCCAGCCATGGAATCAATAAAATGTGGCTTCTCAGTGGATGATTAAGCGAGCAAGACTTGCAGCATTTGCTTAAACAAATGTGTGCCATATGGACACAGCTCTTTACCATCAGGGATTTATTTAGCCCCTGTAACTTTCCAAGGGAAGGAGGGTGATAGTTAATGTGGAGCCTTAAATAGAGCAGTGTTCAGCTCGAGGCTTAAGGGAAGGGAAAGTAGGTCAGTTCTCTTCGCAGCCGAGGGGAGGAGGGATCAGAGGACTGGGTTTTATTTGGCAGGATGCAAACACTTCAAAGAATAGAGACCTGGCCCCCTTGACTACCAGAGACCTGAGAGCGGTGGCCAGGGCCTACCTGATTCTGAGGGCTTGAGGTCTGCAGCTTGGGAACACATCTCTGCCTTGGTAACTTGGTGGTGCTTGTGTTTCTGAAACACCTGTGGCATGAACATTTTGTTGTGTTCTCCATGCTCTGCACGGGAATCAGAGACTCGCAGGCCAAGGGTTCCAGCTTGTGATCTGTCAAAAAAAAAAAA
>NW_004567112.1:28930658-28957826 GCF_000260355.1 Condylura cristata | reverse complement strand
AAAGCAGCAATAAACATGGGGGTACAAGTATCTTTTTCAATCAGTGTTTTTGTGTCTTTTGGGTAGATACCTAGGAGTGGGATTGCTGGGTCAGAGACAATTTTTTAACTTTCCCAGGCTCTGATTTCAGAATCAATTTTATAGAACAATGTATTATCATATTATTTTAGTCTTTTAGTGCTGGAAGTAAGAGTTCCAAAATAGGTTTCAATGTGCGAACCACTGCCTTCCACTCTGGAGGCCCCAGAGAGTGTTCTTGCCTTTTCCAGCCTCTGCAACCTGCCTGCATTCCATCCCCTGGCTCATGATATTCCTCAGTCTCCAAAGACGTGATGTCACAACTCTCCAAAACACCTGCCTTCACTTTCTCTCTCAATAAAGCTGGGAAAGATTCTCTTCTTTTAAAGACTCTAGTGAAGATTGGTCCCTCCCAGATTATCCAGGATAATCTAACCTTCTCAAGGTCCTGCATTTGCATCATGTCTGCAAAGATCCTTTTGCTAAATAATGTAAGATTCACAGGCACTAGGATCAGGGTGTAGACATCTTTGGGGACCATTATTTTATCTACACTGAAAATATCAAACTGTTTTGCAGATTGATTAGGCCATTTTCCATTCCCACCAGCAATAGTGTGATACATTCAGTTTCTCTACCCTCTGGTCAGCATTTGATGTCACTATTTTTTTTTTTCAGCTATCTTAGTAAGTGTGAATAATATCTCATCATGAGTTTAATTTGCATTTCCTTAATGGCTAATGAAGCTGAACATCTTTTCATGTGCTTTGTTGCTTCAGTGAAATGTCTCTTCATGTCTTTTCCTATTTCCTAATTGGATTGCTTATGTTTTTTTTTTTTCCTGTTCATTTTAGTGACTCTTAATATATTATAAATATAAGTCCCTTGTGAGAACAAAGTTTGCAATATTTTCTCCCAGTCTATAACTTATCTTTTCTTTCTCTTAACAGGGTTGTCAGTAGAGCAAAACCTTTAACCTTGATGAAGCTTATTTTAGCAGTAATTTTTCTCAAGATCATGCTTTGGGCATCACGTTTAAGATATCTTCATCTAGCTAGACTTCATCTGTCTTCATGTGTCATGAAGGGTTTCCCCTGTGTTTTCTTCTAAAGGATATTTCGTATTTAATTTATGATGCATTATACATTGAGTTCATTTGTGTATAAGGCAAGAGTTTAGGTTGAAGTTCATTTGTTTGTCTATGTATTTCCCATTGTTCCAGTACCCTTTGTTGTTAGAGTAGCTTTCATCCACTGAATTTTTGTTGTTCTGTTATAAAAAAAAAATTAATTTGACATGCTGTCTAAAGTTATTCTGTTCCATTCATCATTACCTATCCCTTTACCAATACAACCAGGTCTTGAAAACTATAACTATATAATAAATAATAAAGCCAGGTAAACTGACTCCTTATACTTTATTCCCTTTCAAAAGGAAAAAGTAGGGGATTTTAATCTTACCAGACATTTTAATATATTAAAAAATTGGACTTCATTAGAAAAATCCATAAGTAAAACTTAATTGCATAGTGCAATTTAGTACATGACCCTGGAATATTTTCAGATCAAAAGAACAAGGTGGTGGGCCCTCCCTGGTGGCGCAGCGGGTTAAAGCACTGCACTAAGAAGCTTAAGCCACTTCCGCATGAGTTCGATTCCCGCCTGCCCCGGAGGAGACCACATGGCGTGGCAGACCTCTCCTGGCCCGCCCGCTGCTCCCCTCAGCAGTGTACTTCGTTGATCTGCCTGTTCTGCTCCCCACTCTGTCTCTGGTGAAGTCTCTCACTGCCCCTGAGTCTCTGGCCTGTACCCCAGTTCTGTATGTACAAATAAATAAATCTTTAAAAAAAAAAAAAAAAAAAAAAGAACAAGGTGGATAAGTAAGTTAATGGTTTTGATATTGCTGGGAAAAATAAAATTGAGCCTTCCACTGGACACCAGTTTTCTAATAGAACCAGTTTTCTAAAATTTAATCATGGAAGTACTATAAGAAAATATAAGCAAGTCCTTCTCTAATCTCTGAGTTTTCCATCTATTATTCAAAATACAAAAGCAGTAAATAAGAAATAATGAATAAGAATTTTGACTACACTTTGAAAACCTGTGTGATAAAAAGAAATATAGGAAAATTAGATACTGGGCAGGGGAATAACTATAATGAGAACAAATTCTGGATTTCCTGACATAGAACTTTCAAGCACAGAAACGGAAAAATGTTAATTTTTCAGGAAAAATAAGAGACTAAAGAAACAAACCCCCAAGTTCACAGAATAAGAAATGTAAATGACTGGTAACCTTATAAGATGTTCAACCTTATTTGCATAGTAAATGAAATGTTAATTAAAATTATAATGCAATATTAGTTCACATTCATCAAAAGGGCAAAATCTCCTAAGTTTGCCAATATACTTTATGATGAAGTTGTGTGCAGACAGGTACTCTCAAACATGGCTGGTGTGATGCCAATGTATCTTTGGAGGGATAATACTGAGCAAAATTACATATGCACATTTACCCTAAGGCCCAGCAACTCATCTCTAGAATCTTTCCAGGAGATGCACATTATAGGGACTCCAGACTTCTCAAAATATCTGTATGTTTATCACTGCATTGAAATTTCATAGTTTTAAGACTCACTATTTGATTTTACCATGTTAATGTCTAAATAAAAAGTAAATAAACTCTCATGTGACAAATTAGCTTTTAAAAATATTTTGATACCTTTTGTTCAGAGTTTTTTACTAAAATTAAAAATAATACCCCTACTAGGGATACAGCTTGTCCCTTAAGACCTTTTCCTACCTACACACATACATATACATGTCTTGAGATTATTTGGGCTATTCACGTGAATACGTATCATCATTATATATTACCACTGGGGTAAGAAAAGACCTGACTTGGGTTATATGTCAAAGAAAAGCACTGGAACCAGAGAGCTCAAAAATGGAGATACAATTAAGTCAGCAGTTGCTTGGGCAGCATTCACACGGCCGTTCTGAAGGAAATGGGAATATCTTGGTTTAAATTATCGAGCTTAGCTATTGACCAAACTCAATTTAACAACTGCTTAAGTCTTACTAATGATGAGAGAGTCTCATGTCTTTTTGTACAGATGAGGAAAATGTGCACACGCAGCCAGGACTGGGATTGGGTGAAGGAGGCACTCACAGTGCAGAATTTAAGGGACACTTTGCTCCTAGGATTGTATAAGTGCTAGGCGTGAATATCGCTAGAATTTGGTAGTCTGAGTTTCCTACTCATCTCACTTTAATGTCAGCCTTGAAACTGGTGCAAATGGAGACAAAGTACTCAGTCCATTCATTAACTTAGTGACATTGTTAGAACTAACAGTTTCCCTAATGCCGGCTTGGATGCTTCTCCCAACATTGAACTGGCTTCCCCTTTGCTAATGCTCGAAACAAATGCTCATTCAGACACAGTGGTCAGGCCTTAATCTGGACAAGACCTAAACTCTGATTTGGTCATGGCATGGTGACTATTTAAAATACCTCACCCCCAAGACACTCATGCTGTTCCAGTGGGAAAATGTTTATCAGGTGGATCACTAAATAAATAAAGAATATATTTACCCTTCATATTGAAGATGAAGAGATTTTCTGTAAGTGCTAATGGAAATATTATAAATAGAGCCATACTAAACAGTGACTCTACTAATTTACAAACCATTCCCTCTAATGATTAAAACAGAAAACTCTCCAAGGAATAAAGTAGTTTTACCTTTTAGGACAGCATTTGCCAAGGCTTTGTGAGATATAGCTTTGGATTACTTCAAGAATGCTCTAAAACATGAGGCTTTTGGTAAAACAAATAGAACTAGTAGCCCCTCTTTACCCAAAAGCAGTGAAAACTTGTGCAAAAACAACCTTTGTGATTTCCTTAATCACAAAAAAAGTGTAAAAACCTGAAACTCAACAAAAATAAAGTATATAATCCCATTAAAAAATGGGCAGAAGAGCTAAAAAGACACTTCTCCAAAGAGGAAATGCAGATGGCTAACAAGCATGAAAAAAATGTTCAACATCACTCATAATAAGGGAGATGCAAATTAAAACCACAATGAGATACCACCTCACCCCAGTGAGAATGGCACATCTTCAAACAACTAGCAACAACAAATGTCCATGAGGATGTGGAGAAAAAGGAACTCTCCTGCACTGCTGGTGGGAATGCAAACTAGTACAACCACTATGGAAAACTGTTTGGAGGTTCCTCAGACTGCTAAAAATGGAGCTTCCATATGACCCAGCAACCCTACTCCTAGGTATCTACCCAAAAGACACAAAAACACTGATTTCAAAAAGATACCTATACCCCCATCTTTATTGCTGCTTTATTTACAATAGAAAAGACATGGAATCAACCCAAGTGCCCAAAAGTAGGTGACTGGATTAAAAAGATGTGGTATATCTACAAAATGGAATATTACTCAGCAACCAAAAATAAATAAATAAACACATGTCTTTTGCAGCAACATGGATGGAGCTGGAAAAGATCATGCTTAGTGAAATAAGCCAGAAAGAAAAGGAAAAGTACCAAATGGTTTCACATGTAGCAGGTGCATAAATGACCAGAGGGAAAATAATAATAATAATAATAATAATGAACAACTATATACCAGAGACATTTTACAAGTGTGGAATGCTAAATGGGATCAAAAATAGGGGGAAGGGAAGTGCATGGGACTATGGTGATGGCACATGGGTGAAATGGTGATGGAAATTGCAATTGAGATGGAAAAAGGCACAAAATAATGTAAAAATAAACTGTCATAATAAAAAAGTATAAAAATCAAAATTCCTTCAAGGGACTAATGAATAAGCAAATTATGGTGCATCAATGTACTTCAATACTGCATAGAAATGAACATAGTGAACTATTGACAGACACACAACTTACATGAACCTCAAATGCACTAGGCTGTGGAAAGACTGGCTCAAAAATGCATTCTATATGATTTCATTTACGTGACATTGTCAAAAAGGCAAAATTATAGGAGGAGAAAATAAACCAGGAGTTGTTAGGGCTGGGGGTTAGAGGAGAAACAAGGAGAGGTGGAGCATTTTTTGAAGTGATAGAACTGGTTTAAGTCTTATTCCTCAAGGTGGTTACTGGGATAAATGTATTTCTCAAAAAGTATTGAGTTATGCATTCACAATAGTCAATTTTTCTGGAGAAAACACTTTGATAACTTTCAGATGGTTAATTTCCCACTCTAAATATTAAATAACACGCAGCTAAAAAAATCATTCTAAGGAGTGGCCTATGTCTTTATGAGACCATGAAAAGCAAAACTTGGATCTTCCGTAGCTTTGGAAAGTCTGAGCTCCCTGCTATCAACTCTCAGTGTCACCAAAGACTTCTCACCTCTCAGTGGCTTACCAGGGATGAGCAGAGGAAGGACAGCTTCTCATTGTGTGTGACAGAGGGAAATGTCTCTGCCCCTGGTGTGCTGTGCCACAGCCTTGGCTCAGCCGCTCCCTCCAGAGTGCAGGCGGAGGCTGTGCACACTGCTCCTGGCTGGGAAGAGATCCACAACACAGCATTCCATCCTGTACTTTGTGGCTCTTTATTTATTTTTTTAGATTTATTTATTTGTGCATACAGAACTGGGGTACAGACCAGAGGTGCAGGGGCAGTGAGAGGATTCACCAGAGCAGAACAGGCAGACTGATGAAGTACGCTGCTGAGGGGAGCAGGGGGAAGGTCAGGAGAGGTCTGCTGCACCATGTGGGTCACCTCCGGGGCAGGGATCGAACTTATGCTGAAATGGCTTCAGCTTCTTAGTGCTGCGCTTCAACCCACTGTGCCATCAGGAAGAGCCTTGTGCTCTTATTTTTAGCCAGTGAGTTGGTCCAGTGATCTTCAGTGTTTTTATTTGTTTGTTTGGTTTTGGTTTTAGGCCTTTGATGCTTTTAAGACAAAGCTTTCTGCATTTTCCAATCCTTTATTTTGTTGTTGTTGAAATAATTCCTTTGAAATGCCCACTGTGTTTTAATGATGTTTTGGTTATCTAGTATTTTGCTCTATAGTAACTGCATAATATTTCATCTAAATCAACTGTTTTTGAAAGCAAAGCTATGTCTTTCTTACTTTTAAATGAGTGGTTACCAGGGACAGGAAACACAGCTACTTCTATGACTGATAAAATTTCACATTTGTTGATCTAGTTTTGAATTTCATCCAATTTCATTTCTAACTGATGTTTAAATTCTGACTAAGTACTATGAGCCTTGGGAATTTACAATATACAGCAAATGATGGAACTTTATGTTTTCTCTAGAAATTATCTCAATGTAGATCCCTAATTCTATTCATTTATAAGGTTCTTAATTATACTTCCAGTCCATCTAGGAAGGAATTAAAGATAATTTCATGCATCACATGGATGACTTCTGTAAGTTATATAAACATGCTTTCATGTTTTACAGAGAGACTGGGAGACTGAAGAGAGGTCTTTCATCCAAACACTCATAACACAGCCAGTATCACAACAATGATGATTTAAGCATAAAAAATGCTTTTCACATCTCTGGTGTTACGTTGACACTCTAATGAGGCAAAGAACTTAAAAAAGAGAAATGAAGGAGTTTTGAGGCCCAAGCCCAGGAACAATGAGGAGACAAATTTTTCAGTCTTATTTTGAAAGAGATCTTTTAGGGGCCACAGTTACCAAACACTAAATTGTCACTGCTGCAGGTATCTGTGAATTGTCCCCACCCACGCACTGTCACTGGCTGCACAGCTACTTCTGAAGGGAGTTTGAGAGGCAGGTATCTCAGTATCACATGACACACTGAACTCAGAGGGGCTCTCTAGCTGAAAGTGTGCACATCTCTGTGTGATGCGTGGCTTATTTTTCATCATTTGTCTAAAGTAATCTAATTAGATATTAGATGCTATAAGATTTACTTTATCCCTTTTAAATAGCAGAGAATTGAATTTCATTGTACTACGTAGTTTTTGAGACATTATTTCCTCCGGTCTGTGCAAAGTTATCCAGTTATTTGTTTAATTAATTCAATTATTTATTCATTCCCTCATATCTTAACACAGTCTGTTTCTATTTTCCTCTCTCACATTACACAAAATGCTAATATATTTAGTATCTGTTTTTCTGTTTTTATGAAAAGCCAAATCCTTGCACAAATGTATCCATTTGGTAAAATGTGTGCTATTCAATTTATACAAATGATATGTAATATATCCCATTTTCTTTCTAGCTTTTTCTTCAATAAGTACTCTGTCTTCACTCCCCATCCATTTTGCTACATTTGGCCCATTTCTTCCAACGATGTTATCACCCTCCATGGTGTGAATTGTACTGTATTTGACTTATTGAGTTCCTGCCACCAAAAGCAAAATGAACAACCTTATTGTGTCCTCTTAAGGAGTAGTAAAGAAGACTGTGGCATGCATGTTAGTCAAAGTTCTCCAGAAAAACAAAATAGACTGTGATAAAGAAAATTATTATAAAATACTAGCTTACATGATTATGGTGGCTCCAAGATCTATAGAGTGTGCTACAAACTAGAACCTAGGAGAACTGATGTTATACTTCTAGACTAAATTATGGCAGGCTCCACATCCAGGGAAGCCTAATGTACTCCTCCAAAGGCAGGAAAAAAATTGATGCCCCAGTTAAAACACTTCACACAGGAAAACTCCTCTTTCTCCAGAAAGGATTAATATTTTAGTTATATTCATGCCTTTAACTGATTTGGTGAATTCTACCAAAACTATAGAGGGCAATGTGTTTTACTTAGTCAATTTAAATGTCAAATTTGGGGCCTCTGTGGTTGCCTAGTAGTTAAGACCATCACTTTTTAGTCATGAATTCTATTCCTGGCCAGAGAGCTAACCCATATACGGTGCAGCAGACCTCTCCTGCCTCACCCACTGCTCCTCCCAGCAGTGTTTTTAAGTCAATCTGAATGTTCTGCCACTCTGTCTCTGGTGAATTCTCTTACCCCTTTCACCTCTGTCCTGCACCCCAGTTCTTCTAACAATAATAACAATTCTTCTTAAAAATAAATGTCAATCTCATTCAAAAACACCTTTATAAATAACCAAGAATAGGGGCTCTCCCTGGTGGCACAACAGGCTAATGCACTGCTTTATGAAGCTCTCTGATATCACTGCAGCATGAGTTCAATGCCTGGCCAGGCAGCTTACCCACATGGCGCAGCAGGCCTCTCCTGACCTTCCCGCTGCTGCCCTCATCAGTGTACTTTGTCAACCTGCCTGTTCTGCTTCCCACTCTGTCTCTGGTGAATCCTTTCACCCACCACACCTCTGGCCTGTACACCTATTCTGTAAGCATAAATAAATAAATATTTTTTTAAAAAGCCAAGAATAATATTTGAGCAAATATGTCTGCATTTCATTGCTCAATCAAATGATCTATAAAATAAACTATCACAGAATGTAAAATCAGGAGTGTAAATGCTGAATCATGAAACATGTGTATTTAATTTGATCAGGAGCTATCTGGGTACTGTCTAGGCTATGCATACTCATAGTTGATCAATGTGTTCTTATTCCCAATATTCTTAATCTATGATAACATTTGGCATCATTCAACTTTTTAATTTTGAGGATTAAAGAGACATCTCAGTATTGTTTTAATTTGCATTTTTCATCATACTGATGAGTTTGAACAACTTTTCATATGCATGCTATCTGGTTTCCTCTTCCCTAATTGTTGCTTTAATATGTTTAAATCTCTGTGTTGAATTATCACTCCATTTCACTTGGTATTTATTTGTATTTTCTAATTTTTCTTGTTCTGTCTTGCCTGAGGTGTATCTTTCTAATCTTTTCAAAGAAAAAAATGTTAAGCTTTTCAAAAATGTTCAGTTGCTCTTGTGTTTTGTTTTCAGAGCTCCCTTCTTTATACCCCTCTTTCTTTTCACCCATTTTGAAAAAAATAAGTGATAACTGTTTATTTTACACAAAATTTTCATAAAGGGTAGTAGAAAGTCTGACACATAGTAGGTGCACAATACAAATTACACGCTTCCAAAATATAGTGATGGCATATATGTAGATATTCTCATTTTTCAATAAGGAGAAATGAGAAAGAAGAAAGGAATAACAATTCCAAGTAAACACAAAACTCAACAAGACAAAAACATTAAACTTTAAGATTCAAAAATAATCCTATTTGTTTCATTATTCTGCTTTTGGACCCAATGTTGGGATGTAATGTCACCCACACACTGTGGCTCTCTGCAGTGACCCCACACATTCCTGTATTCTCTGGAAGGGTAGATTTGAAATGAATACTCAATCAATTTTGTCCAGAAACATCATTATTGCTTTAAAAAAAATCTACTGATCTGGCCCTCCCTGGTGGTGCAGCGGGTTAAAGCACAGCACTAAGAAGCTAAAGCCACTTCCACATGAGTTCGATCCCCGCCTGCCCCGGAGGTGACCACATGGTGTGTCAGACCTCTCCTGGCCCGGCCGCTGCTCCCCTCAGCAGTGTACTTCGTCGATCTGCCTGTTTTGTTCCCCACTCTGTCTCTGGTAAAGCCTCTGGCCTGTACCCCAGTTCTGTATGCACAAATATATAAATCTTTAAAAAAAAAACCTGTATTAAAAATCTACTGATATGGAATTGTTTTTTTCCCAACTATATCCTATATTATCTTTAAAGATAAATTATTTTCCATATTATTATCTTTTAAGCACTGCCTTTCTTTACTAAAGGTAATTCAAAGGAATTCTTAGCTTTATTACACCTTTCAAATTTGAATTAGGTCAATCCAAATAGGGACTTATTTGTGATTCATCATATTCAAAGTGTTCAGAGTATTAAATGTTAAAACTGACAAAGTTTTGCCCTTTCTAGACATCTAATCACTATCATATATACATTCAGATAGTAGAAGATGTATTGGCTACAGGAAACAATAAATAGCCATTCCCACAATTCAGATGTTAATGTTTAAAAAATCATAATAATGGCTTCCTTTTTAAAACAAGTTGTTTTTAGAAAACTAGATAGCCATAGACAAAATGAAATTAGACCAGTAGTCACAGCATATAAAAACATTAATTCAAAATGGATTAAATATTTGGACATAAAACTTGAAATCATAGCCTAAAAACAGAATGAAAAGCAGGTAAAGTATACCAGTACATGCAGCATTTAGTGATGGGCAGGAGTGGAAAAAATGGGGAGAGGGTACTGTGTTGAGGGCTATGGATGCTTTGCTGATAGATATGATGCAATAACATATTTCTGAAGAGGTGTGCACCCAGTCCCATAAATCATGTACAGTACTGTAAACTAACATTACCTGAATAAAATATAATACAAAAAAGAAAGCAAGTAACAATGAAAACTGAATCAAATTTGGGGAAATTTTGACTATACAATCCAGCGGTTACAGTGATTTACCAATGCTATTTAAAAACCTCATCCCTACTTACCTAATCAGCATGTAAAACTTGACATTTTTTCCCTAAGTCATTAGGATGATACATATAATAAAACTGGAATCCAAGGAGAAAAATAGAAAAATGATTCAGTAAATGATAAAGAACAGCAAAGCATTTTCACATCTGGGGACAATGCAACAGATATTAACTGCCATAGAAGTCTTCTTTTTTGTAGCACTAACCAAGATTGAGTATCTTCTAAGTTGAATGAAAACTGCTAATACCTCAATTCATCACTATCTCTTTATCTGACAGTATTTGGAAGAGAAAATGTATTAATCTATCTCCCTCCTTCAGACACACACACACACACACACACACACCCTACCCAATGGGAAAATAGCCTGGGTCACACTGAGGGTCAGTCCTGAGTTTCTTAGACACTAAACAATTGATCACAGAAAGTGAAATGTTTGTAGACCTGGATTAGTCACTCAAGCATCCCATGCCCACATCCTCAGTAGAAAACCAGTTTCTGATTGGCTTACTTTGACTGTGCTCTTTAAATCACTGAGACCCACAGCACATGTGAGGGCAAGAAGAAGTGCTCTGAAGACCAGAAAACATGCTGAATAGTGGCTCTCACCTGGTTAATGATCAGTGACTAGGTTAGTGCTTCTGAAGCAAATATCCATTGTGTTATCAATAGAGTTAAAACACTTTCTGGTGATGTGTATCTGGAATTGTGACTCGATTTTGGCAGAGTCATAAAAAGAAGATGCAAAAATCTCTTGTCATGGTCAGGTGGGAATAGTTAAAGCAGTTAGAATAGGACCTAGTCCCAAAGCGACTGAACAGAAGCTAAGCAAAATGCTTGTCATTTTGAATACAGACAAGTCTGGGGGTTCCCACTGGAGAGAGCTGCTAATTACCCCTTACCTAAGAGAATAATATAAAATCAAGAAAGACAAAGTCATTCTAATGACAACATTGTAATTATCTTTCCACTTAAAAAATGAAAATATGGCATACTTTGGCATATTTGCACATTACAGTGGAAAAAGTGGATGCAACTGAACTCTGCTGTATGGTAATAGCTCTGTGCTAATCTAAAGGCAACATCAGAGAGTGGGCATGAACATCCAGGCTTGTGCTGGTCACTGAGCACCAGCACCACATCAATACTAAAATGCGGTGACTACAATAATCAATTCAAAGTGCTGCACTCTACAGTTAAACTTGGGGGCCCTTTGGGATGACCCCGCATCTTTGGTACCTCATATTGGAAAGGGGACTTCTGGGTGTATATTGTTCTGGGAGCAATGGGGGACTCTATCGGGAAGCTGAGAAGTACTGCTTACCTCTTCTGTCGCAGTGATCAGAAAAGGAGAACAGAAATTTAATGAGAATTTCATCCTTAACATGTAAACATGAGTGACACATTTTGCCTATTGTTACTTTTTCCAATACTCAAAACTAAGAATGTTTGTGAGACTTACATTTGCTCTATTTTATAGATGTTTCTGGGAGTTCTGAGGAAAAGTATTTTAACAAAGGTGATAGAGCTATATTAGTGACCCTATAGATAAGGTATGTTTGCCCTGATCAGAAGCAGAGACTTCAAAAGGAAAAATACTTACTAAAATATCTGAGATGAATAAAAACATGAATATTACAAATATGGAATAAGAAAATTCCCCAAAAGGGAACTATAGATTACCAGAAACACTGATTGTAGAAATAGCGAGTATCAGAGATCTCAAGCCCATAAAATTAAAAGATGAAAATGCAGAATGTGTTGGGAGTGTTCTTAAAAAAGTCCTTCCCACCAACAAGGATGTGCACACAAGTTAAAAATCTATAAGGTTCTCATAAGTTCTTCTCAATAATGTGAACTATCCTGGAAGTTATTATGGAAAATAAAGAGGCCTGCTTCTCCTTAACCTTTTGCTAAATCCTCTTCTTTATCACATCTCTTGTGGTGATATTGACTGCCCGATTTCCAGACTAAATTCCCTTTCAGCAGCTGCTTTGCAATGTTTGTCAAGCACATCTTAAAAGCTGAAACACTTCCATTTCTCCATTCAATAGCATGTCAATCTTTGAGAGGCTTTCTGGTTTTCATGTTTAAAAAGGGTTCCCGGATACATTCTTTAAAAAAAAAATAACAATAACCACAATTTTTCCAGTTCAGAGAAATCACAAGACAGGCTGAGGAGAGAGTGGGTGATCTGTCTGGGGAGTACTAAGGAAATGGGGCATGATCTCACTGAAAACCTGTGTTTTCTGGCCCATGCGGTATCCAAGGGTACCTAAAGGAGCAGGTGAGGGGATCAGAGAAACAAACACAGCCCAGACCCTTTAGGATCAGAATTTGTATGCTGAATTCATTTGTTCATTTGACTCGTTTAATTCATTTTGTGACTAAACCTCAAGCATCCTTGAACACAAGTTCTTTTGTACATTGGATAAGTGTCAGGTAATCTGTTATAATGGTGAAATGCAAACGATATTTCAGAGTAGGCAAACAGAATATCGAATTGGGAGTAGACAAAGGCAGTGTTACTACAACTAATGCCTCAGTCTTTGGGAAATTACCTCAACATTCTGAGCCTCTGTTCCTTCATCTTTTAAATGAATACATAAAACTTTCATCCTAGATCATTGTTCTCTTATGAAATGAGGTGGTGAAAGATACATGGCACTGTCTATGGCATAATGCTCAGGTAAATGTATTTTCTTCCTAGATTTGTCAGCAAATGTCACATCAACTGCAGGTACTCAGAATTATGTGAACTTGATCTGTGGGTGCACTATTTGACTATAATACCTAAGTAACAAGTCAAAATTATACCTAGATGATTTAGATTATTAACAATGCTTTTGTTGGGATGCAGTTTGAAACTGTATTATAAAATTTCATTTTTCAAAGATCCAAAATTCCTACTCTTGGGACCCTACAAATGACAAGATAGGTTTGGGTCTCTAGATCTCAGTTCATAAAAGGCAAAATCATAGTACGGACACTACGCTGGTTAGCAATGATGTCTCCATAATAGCATCTCAAGTTTCTTGAATAAGTGATGCATGGAGGACTCTCTCAGCTTCTCTAATTTTGACTACATCTGATACTTTGGCCACAAAACTTGAAGAACTATAACCAGGAGGAATAGGAAACATTAGGTATTTTTGACTTCCCCAAGTATACCCATTCCCCCATCCTTCCTGTCTTGATTCCATCACTAAGATGAACAGCCCCTTCTTCCTCTTTACCATTTCTCAGATTTTACACACTTCTCTTCTGTGGACCCCATAGCTACCATCATTACAGCCACTGTCAGTGTTTGTCAGTGTCAGACTGTTGTTCCTGGTCTGCCTTTTGAGTGCTGGCCTGCCAGTGATGATCTTGTTTGTCAAGCCTTTGCCCCTTCTCAAAATGGATTTTTCAAAGGTAGGCTGTCTCTTCCTGATGTTAGCTGAACCAGGGTTTGAACTCAAGTCTATGTAACTTCCAAACCCATTTTAGCAGCACACAGGCTCCATAGTATGTAGCTCAACAGAGGCACTTCACATTTATTATGATGCCATGGATGTATCATGCACTTATATGCAGTGTAATGTTATTATCTGCAAGCACAGTATAAGTATGTATCGTACGCTTTAAATGTATTATATGCATATGCTTCTTTATTCCCTTCTTTATAAAGTCCATGAGGACAGGGATTTTGCCTTGTTGGCTACTATGACCTAGTACCTAGAGTTCTTCCTGGCGCTGTGGCAAGATATTCCCTATAGTTATCTAATAATGTCTTCTACAAAAATTTGTTTAATAAATAAATGAGTAAAGGAATACATAAATTAAAACTTTGTAAATGACATTGGAATAGATGTGTGCTTCAGAAACAGACAACTATCTGGTTAACATGTATGTTGGCATTTCTTTTTTCCCCAAGATATTACAATTTACCTTATAGACCATTAGTTTCCAAATGAGGCCTGCAGAAGAAAGGCATTCATGAAGAAGCCTGACTTTTCAGGAGAATGTTTTTTGAGGACAGGAGAAGTTGTGGGAAGGCAGTATTGTAATGCAAATAAGTCACCATCCCTTTTTGGAGCCAGCTTAAAATTCTGCCAGTTTTGTTGCTATTTTAGACTGTATTGATAGGTCTCCAATAACTGCAATAAATTTTTTCTTCAAGAAGAAACAAGTGATCAATGACATTTTTAAAGGTTTCTTGTGATTTTGTGGCAAAATGTGTCTCTCAAATGCTACAATTTCAGAGGATTTCAACAGAGAACTTAATGAAGGTTTGGAGACACGCAGACTTAGTAATCATCATTTAGCTACAAAAAGGTATTAAGAAATCTAAAAAGGGCCTAAGGTTAGTTGTTATTTAGCAAAATGAAGGCCTGGTTAAGATCCTTTTCTTGCCACATTTGGATCTCACCTGATTTACTTCTTAAACCTTCTATCAGCCTAATTCTGCCCATTATCTCCTCTATTCTCATGTCTCAGCTTCTGTTTCCAACCCCAGTGCAGGAGCTAAAATGAGAGAGGAAGCCAAAAAGTTTCCTTTAAACAGTAACAAGATTAGGAGTTATCTTAGTATAGTATGCGGTCATAATATAAAATGTATAAATCATAAAAATTTAGAGGTAAAAGTGAGAAAATATAGATCCAAAGTCCAAAGTTACCAGGTGCAAACATTTTGCTTTATTAAGTTTTACAATTTATTTGTGCTTATTCTTAACCTACCTTAGGTTTTACTATATGTACAACTTTGTATCTTTTTTTTAACCTAACAAGAGATGGTTATTACATTTACATAAAATGTTTATCACATTTATATAAAACCTCCTTTCCCTTAATGGCTAAATAGTGCATCAGAAACACATAATAATTGGCCTGATCATTTTTTATTCTTGAAAATTAAAAATTTATCTTTCTTTGCACTTTTTTGCTCTTTGTCCAGTGCTTCATTGGACATCTTTGTGACTATTTGTTTCTATATTCAGAATTCTTTCTCTATGGTCCCAGCAGACAATATGTGGATAAAAGGTACAGAATAATTTTAACACTCTTTTCTCAAAAGATAAATTTTAAAATTCTCAAATTTTCAAATTTTTTTTCAGACATCTGGAATCTGTACTTTTACTTTCAATTCTAAAAATACAAATTAAGTCCTCTTAGACCTTAATGTTTCATGACCATGTGTACCTCTGTGACCTTGAACTTAACCCTGTCCACAATAAATGGGATCTGGGTCAACCTAAGAAAAATCTTTCTTGTTTTCTGCATTACATTATGCTCTGGGAAACCAAAATGCATCAAGCGTCTGTTCTGCAATGTATGTGAAGTTGAGACCAAAGGTTGGTTCCAAACTTGACTGGAATCACAGTACATGCAAGCTAAACACTTAGGTAATAAGGACACAGAATCCACGGAAAGAACTAGGAGTCTTGCAGAAGATACCAGCTGCACTGAGACAAGAGACCATGGGGCCCTTGGAACAAGGAGAGTCTGAAATAGACAGTTACATTGGTCTAAAGAGTTTACACTCCCAACAAGTTTTTTTCCTATTTTCTTATAGTCAACCTCCTGTTTCCTTCAGCTGGTCTGAATGAGTACCTGTTCCTTGAAACAGAAAATCCCTGACAAAGCAGGTGTCAGTGCCAAAAATGACAGCATTTTGTATATAACTACTTCAAAATTATCAAGAGCTTCCTGAGAATTCAAAGGTAATAAATGTAGGATTACTCCTTTGGGTCTCATATCAACTTAAGAGCCACTTACTCAAGTATTTTGTGTATAAACACAAACACTGATACATAGATGTGCTTGTATGTGTTTGTATAATTGCATATGGATGTGTGTATGTACATGTATGTAAAAACACTCATGATTAATCTCTCATGCAGAGACTCAAGTAAGATTTGAAAGTCAGTGATGATTACCTGAAGTCACAATTCAATGCTATCCTTTAATGTAAAAAACCCAAAGAGTGAAAAATACGGAAAACAAATCTCTAACTTTGCCTCAGGAAATGTTGTAAAAAAAAAATACACAATGATGTAGCAAATCTATAACTTAACTTACACAGAAATTGAAATCAACTTCTTGGGAAATGGTCAGGGAGAATGATGTCATGAAATTAAAGTAATAAAGCCATCAGCATGCCATTCAATGGTATTCGTGACTCTACATGGGCAGACAAGCGATCACAGGGAAAGGGGAAATTATGGGTGGTGCTTCATGCAGTGTGTCCATCAGAGGAGGCACACAGGACCTCCCCCGTGCACGAGATGTGGCCCGCCTTCGTGGAGGGAAGGAGAACTCGTCCATCAGGGAGGCTGAGCCAAGAGTCGCTGCCCGATGTCTAGCCCCATTATAAAGTGTTCGAGCTGGCACATGAGCCAAGGCTAGTCTGATCCCAGGAGACAAGCTCTTTGCTCTACTCCTCCTGACTTACTCATGTTTCTATTTCCACCAAGTCTGAAAACAGAAAATGCTTCTGTATTTAAGGTCTTTTTTGACTTATTCTTAGGCCAAATATCTTTCGTAAGGCTTATTTTCCTATTATCGAGGATTGAAACCTATTCCCCACTCAGAATGTCATTAATCCCTCAACTCCTGCCAAGACAGCCTCACTTTTGGAATTGCAGAACTTTTAGACTAAGATCTATATTTCTGATGGTAAAAGACTGACGGTATGAGACACTTAAATATGACTCTGAGAATATGAATTTCCTGAACATGTAACCTTACGGCCACCACATGGTGAATGTGGGAGCAGTGCAGTAGAAGGGAGAAGATTCCTAGCTTCATGGTTAGGCTTCCTCTCTCTGCCCTGCCTCCACCATGACTGGTCAAAAGGGGTTTTCATCCACTACTACTAAGTATTCCTCTAAGTACCACTACTTAGACTCACTGACTCATCTACTTCTGAGTTAAAGGGAAGATTCACATTACTGATTTTTCTTACCATGAAACTTTTATTTTCAGACCCAAGTAAATTGATGTTCATCTTCAATTCCCCACATAATCTCCCAGGCACACTCATTCTATATCGATGTGCTCTACAAGACACACAGCACTACTGTGGGTGAGATGGGATGTAGTTACTGAAATAAAATGTAAAAACCAAGAAAGAAAAAAAAATCACTGCTGTGTTCCCTTGCCTCCTTCCATGGGTCAGATGGAATTTATCTTTGAAAATACTCTCCTAGGCTCCAGTTCACCCTGGGGCAAGTCTTAGATGGTGTTGTTGGAGATACTAGAATTAATTTACCATAAATACTAGATACTAGATTTAATTTACCATAAATAATAACATGCTACTTTATTATATTTACGTATTAATTCATTCACTCTTTGAACAAATTTCTATCGAGTGACCTTTATGTAGCGAGCACAGTGCAAACCGCTTAAGGGAAAAATACAGAATTCGCAAGATACAGATTCTGTTGCAGAAAGAAGGAAAGTAAACAATTATTGAGGAGTGAGCTAGGGCTTCAGGTAGAAACTCCAGATCACCAGGAAGAGCTCCCTCACTGCCTAAAGGGTATCAGAAGAGATATAGCCAGAGAGGCACTTTTGATTCAATGCTTACATTCACTGAAGAGAGCATGTGCAAAAGCAAATACGTCTACTAGAACCAGGACAGATAGGACATGTGAGTCTCTTAGTGTAGCACTGGTGGCTGGGGCCACAGAAGCACAATGATAGTGAGAGGTTGACCACACTGGTCAGACAAGAGGCCAGGGCCACCAGACGGAAGACCTCCCATGCAGTGGTAAGGGCTTTAACTCTAGGCGTCCAGTGGGGCACAGCTGCCTCACAACTGTCCAGATGTTTTCTTCCCTAGTCCAGAGGTCATTATAGGTAGCAAATGTTAAACTCCAGATCTTACAAGTTTCAAAAGGGGGCTTTAAATTCTCAGTTTGAAGGAGAAAACAAGAGTTACGGTAATCCCTGATTTGCTATTTATTAACTATGAGGCTAGAACAAATAAATTAACTCTCTCCTATTCTGTTTACTTATTTGCATATTGATGGCAAATTGAACTGCTTTGATGGGTAAATACTGCAGTGTATAAAATGTCTTGCTCACTGCCTTTGTGGAAATAAGGCACGTTGTGATATTTACCAAGATTCCCTCATTGCTGGCCCCTTACCCAGGCATTTCACCTTCACCACCTGTGTCAATTCTAAGCTCTGGAGCTGCAAAAGGCAAATAGCTAGCAGTAGGGTACAGTTTTGGGGGTCAGAGTCAGAAAGGAAACCAAGAGTTCTACACTACTGTGGCTGATGTCTGTGTCCTTCTAGTCCTTTCTTTGGGATTATGATGACAAGCATCTTAGAGGGCTTTAGGGACATTCAAGTTAGAGGAGAGCTGGGCTTTTGATATATTTCTAATGAATATTGTAGTGAATTGCCACAAAATGCCTTAATAGAACACACACACATTTTTTAGTTCTATATAGATGTTAGTTACACTAACTGTGGTCGTGCTATAAAATATGTAAATATTGCATCACTGTTTTATATACCTTAAGTCAATAATACTAAGTCTTAATAAAAATAACAAATGTTCATACTATTACAGTTCTTAATAGGTCAAATCTGTCAGCAGGGTCATGCCTCCTCTGAAGGCTCTGGGGGAGATTTGTTCCTTCACTTTTGCCAGACATGGGAGGATGTCTTTAATCCGTACTGGTGTGTTCTTCCATCTTCAAAAATAGCAACTTCAAATCCCACTCTCTGCTACATTATGACATCATCTCTTTCTTCTGTCTCAACAGTCAAATGCCCCTCTGCTTCCCTCATATTGTTACAGGGCACCCCAAGTCTGTTAAGAGGACAGGGGGAGAGATGGGCACTCCTGAAGCCCCCAAAACCTGCCTGCTCTAAGTGGGTTCTGCCATCCCCCGCAACAAGACAAAACATATAAAACTTTAATGAAAAGGGACTTTAATACAGTAAATATACAATATGGAACACAATGAATATAACTTCTAAATCAAACACCTGAAAGTTACCCATCCCCTCATGGGCAAAAGTCAACCCAAAAGGGATTGGCCCAAAGCAAGGCCTGAAAGCCTGCCACTAGACTAAAGCACCTTCTGGCCAGGACCCATGGAAAAGGGTCAGAAATGGCAGGACAAATCTGAGAGCAAAAGAGCAAAATCAAAATCAATATAAACACTGCCATAGTCACCTCCCTACAGGTATCTCACCCACATCTGCCTTAACCAGTCACAAGCCCGGTTTCTTCATCACATGCTTGCTGCTCCATGTGGCTTCCTTAGGTCTCCGTCTTGTTCTCCATCCAGCTTCATTCTCTTCTCCCTTCTCTTCTCTCCTTTTTCTCTTCTCAGCTCCACCCTCCTTCTGGGTGGGGCAGGGAACCTGGAACTTCCCTTTTTCCTAGGGACCACCCTGTTACAATATAAAGGCACTGTAAGCTCATTTAGAGCCTCACAGTATAATCCAGGAGAATCTGCCCCATCTCAAGGCCCTTAAATTTATTAGTATCTACATTCAATTCATCAATATCCTTTTCACAAATTAAGATAACATGTTTACAAGGAAATGTTCCAGAGGTTAGTATCTATACATCTTTGGGGCCATTATTCAGCCCACCAGGGATCCTTTCTTGATTAAAGTCCTGAAGCAGAGCTCAGACTAGAGAGAGACAGCTGAGATACTCTGGACAAGTATGTGATGCACAAGGCCCCTTACTCTCAGAGTTACCCTAAGTGAGGGGTCAGGGTCTATGAATGAACACTTCCTTAAATTTTGCACTTTAGGTGACTTGCTTACTTCACTCTTGTGCAGAGTCTCTTGGAATGTCCCAGTATCGCAAAGCAGAACAGATATAGGTCCGACTGTGTCTAGGCAGTAGGCCTTAGACAGTCCAATAGAGTTCCTATTGGTTTGGGAAGCTGGAGTGGGTTTGCCTGAGTGAGTGAGTGAGTTCACCTGATTCTGGAAGTAGGAATCACCCAGATGGGGAGTGAGGTTGTTTAGGGACTTGCCAGCATGTGCATCACCAAGAACCAAGAGAAAATCCCTTGGAAGGTATACATGCAATAGGAATAGTGATGGGAAAATCATGGGTTGAGAGCATTTGAATTTTTTGGAGAATGTGGCCCAATGAGGAAATGAAATGCAGATGTCACACATCTACTCATAGTGTCTGGTCTACAGGCTCCATAGGGCAATGAAGAATGTTTCTGTCCCACTGGTTACCTGAGATGCTATTTGTATCCCTACTTTTTTCTGGAACTTTTTTCATGTCTCTCAGAAACTCAATGAAGAACAGCACCTTCCTCAGTCCCAAGCCTGAGTGTCTTCCTCTGCACCTCCTTCTCTCCCTCACACACTCCCAGATGAGAGGACAGTGACTCATGCTAATTATACAGTAACAGGAGAAAACACACACATACACTAACCCCCACCCCCACCCCACCCCCAGCGGCTGGGACATTCTATTTATTTGTCTGCTATTTATAACTCACTCAGACAAGGAGGTCTTATCTCCTCCTCCCACTACCACTCCCTCAAATGAAATTTCTCTAGGGTGGATACAATTTTATCTAAATTGGTTGGACAGAGGAGCACAGCATATATAATCCATACTGAAAGAGATAAGGCTTTCTCCTTGTACTTGATATAAAAATAACCAACAAGCAAAATGAGCATGGATAGGGAAAAATTAATTTACTTCCTTGCCTAATTAGTAGATGCAGGATAAAAGTATCTGCTTCGCTCCCTAATTATAATAATACTTAGCAGTTACATGAAGCTCTTCATCATCAAAAATACCACCCTTTCCTGACACTAAATAATTAATCTTTGGCACCCCTGTGCAAGCTTCTTCTCTGAACAAGAAGCACCAAGAAGTTGCATGGGAACAGATTAGGGTGAAATACTCAGGCCACACTTGATCATTAAAGCAAAGATGCTGCTTGGGTCCCAGCAGGTGCCAGGGGCTGGCCTAGGAGCAGTGACCAGGCAGGTGAAACCCCACCGACCACCCCCGGGGCCCTCAGTATGTCTATGGGCTTCCTTCCTACCCCTAGGGGGATGCTCATTCCCTCAACCCTGCTTTTCCTGGTTGCTGAGGAACAAGAAACAAGGAAAAGCAGGGCATCTTCACTCCAAACTCTTGGTAAGTCCGTGATTTCCTACTTTATCATATGTCATAAAGTTCTTTGCCTCCAAGTCCTAGGACCTCACAGTCCTTGTATTTTTGATCAGACACCTTAGCCAGCCAGTTCCAGTTTCCATTTGAGCTGGATTTGCTGTTCCAACCTTGTGAACAACAGAGGTGCTGCCCACTTGCCTTCTGGGGGACACATGCTTCTGCCCACACCCTTCCCACTCCTTCCTGAGCCTGTTTTACGATCAGCTGGGAGCTCCCAGCATGCCCCGACCCAGGGCCATGCTAGTTAGGGCAGGAGCTTTGGCCCAAACAAATCTCAGTGACAGATAAAGGGGAGGTGTGTCCTATCTCCCAGCCCTTCTGGAGTCACCATTTCCAGCAGCTGCAGAAGCCCCCATCATTCTCACACGCTGGAAACAAATTACTATTGTAAAGGAAAAGTCCAACACAACTGTCAGATTGTGCAGATCTTCAATTAAGTTTGTTTTAAAATTTACACGTTAAAGCCTTATTTTTTTTGTGACTTGTAGGGAGAAGGAAGCCCATCACAAAGTTATGGACATTATCCACCACTCTAAGACTGCTTTGATTTTGTCGCCAGAGGTGGGAAAAGGGTGATCGGTAACACAGTCATTACTTAAATTGCAGTTGTGTTATAGTTTTATTTTTCCTTACATTTATAAACATAATGGGTCATAAAAATATTGCTTAACTTTAAAATTTGTTAAAGCTCAAAGCTACTATAATGGGATAAGAATTATAAGTTCTAATTATGTTGCTTCGAGGCAAAGTAATTATGCAACAGTTTTTTTTTTTTTAAAGTATGAATAAAACACAACAGATCTCTCTTCTCATTTTCTTATGTTTGGGCTTTATCTTTAACTAGGAAAGAAGACTTAACTCTTGAATTTCTACCCACCATCCCTCCATAGTTCAGTGAACAATACATATATCCCTGGCTAAGGCATAATGGTTCAGGAAAGGGAGAAGGGAGGCAGCAAAGAAGCACCAAGTTTGCTGCATCTTCTTACAATATGCCTGTGAAATGCATTCCTCTCTTCTGCACATATTTTTATATTTTTGCAACAATGTTGACTTAGGTTTTCTTGATGATGAAATGTACTTTTTTAGTTTATAAATTTTCTTTTTTATATTGAGCTGGTGACTCTTCAAAAATCAGATGCTTCAGCTCATTCTATCTGATGCCAAATCCCATTGCTTCCTTCTGACAGTCACACACAGGCCAGCACCTGGCAGTGCCAGGAGAGGGAAGGGGAAAGTGAAAGATCAGGCAGGCATGACACTGTCAAGGAATCATGGAGAGCTCAGGATGCGGACAAAGGATCACACAAGATCTTTACTCCAGGGCTAGAGTGAGAGTGGGAACTTTGGGGAGTTGGGTTTCTACTGATATGAAAGAGAAACTGCTGCCTTCTAAGTGCTCAGCGATCTTGCTTTCTGGAGATGAAGACAGATAGGACAGGAATAGGCCTGTCAGGATGCCGTAGCGAGAATGCATTCTGCAACCTGGTAGCTGCTGCTTTTGAGGTCATTTTTACTCTTGAGAAATTCTGATTCTGCCTTTGAGCCCTCAAGGTCTGTTTCCTTAACTACATGAGAGAAGTTGAACTGAAGTCTAAAAAAGTGTTTCAGGTTTCAAAACTATGTGTGGCCCTCAATGAAATCTACAAATAAAGCTAACTGGTGAAGATGCCATGGCTGTACTCAGCAAACTATCCCATTTATCAGAAGAAAGGATAAATCGGTTTTATTTCCTGGCCTGTGATTGGGTGATTAATAGAGTGGGAGAGAAGAGAATTTTATTGTTAATTATTCCCATTATATAAAAGGAGAAAGGTCGGCTGGGCCCAAAGTTCCCAGTCTTCCCTGGAGTCCTTGCATTTTCCACTCCATCCTCTGCCAAAGGATAATCAGAGAAATCAGAACCCAAAGAGTCAAGACACAATTCATTCATTTAATTTTACGAAAAATTATATTTTAGGTAACTTGGCCCTGTAAAATAGGTGGTGCAATTTTGGGTGGTCTGCAGCATTCCATCTGTCTGGAAGATGGATGCTCACCAGCTCTGTGGCCTCCTCTGCCTGTGAGTCAGCACCTCTAGAAATGGTGCCATTCTCACTTCACACCTAGACCCCTATAAAGCAACATCCTGGTTCTTCTCTGTTCCACACATTTTATCACCGATAGAACCAGCTTCCCTGAGGTTCTTAGCAATATTATCTGTCCTCAGCAATCACACCTTAAAAGGTTAAAGATAAACACATTCTCTTTTTCCAGAAGAATTAATTCTGCTTCACACTGACATATGCTGTATTGACAAAGGGCCGCAGGCCTTTCTTTCCCCAAAACTTTCAAAACAGAAGGTCTCTGTCCAAAATAGAAGTGTATGTTATACTGTTCCCATAAAAGAAGGAAACAAGAAGAATCTCAGAGCTACAAACATTCTATTTCCAAGTTCAGAGCAAACAAAAAATATGTCAGCCCAGAGGGGATGGATTTGGAGGGAACAGGGAGCGAGACATGCAAACTTTATTCTATGTTTAAATCCTAACATATGGGCCATTCTTATTTTAGGACGACAAATACTGACTTCCATATTTTTATAATTAATGATATAAAAAATGGAGCTAAGCTACATTTGCTGGTCCCAGTAGGCTATTCCCACTGCTATCAGCAGTGTTGAAACCATGTGCCCATTTTGCAGATTAGACTTAGAAGTTAACTGGCATTGCCCAAGGTCACCCAACTATAGAGAAGCAGAGAACACATGCTTTTTTACTAGCCATCTGTGCTAGTATACTTTTATCTCCAGTGAGTCTCATTTTGGGGGATCAACTTTTAACAACTTGATATATACCTCTAATGAAATCTGTTAACATACAGGTGGATGGGTTGTTCCTTGCAGGTGCTGGAAGGACTGATGTTTCTAAGTGCTAGAGATGGGGACTTACACCCCAACCTCAGTACAGGGAACAGTGCTGGGGGCTCAGGGCTCAGGAGACCCTTAGTTCATTCTTAGTTGTCAAGTGAATGAAACTGCACCTGAGAAGTCAACTGGAACATCTTTACCATGAATGAAAGTGGTGTAATAATTCTCACACCTATGTTGCATGGTGCTTCCAGCATCAGGACCACGGACCCATGGCTTAAAGCCCTCTCTGAACCTAAGCTTTGTCCTATTCCTCACCTTGGCTAGTCCTTGACCTTGATCAGGCCTCTGACTAAAACAGCAAATGGATCTCTGTAGTATTTTCCAGCTGCTCCATAATTCAGGTCCTTTATCATGCCTAGGTCTTTGGTCTCAGAATGTTTTTATTAGTTCACAAATTTACTATGTGAAACCCACAGCTCCACAGCTTCCTTTAGACTTTTTTTTTAAGATTTATTTATTTATGCATACAGAAGTGGGGTATAGGCCAGAGGTGCAGGGGTGGTGAGAGGATTCACCAGAGACAGAGTGGGAAGCAGAACAGGCCGAATGATGAAGTACACTGCCGAAGGGAGCAGCAGGGAGGTCAGGAGAGGTCTGCCGCACCATGTGGATCACCTCTGGGGTGAGGATCGAACTCATGCTGAAGTGGCTTTAGCTTCTTAGTGCTGTGCTTTAACCCTCTCTGCCACCAGGGAGGGCCCCCTTTTGACTTTTTTACCTCTAATCAGACATGATATATCAGTAGCTGGGAGTTGAAAACATAATAGTTTACTCACTCAGGGCTCTCCCCATCATTGCTCAGAACTTTGTCTAGGTTTCACAAGTTTTGCATATAGCAAGCTTATAGGACAAGGTGGAAAAGAGCTTGTTTAGGTAATTGTCTAGCA
Source organism: Condylura cristata (assembly GCF_000260355.1). Taxonomy (NCBI): domain Eukaryota; kingdom Metazoa; phylum Chordata; class Mammalia; order Eulipotyphla; family Talpidae; genus Condylura; species Condylura cristata. The sequence continues at coordinate 28,932,392 of NW_004567112.1, read as the reverse complement.
GACTACATGTACTCAAACTTAATGGCTCACATTAGGTTTTCAGTTGTGAGTCCACACAGGTCACTATTGTCTCTGGCTTTCAGTCCTCAGACTCCTCACCATGAAGCTTTCTCTCAGCTGATGAGGTGCCTTTTCAATAGTACAGAGGAAGTTTTTCCTGTAACCATATCACCCTGGTGGTATGGAAGCCTGGAAGAACCGCCCTTTTTCTATGGCCATGTTACTCCTATGCAGAGGGATATCCCCCTCTCTGGAAGGCTCCTGTACCAATTAAATCCTGAGACTCATGCCAGGCTAATTGCACAGATAAGTGCTGCAGCCACTTCTATTCCATATTCAATCACTCCTGGGCTCCAGCCGAGGTAACAGGCAGTTTTGTAATAGGAGCGCCATGTCCCCTGAATTGGGGGTGCAGCAGAACATGCCCAGCTCGGTGGTGGGGCCGCTTGTGCCCACACCAGTGCCAGCAGGTTTGACAGTCAACTTCAGCACAGGGTAGATTTTAACACTCTGGGAGGGGTTCAGTTTTAATAATATTCCAATCATGCTTGAGTTCATACCAACACCACTTAATTCTTTAAAGTGGTACCAGTTTCAGCCCACTTATATCCCAGAAAGTAAGATAAGCCAGGGCAGAAGAGGGATCTGGGCATTCAGACCTTCACTTCAGAGACACTCAGACCTCCCAGGCACATTGAGACCTTTGTTGCAGATCTCTGAGAACACTGGTTCCTGTCTCCAATTCCCTACTTGTCACTACAAGTCCTACTAGCTGCTGCCTGACCTCTGGCACCCAGACCTGATCATCTGGCCACTGCTCCTGCCTCCAGCATGACCAACACTGCCAGCCTTTCCCAGTATCTCTGAGATCTGTCCGCAGCTGGCACATGTACCAACATCACCTGCTAGTAAGTGCTGCTGGCTTGTGCCTGGTGCTTCTGAAAGAGCTGAATGTGGCTGCCTGATCAGATGGTGTTTACCCTGGGAGGGCTGTCTGCCAGCGCCTAATACTCTAGCACTACTTCGAAGAGCTGCCCAGATCTGGTGATGACCACATAGCCATCTGCGGATGGCACTGACAGGAGTTGCTGACTGTTCTTAAACATCTCTAAGAGCTGCTCACTGCTGGGGACCCTCCGCACTGCCACCTGACTACTATTCCTGCTTCAGGCATGACCAGCACTGGTTCCTATTGTGGCTACCTCTGCACTGTCCACCACTTGCCAGACATGTGCTGCTGGCCACTGTAGTGCACCACAGCAGCACCCCTGTGACTGCCTCCAGCTTCCACCAGGAGCTGAGTGGTCCATGAAGACCCACAATCCATGATTTCAACCAGACTTGCAGTTTCAGTTTCACTAGGAATTTTTTTGTATCCTATTAAAGCATCAGTTTACCTAAAAGTTTAAGTATTCCCCACCCTGCCTCAACATCTACTTTGTTTTTCTACAACATCTTTGAAATCATCTTTTCTAAAGGCATTCCAACAAATTTTAGCAGCTAATCTTCTTTCTGTCAGGACTTAAAAATTCACACATGAAATCCAGAATTGATGAGTGGAATGTGTTTGCCTGTGTGATTATGTTACAGTTTATTAATTAGATCTTTTCATGCCTTTACCACTCTTTAAAAAATGGTCATGTGGGGCCCTCCCTGGTGGCACAGCGGGTTAAAGCACAGCACTGAGAATCTAAAGCCGCTTCCGCATGAGTTCGATTCCTGCCTGCCCCGGAA
>NW_004567112.1:28926776-28930298 GCF_000260355.1 Condylura cristata | reverse complement strand
GGGATTACAATTGAGATGAAAAAAAAATGTGCAAAATGATGTAAAAATAAACTTTTTAATAAAAAAAAAGAAAATTAAAAAAAAAATGGTCATGTGATCTTTTCCCTTTATTTTATTAATGTGGTTAAATTGCACTGACTGACATACAAGTGCTAAACAAAATTTTAATTCCTGGAATAAAAAAAATCCAACTTAAAGAGTTCACTTATATTTATATAACTGCAGATTTGATGACTAAATTAATGCTTAGGAATTTTACATTTCATCTCTCAGGAGATTGCTCTTCCTTGCAAACCCTTTGCCAGGTTGGATATCAAAGTATGCTTATCTTCTCAAATGCATTGGGAAGGATGTCCTCTTTCTACTATCTAGACAAAGTTAATAGTTTTGTCATCTCTTTTAAAACTATTTGGTAGTTTCCACTGGTCAAATTTTATCAGCCTGAAGTGGTTCTATTGTTGCTTGATGGCATATGTATCACTTAGAGATTTAACTTCTCTAATAGACATAAGGCTATTTAGATTATTTATGCCTCTGTATGTGTTTATACCATGCAGAATACTGCATGGCTAGGCATTATTTTCAGGAACTTATTTCACCAAAACTTTGAAATGTATTGGCAGAATTTTAGAAGTGGCTATGAAGTCTTTAGCAGTACAGATTATGCCATCCAATTATTTTTGTTTTACCTCCAGAAATCTATCAATTATGCTAGCCTTTGAAATATCTCTGCCTTTGCTTATTCTCTGTATAATGGATTTAATTTTTATTAAATTAAAAATTTATGTTGGTTATGTTGGTTATGTTGGTTCTAGCTTTTATTTTTCCTTCTTTCTACTTTCTTTGGTTTTGATTTGGTATTTTCTTTTGAACTCCTGAAAATAAAGGTCTCACCTTTAATGTTATAAATTTACTTGGAATCACAGTTCTACTTATGCATCACAAATTTAGAAACATATTCTCAACCAGTTCTTTATTTTTATTATCATTCAGTTCATTATTTTTGGTTTGCTTTTAAAAATGTCTTAAATAATGTATGTATTCTAATTCTAGTTGGTAAATTTGTTTCTCACAGGGGTACACATTAGTTATTCAGAAACTGCTTTATATATATGCTAAGTGTAGATAAAAGATATGTAGGTAGACTATGAAAACTAGTTTTATCACTGTCAGAGAAAGATACTACATATAAACAATAGGGTAATACATGACATGGGATTGAAATTGGATATATCTATATGTATATACAAATATACGTCTAGACACAGAAGTATCCAGAAACATATACACATACACGTACATGTATATACATACATATTTTTGGAGAGAGAGAATGAATCATTTCTAGCAACCATTCTGAGCTGCTGTAGAAATAGAAAATTGCTGAGCTAGGACAAAATGAATCCAAGATAAGCATAGAAGTCTGTCAAAGAGAAACTTATTTGAAATATCTTCCAATGATTACAGTGGAATCTTGATCAATAAACTGAAAAATGATAATGTTGGTTATTACCCAATATATAAAATTAATGCCCTTATGTTCATACTGATGTAAATACATAACTGAATAAATAAATACATGAAGTATAAAGGTTCATTTGTTCTTAGAGAAGAATTCCAAGTAATAAGCAAAAAAAGCAGCAAAATCATCACTAGAATGCCACAGTAATATTTGATGGTAACAAAATTCACTGATAAATGCTACATTTAGAGGAAGAAATACTGAAGATAAAAAGGATATTACCATATTTTCAAAATAGCTTTTCTAAAATATTTATTAGTTACTGTGATCAGTGCAACACAGATTCCTTGATAATGGAGCTTAAATCCTCACCCCTTGATGGGTTGGATTTAGGGAGTAAGATCTAAAAACTAAAATAGGGAAGGGGAAAAAATAATAGCTTTACAGTAAAGAAACAGTAGAAACAACTTTAACCAAGTGACTAATACTAATACCACCTGTCCTACTTATACCATATACTCCTAATAATGATACAATATAAAAAGGATCATCACCTCCTCAACATTTTTTCTCAAAATAGAACCTCAGCCTAATCATATGAAAACATCATACAAACATAAGTTAGGGGATATTTTACAAATATCTGATTTGTACATTTCAAAAGTGTCCAGGTTGCCAAAACAAAGAATAATGGGGGAATTTGCAAGGATTAGATGTGTAATTTGATGATAACTACATTCAATGCATACAATAGGGCTAGAGCAGAGGATTTAATGGAATTCTAATTAAAATGGAATTAGAAAACTTGAGGAAATTTGAATGAAGACTGTAGTTTAGCTCAGAATTTTCTATTTCTTAGAATTGAATATTAAATTATGGTTATTTAATATACTAACAACAGAGAAACTATGTAGAGTATATGGAAACTACATTTCCAATTATTCTATAACTGAATTCATTTTTTTAATTAAAGAAAAAACTATATAGAGAGTTTAATAATATTCTACCTTGAAATAAAGACCCCCTGGACTGACAGCCTGTTTCATTGTCCTGTTTTGAATTATCACCAACTTTAGGCAATCCTAATAGTTTTGTTTTCCTCATAGTATAGAAATTCTCTCCCCAATGTGTGTTCATTGTGTAATCCAAAATGGGGTAGATTTAGTATGTTCTATCGTTTATTCTGATGGATGTACTTTCTGTAAATCTAAATCATAAGTCTCACTGATTTAAAAATTAAGTCAGTCTTGTAATTATTTTTATATCTTTCATGCCATTTTGAAGACTATTTCACAAGACAGACTTATTTTCTTCTAATTTGTCTAAAAGTCATGTTCTATGTAATATATCATATACATGCTAAGTTTTTTTTTAAAGATTTATTTATTTGTGCATACAGAATTGGGGTACAGGCCAGAGGCTCAGGGGCAGCGAGAGGCCTCACCATAGACAGAGTGGGGAGCAGAACAGGCAGATCGATGAAGCACACTACTGAGGGGAGCAGCAAGAGGGCCAGGAGAGGTCTGCCAAGCCATGTGGTCACCTCCGGGGCAGGTGGGAATCGAACTCATGTGGAAGTGGCCTCAGCTTCTCAGTGCTGTGCCCTAACCCGCTGCGCCACCAGGGAGGGCCCCATGCTTAAGTTTTTAAAAATAATTTTGTCTTACCTATTGCAAGTCACTATAATATTTGAGTTATAAACAGTATATACAATTGCAGTCTTTATAGCATATTTTATTGCATTTATTGTGTTTGTTTTACCTGTGATTTATCCTACAGATAGCATTTCCATACACATAAATTCAGTGACCTTTCTTTCTATGATTCCTTTTGTAAAACTGCAATATATCCTAGTACACCTCTGGTAGTATAAAAATTCTCTTCACAAAATCTGTTCCAAGGACCACTGTTCATGCAAGAAGTTCCCAGATCAAAGGAACCCCATGAACAATTCTGTTTGATATATTCCTTTCATGAAGATATCAAGGCACATTAAAATCAACAAAAGCCCACTAGAAAAGTTAATTTTTAAATTAAATGCTTCTATCTAGATTGACTTA
>NW_004567112.1:28893205-28926466 GCF_000260355.1 Condylura cristata | reverse complement strand
TGTGTATATGTGTGTGTGTGTGTGCAACATTTTATGATACTCTCACAGGTGTCTCCTTCTTTGTATTTCCATGGAACTATGTGGTTATTATGTTAATATCTACCTTGATGTTTATAAACTTATTACCAATTTCTTTTTAACCTATGTAAGTTTCAAGTGGTAATAAATATCATTATACACATATTTATATCATGAATGCCTACTGCTGGCATAGCATAGTTAGTAAGAAAAAATATTGCCTAAATGAATGAAATTTATAAAAGCACCTTATCTAGAATTATACCTTATGAAAAGGTACATAAAGATGTGAGCTTAAGGATTTAAATTTTTAATAATAATGATAATAGTTTTTAAAATATGCACTGGAAATTTAAGAAAGAGGAGAACTTAGTTTTAAAAGCAGACACAGAAGTGGTTAAAAGTGAATTAGAAGACAATCAACTATTTTAAAAACAAATATCCAACAAAACAGATTTGAAAAAATAAAGACAGAAAGAAGAAATGATATGTAACAGTAATTCAATAATTCAGAAGAAATGTTTAATTTATAATGAAATACAACAGATAGTACATATTGACTAATCTGAAATTTTATGTAACAGTTTTCATAGAATATTAAAAATTCAAATTGCCAGTTATTACAAAATGAAGTAGAAAATCTGAATGAATAAATAACATGAAAAGTAGCTCATACATATTTTAAAGAGTGACCCAAGTAAAGCCTCAGGTCTGATTGATTATAAAAACTAGCTCTAGTGAATATTCAGCAGTAGAACATTTCCACATAACAGAAAATGATCTGAAACCCAGAAGAAAAAAACAATCCAGTTTAATTTGTGAGAGAAATATAACCATATAAAAATAAAACCAGGAGAAGACAAACAGAAACCTATACATCAATGAATTTAAATTTGGAAACTGTCACTTTCTCCTTTATAGAAACTGGCATCTCACTATAGTAATGTATCATGACCAAATAAGGATTAATATTTAACCAGAAAAATGGTGAGATCAACTGATCAAATCATAAAAACCAATAAAATAAAATTCATTCAAAGAGCAACTGAAAAACCCTGATGCCTATAAATTTTTTTCCCCAGAAGTAGTATATAGTAATCAATATTTAAGATGATAATAAATGATGTGAAACAATAATGGCATCATGGTAATGAAAAATAAATTGAGGGCAACTTAATTATTTCTTAATACCCTTCTAAGTAATAAAATTATTTGCATGACAATAGTAACAACAATATTATTATAGGAATAATTTCTTGTATAGTCATTACTTTTCATTTTTGTTCTTATATCTTATGTCATTAAAATGTAGTATTTCTTTGAAGTTATAGATAAGTAATGGAATGACAGGACTTGTCCACATTCTTACAACCCTGGCCTCAAACCTCTTTGCAGAGAACTCTTACTTTTGGAAAAGGTAAATGAATAAAAATAAGATAATTCATTAAAAAATAGAAAGTAGTAAAGAGTATAAGCAAGGACATAAAAAAAGTTCACCTTTGTCAAAAATCATAAGATAATCATATTAAGGCAACCGGCAATTTTTACATTTATGAAACTAGCAAAATATGGAAAATATCTGATACTAGGAAGAGTAAGAAAAATGTTTTCTCTCTTGTAATACAGGTAACAATGAAAATGAGAACAGAAAATATCAAGAGATAAAAATGGCATATGTACTAAGAAGCACAAATAGATTTTAGTTTTTGACAAAATTAAGTAAGTTATCCACTATTGTGTTAAAAATTATATTAAATAGGTTCTCATATATGTTGTTTTCACAGTAGTAAAAGGATAGGAGGCAATCTTCTGTTTCAATAATGATGGAATGGTTGAAGAAGTTTTAGTTTCAATTTATAGCTAAATTGAATGTTAAATACAACTGTTAAAATGGTATTTTCACAAATAACCCAATCAAAAAACTGGGCAGAAGTCCTAAATAGACTGTTCTCTTAAAAAGACATATAGATTATCAACAGGCACATTTTAAAAATGTTCATCATCACTTTTCATCAGGGAAATTCAAATCTAAACCACAGTGGATACCATCTCACACCTGTGAGAATGGCCCATATCCAAAAGCCCATAAGTAAGACATGTTAGTCAGGCTGTAGGGGAAAAACCAAAAACAAACAAACAACCCGTGTATACTGTTAGTGGGAATGCAGACTTGTCCAGCCCATGTGGAGAGCAATATAGAGGTTTCTCAAAATATGAAAAATAGGTCTACCATATGATCCAACAATCCAAGGAATGCAAAGACTAATTCAAAGGGATATATGCCCCCCCTATGTTCACTGAAGCCCTATTCACAATAGCAAAATTGTGGAAACAAGCTAATGATCCAAGGATAGAGAAGTAGATTGAAAAATGTATATATACACAATGGAATACTACTCAGCTAGTAAAATATATAATGAACTCTTTGCATTTATAACAACATGGGTGGAACTGAAGGGAATAAAGCTAAAGGAGGTAAGTCAGAAAGAGCATGAAAAATACCAACTGGTATCACTTATATATATATCTATATATATATATATATATAGAGAGAGAGAGAGAGAGAGAGAGAGAAACAAATATATATATTGAGAAACAAAGGGTCGTGCAAAACCAAGCCAATAACAAATCCTAGAACCTGAATATGGAATTGAGGCTACAAGAGAGTGAGGAGGAGTGAGAGGGAACATAATGGATTATAGTAGAGGATGCCTTGATGAGGGTGTGGTGTGGTGACACCCAATGAGAAGGTGTGATCCATTGCCTCTGAATCACATACACTGTAAATCAATGATACCTTAATAAAAATGTGATTTAAATATCACATTTTCAGAAATTGTCTAGGAATATTGATATACTGTAATCGTAATGGAATCAAGCTGAAAAACAAGAGTATTTGATCATGAAACCTACCATAACACTGTGTATAAAACAATCATTGATGTACTTAAGTTTTGGCTTCTGGGGATTTGCTCAATGCTAGAATAAAAAAGGCACTATTATTCTGTAGAATGGGCATCTGTTTTGACATTAGCCTCCTGCATTACTTTTATTACAATGCTGCAGCAGAATGCTAATGATGCCAGAAAATATACAGAGATGCAACTCTCACTTTAATGAGACAGAGAACTGCAGTTTCATCTACCATTAATAAGAATGGCAAGCAATCAGCAGGTTGTAATGTGCATGGTAGGGAAGCCAAGCATTGTGGGCAGTTAGAGGATAAAAGCAGAGTGACACTGAATGGTGAATAAATATTAAGAACTGAAGAAAATATTTGAAGCAAATCTCAATAATCCAATGAAAAAGTTCCATAGGGCCCTTTCTGGTGATTCAAAGGGTTAAAGTGCAGTGCTATGAAGCTATGGGCAGTCACTGAAGCATGAGTTCAATCCCCAGCCAGGGAAATGACCCATTCAGTACAGCAGACCCCTCCTGTTTTGTCCCCTGCTACCCTCAGCAGTGTATTTCAGTAGGCCCACCTGTTCTGTTCCCTACTCTGTCTCTGATGAATACTCTCTCTCCCTGTACCTCTGGCCTGTACCCTAGTTCTTGTATGCATACATAAGTAAAAAAAAAATTCCAAAATGGGGTGTTCTAATACATAGAAGGTAAAACCAGATGAAACAATACTTTCCATTAGTGACTCTGATTAAGAGAACAGCAGTTCCAAAGTGACAAGAGGATGATACCTGAGACCTAAACTCAAAGGTAGATGGACAGAAGTTAAAATACATCTCTGGAAACTTTATTTTATTGACTGTGTTTTGGATGGAGGTGATTTGGCATGTTATGTTTCAGATGAAGATGATTTGAATTATTACAGAAAAGAGAGAACTGTGTGCATATGTTTGTGTGTTTTAAGTAGTAGAATATGCAAGATTAAGAGTTGGATTGCATGAGAAATGAGCTTCTACTTGAGCAGAAGGGGAATTAGAACTAATGTGCTTAGGCAGAAGGGTACATATGACCCATGTGCCTTTTAGCTCCAGTTCATAAAACTTCAAAATTTGGAATCTAAATATTCCAACATAGCTTTTAGTCCAATTATTTATGACTTTTAAATAAACACCCTGAAACAAACAAACAAACAAAAAACACTAAATTTGCTCATTGCCTACAATTTGAGTAGTGTTTGGGAAAGCTTGACTCTCCTATAAGCATCTTCAAGTCTAATGGAGTTAACATCTGAAAGTCTATGCATTCATATGTCTGGTAGTTGATGAAGATTTCAGCTCTCCATTTCCTCTCTACATGACATCTCCATGTGATCTCTACACATAGGCTAGTTTGAACTCCTCACAGATAGTTAGTATCTGACTTGCCAAGAGATTGAGTGTCCTACAGATTGTTTTAGCGTAGAGAGAGAGGTGTAGAAGAGTTGGTGAGGGCAGGGAGCGGAACATAGGAGAGAGGAAAGGAGAGAGGAGAAACAAGAGAAGTGGACCAAATAGAAGTCAGATTGTTCTTTGTAATCTTGTATGAAAAGTCATGATGTCACTTGTAAGGCAGTTATGAAACTCATACAATGACGGCAAAGTGCCAAGGTGATATATAAGCATGTGTGGGATCAGGTAAATATGAGTGCCTCCATTTTTTTTAAAATATCATCTGCCACAGTCAATTATCTGGCCACCATAATATTCACCACCTCTGTCATATCTAAACTATATTCATTTTTCTACGCCCAGGTCTTCAAGTTGTGCTGCAAAAAAGCATCATTGCAAAGTTGAGATTCCAAATTCTGTGCAGTTACCAATAAGGATTCTCCAGACAAATTTTTCAAGGAAAGTTTAAGTAAAATTTCTTCTAGTCCTGAAGATCTGAAACTAGAAAGCAATTTACATTTTCTTTCCACAGTCAGCATGCAATGATAGAATAGACACTGGTTAAAAGATACGGATCTTCCTGATCAAAGAGAAGATGGGAGACACATTGTAGTTTTTACTCCAGTTCTGAAATCCAACTGGACAATGATGCAGTTTAAGAGGTTAGAGCCCTGTCTCATTTCCATTATTCTCCAGGGTTCTATTTGCAACTTTCTTGTCTCTTGATTTTGTTCTCTAAGTCATCTTTTTTTTTTTTTTCATAAGAAATGAAGCATGTTGGTAGTGCTATCATAGTAGTTCCAGAATACTTTGATTGTTTTAACTTGTACCTGCAAAAAACCTATTTTCACTTTGTATTATCTTTATCTCTTTTAGTTTAGAGTAACTAAACTGTGCATTTAAACTGTGCATTTGTTACAAATCAATTATAAGCAACTCTAATAGGAGAGTCACATCCATGAATCTATTCAATCTATTCAAGTAAAGCTTTTTTTTTTCTACTTTAGATTTTCTAAGTCAGTTGTATGGCATGGCTCTTATAGGACCTTTGTTTAGTGAAAAGAATATTTCAGTCATGTCTTTTGTCAGACTGAATGGCTTTCTGAGAAGTACCTTTTATCTTTCTGAAGCATTAATAAATCATATTTATTCCCAACCTGGATTTTATCATTGCTTTTAAGCCCTTCCTTAATTTTGGAACTAGGAAACTTAGAATGAGAAGAAGTTGTATTTTTAAATTCAATACACCTTGGTTCCTTTACATTTAGCTTTTTTTTTTTAACTTGTCTGTGTTAGTATAGGCAGATGAAAGAAACCAGGCTACACCTTCAACACTTTGTCTGGAAATCTCTTTAGCTACACCATCCAGTCCATTAGGTACATTTTCTTCTTTCCACATTATGATATACTGCATTATTACATGACTTAAAGGATCACCTTTCCTTACATTCCAAGAACATTTTTCTTTACATTTAACTAAGCTCTCATCAACAGCCTCCAAAAGGATCCATTATGCTTCTTCTAGGTCTTTCCTTCACTTTTAGAGACAGTCAAAAAACTATCATCACAATTTTAAGTTTTTCTCATGGTTGCATATAACATCTAAATGAGCTAGTGCTGCATAACAAATGAGCATAAAACATAGAAGCTTGAGACAATAACATTTAATGGGGCCATGAATCTGCAACCTATGTGAGACTCAGGAAAGACTGTTTCCACCCTCCCAGCTAGACCCCTGCTGCGTACAGAGTATGGAGGTTTGTCCACCAATAAGCAATTCTCAGACACCAACAGGTTATCTGAGAATTTGATTCAGTTTACTCAATTCTGACAATATTGATCAGGAGATAGCTCCAGATTCCAAGAGTTCATTCTTCCATCACCCTCCTCTTCAATGTTACATGTGCTTCTGACTGATGGGGTATCAGAGGTTCCCAGGGAACCCTCCTCAAGGTCAATTAATATGTTAGAACAAATGGTAGAGCTCAAGAAAACAGTTTACTCACTAGATCACCAATTTATTACAAAGAATATAACTCAGGAATAGCCAGAGAGAAAAGATGTGTAGGGCAAGGTGGGGGGAAAGACACAGAGCTGCCATGCATTCTCCAGGCATAACATTTCTTTAAACCTCCATATGTTCACCAACCTGGGAGTACTCCTAAGTCCCTCCTTTTGGGCTTTCCATAGCGATCCCATTACATAGATATGGCTGATTGACTAGCTGGATATTGAAAACTGAACTCTACCTTTATTTAACCTCTTACCCCTCCTAAAAAATCAGGAGGGGGATGGAATGAATGCAAGTCCACCCTTCATTCCTATAGGTTTCCCTGGCAGCCAGCCCCTCCCACTAGTGTATTCCAAACATTACCTTCATTAACATAACAAGAGACACTTTTAATACTCTCAACACGTAAGCAAGTCCAGATTTGGGAGCTATGAACTAGGAAACTAGATGAATTCCAAATAAATAAGAGAAATTTATTCCTAATAAGCTGAATATATATATATAAGAACGAAAAATATATTTCTTATAAATTACAATATCACTACTCTTTGATTCTGAGACAGCAGCATATGATTCCAAAAATATCCTTTCATGTTTATACTATAATTACTAAATGCTATTTGAAACAAATTATTTATAAGTATGTATGTGTATACTATGTGTATATACATACATGGTCTTGAATGAATAGGTATACTGCATAACAGTATATTGCATAACAGGTAAAAAATGTACTAATTTTAAAATATAGAAACAAATTATATGCACATGAAGCTTATCATTAAAAGCTATGGAGTGAGCAAATTCATTTCTATCATGCAGGACAAAGTGTTCTTGCTATAACTTTTCTATAACTTCTAGATCTGATCAAATCAGATCTAGAAACGTTTTGTATGGATTCATATTTCAATTGCCACTGAGTGACAAGCAGTTGAATTATGCATTTTGCTTGACAACTCCATTCATCCCCAGGAAAGATTATTCTGTTTTTCTCAGCATGTTTCAAAATCAGACCTGTTCTACTCCTAGTTAAATAAACACTATTATCAAAAGGTAACACATCAATTGCTTGATTTTTCTTATGGTTGATGTCAGCTAAAAGGTCTGTGTACATTTTATATGCCCATCTCTCATAGCAAATGAAAAGATTGGAGGCAACTTATTTTGCTTTTGAATCTGGCACAATTATAGAGTGTTATAAAGGTATACCATAACTGAATGGTATGATGTTAACCAGCTTTGGGAATTTTGTCATAGTCCTTCAATTCTGTAAGCTTCATATATGATGTGAAATATCAGCGTATAATATTATAAGGTGGCAAGTAGTTTAAATGCAATCAAATACGCACTGATCTAAATCACAACTTTTGTGGAGGAATCCATCCTGAAAATTAAGCTGCGCACCCCCTTTTGCTCCTTTCTTTTCTTTCTCCCTGGTTGTTGAAACAATATTTGATTTTTCACCTTAGGGAGCACATTGTGACTTTTGGCTTGCTTCCTACAGGAGGTTTGGGGGAATGAGTTGGTAAACATATAATCTATGAAATGATATAAATGAGACTTTGATGCAATGTGTATAAACCCAAACTTCAGTGTATTTTAACTATCCAGAATACTACCCAAAAAGTTCATTTAAGTTAATTCTATAATGCATATGAGTCTGTCTAGTGAAAAGTCTACACAAGGTTGGGATGCCTGCTTAAGAATCTAGTTTCAATCCAGCTCTTACTCCCTGTATACATCAAAGATTTCAGAGGCCTCTCTACATTGCTTTCCATTTCTTTAGAAAGTAAAAGTTAGACAAGTTTCTTTATAATTAAAAAAAAAAAGGTAAAGGTCCAGTTGTAGTTAGCTCTACTTCCACTTTAGCATATATTTCAGAAGTAAAGCAAATTTAATTTATCCGTGTGTCTATTTTTATTCCAGGAAGCTAGACTGTCTGTATATAGGGCACCCAAAGGATTTTATTTATAAAAATCAATAAGCCAAAAGTACTTTAGTGTTTTTTTTTTTTTAAGCCATCTACTTCATCTTTCACTATGTGCTGAAGGAAATTATGTATCTTCTAGTGAGCAGTCAGTTTGTCAATTCTTTGTGGCCCATTATCAGCCAGCCAAGATTCAAGGTCAACCATTTCAGAGTGTCTGCTTCCTGGCTAGCTCCCTAAACCTAGCCCTGCAAGTTGGTAAATGGGCAAGAACTATCACCCTGCCCAACACTCCCCAGGGACTCTTACTTTGTGTCCATCACTTGGCATTTTCTGTAATTGAAAGAAACTTGCCATGTTCCTATTCTAAGAACAAGAGTGGTTCAGTGTGTTAGACACAGGGAAAGTAAGTAGCCAGATAGGGGCTCTCCCTGGTGGCGCAATGGGTTAAAGATCTGTACTATGAAGCTCTCAGAAGCCACTGTAACATGATTCGATCCCCAGCCAGGGAGTTGACACACATGGCCTGGCAGACTTCACCTGACCCACCTGCTGTTCCCCTCAGCAGTGTGTTTCATTACATCTGCCTGTTCTAATCCCCACTCTGTCTCTGGTGAATCCTCTCCACATCTGGCCTGTACCCCAATTCTATAAGCATAAATAAATCTTAAAAAAAAAAAGTCAGAGAGTTGAAGTTATTTGCTAAAAAGTAGTCAACATCTGCTAAGGATTATGTAAACTAGTTACTTCCAGGATGTCAGGCCATTATAAATAACCCCAAATTGATTTCCTAATTTAGAAACATCTAATTCAAGCACATTGAATTGAATGTATTATTTATATTAACATTATAAATATTTATATTAACATTATAAATAATACATATAAGTAATAAATACTTCTGTAGATTTTTTGTGAAATCCACATTTTATCTTTTTAAGTCAATATTGGTTGTTGTCTTTATTAATATTTTTTGTTTTTTTAAAAATCACTGACTTCCTATTTTAGTTTCTTAAATTTGAAAGTTCGGTTCATTTGTTTACAAAACTTCTTATCCATCTAATACTATTTTATTTTTATTTTTTTTTCCTCGTACCCTCCCCTAATTCTATTTTAAAGTTCTAAATTATTCAATACTTACTGCCTTTTTATATTGAGGTATTATACGTTTTAAATAATTTCAATCTATGTTTTCTCTGAATCAATCTCTATGGTTTATGCCTTATGTGATTGTGAACATTACTCCTGATTTTTGTTAATTTGTAATTGTGTTGTACTTTGTTTAATAGATACAAAAAACAAAAACTTTTGGTAATTGTTCTGATTGCTTTGGGTCCTAATTCATATTCAACATGTGCAAAAGTTTCGTATACTTTTTAATAGTTTAGTTTTGTGAAATTCAAAGGAGTATATATTTGCTCAAAGAAATTTGTTTCATGATTCAAATTTACAAAACAACATGCAATTTCTATTTGCTTAAACATTTTATTATTCAATATATTTGCACGTATTTTTGGTCTACTTATCTGTTCTGTCATTTCTGAGAGAGGTATAATAAAGTCTCACTAAGTTTGTGGCTTTGTCAATTTGTCCTCCAGGCCAATCATTTTTTCTTTATGTATTTCAAGCTATGTAGTTGAGTACATAAATATAATTGACTATAATATTTTCATGGTAGATTGTTTCTTTCATCAAAAAATCTTGTTTTGTTTTTAAAGCTTTCATCTTAGAGTCTTCTTGATTCTGTTTATTTTGGTTGTAATTTTAATATTTGCTTTTAATACATAAATTTCATTCATTCACACTTGGTAATGATTATGAATATATTTGGACATTCTCCATCTTGCTTAGAGATTTCTATTTAGCTTAAATTCTAATGAAAACTGCTTCTACTTTTTGGATCTTTATATATGTTTTTATCACATTCTTTCAAAGATTATTTAGTTGTTTCTGTTCCTCTGAAGATCTGCAAGTTGTTAGTTCTAGTTCCATTTTTCAATCTTCTACCCTTAGGTGTTCACACATGTACTTAAAGTTATGTTTGTCAAAGATAATCTTGCTAACATTAATCCACATGTGTATCAACCTCCTCCCATCAAGCCTTTCAGTTGTTCCTTACCCACAAAGAAAGGAAATAAACTCACATAACTCTTTTATTTTCTCTACAGGGTTGAGGCTTTTCCCACTGGTTGAATGTGGTTTCTATCATGGTACAAATTTTTTCTTACAGAGTTGATTTTATTTCTGAGTGTATTTTTGTATTTGAGTTATTTGGCTGATTGGGAAGCTCAGTATTTACTCGGTGTGTTGGAGGGGAGAGTAGATCTACCAGCTCTGTGGATTTTTAGGATAACCACACCACGTTGACACTAGTGCCCAAGTTGTTTCTGTCTTGAGTGAGTTGCTTTGTGGCTTTGCACCTGCTTTGAAGAGATAACTTGTTGTACAAGTGTCAAAAAAGCTGACTTGGGGCCCTCCCTGGTGGCACAGCAGATTAGGATGCAGCACTGCAAATTGGCTGCAGCCCCTCCAGGGCCAGTTCGATCCTCAGCATCAGAGATGATCCACATGGCGTGGCAGACCTCTCCTGACCCGCCCGCTGCTCCCCTCAGCAGTGTACTTCATCTATCTGCCTGTTCTGCTCCCCGTTCTACCTCTGGTGAATTTTCTCACTGCCCCTACAACTCTGGCTTATGCCCCAGTTCTGTGTGCATAAATAAATCTTTTTAAAAAAGCTGACTTGGGTGGGAGCCCACTTGGTCATGTTGCTTCAGAAACCCCCCATTTTCATAGCAGTCAATCTTAAATTTTGACAATTTTCCTTTGTGCCTGTTTTTGCTGTGGTTTAACTTTTTTTTCTTCACTAAATGTAGACTTAAAGGTTTCAGGTATTTATTTACTCTCCCAAAATAACTCTTCTATGTTTTCAGTGGCTGTTTGGATTAATTGTATTCCCTTTCTACTTTTTGTTGTTGATGTGTTGTGGCTTCTGCTGTTCTATATCTTGGTTTTTATTTAATAAGCACTACAATGTAAAGACAGTTAGGGCAGAAGTAGGAGAAGTAACTGGATATAGTACACTCTGCCATCTTGAAATATGAAAATATCTTTTCTGTGCTAGAAAGTTACCCATTTCTGCTGGAATATAATACAGTGCTTAAACTATAATTTATAAATTAATTTCCTAATTGTATTTGTGCTTATACCTTCCTTGTCATTTCTAATTTCTGTATTGTTCTAGTTTCTACTTCCTAAATTTAGCTTGCAAGAATTTATTTATTTCACCATTCTTGAAGGAAAAAATATTACTGTATTTTTAAACATTTAGTTATTTCATATACCTTCAATTTTAGGTTTTTCAACTGGATTAATTCTTTTCCTTTTAGTTTTGCATGGAGTAATTTTTTCCTGTATTATGTAGGTAAGTGTCCAATAGCTATTTTATTGTTTTTAATAATGAAAGTATCATCATAAAGTTTCTGTGGCTATGGGTATATATTTTGCATGTCACATATATTTGACATATAGTTTTATCCTTTTCAGTTTGCTTTAGCTTTATTAATCATATTCCTTTTTATGAATTAAGGAGTGTCTTAATTACCATGCAATTAATTTTTCATTAGTTTTAAGGTTGATAGTTTTAACGAATTTATAAGCATTTAAGGAAGTTCATAGAAAACTGAGAAAAATGGATAGGAAGTATGGATTAGATAATGTTGAATGTAACTAGAAATTCAGTGCTAGATGGAGTTGCTGGGCATGCAGTAGAAGAGATGTGAAGCTCTAATCCTAAAACATATGCAGTGTTATTTTTTAAAAAATGTTATTGCAATTATAATAATCTTAATTTGGGGCCCTCCCTGGTGACACAATGGGGGAAAGCACAGCACTAAGAAGCTAAAGCCACTTCAGCATGAGTTCAATCCCTGCCCCAGAGGTGATCCACATGGCTCAGCAGACCTCTCCTGTCCTGCCTGCTCCCCTCAGCAGTGAACTTCATCAATAGTACTGTCCTGCTCCCCACTCTGTCTCTGGTGAATCCTCTCACTGTCCCCACACCTCAGTTTTGTATGTATAAATAAATCTTTAAAAATAATATTAACTTTATGAAATTTTAAGTGCAAAGTAACATATTCAATGTAAGAAATACAATTTCTCTACATAAGGTTTTCAAGTCAATTCATGTCATTTGATAATTATGTCATCATTATCTATGTACATTTATTTTCTACTTAATTTTCCCATTCTGGAAACTTTTATTAGTATCTTCTATAATTTTATGAAATTAACTGTCACCTATATATTTTACTTTATGCACTTAACTGCCATTCTATTCAGAAATATATTTTCATAATTCTTTAAATATAATAGCTTTCTTCTTCCTGTATGATGTATTTGACTCTGAATTTAGCCTTGGTTATGAACCTTACATTATATCAGTTTGTCTTATTTGTTAGACTATTTTAAATATATCTTTGGTAGTTTTAATTGTACATACTACTTAAAATATTAAGAAAATTGGATATGCTTATGTGTATGTGTTTATAATATTTTGAAAATTAGCACAATTATAGGATATTTCAATATACTCATATTTATTGTGCTATTTACAATATTTGGCTTTTCTGTTTCCATCCTAATTTTGTATTTTTTATGTATTAAACTATGACTTCTTGTTTGTGCCTTATCTTTATTTTGCTGAATTCATTTTTTTCTCAACATTCTGAGTAATGTTGAAATTCTACTATATTCTAAAGTTACTTAAAATATTAAGTTCTCAACCATAACAATATATCAATCAATATAACAATGATTAAACTTAACTATATATATACACATATATATCAGATGAGAGATTTTGCTCATCTATTCCTATTCCTTGTTCCTTCACAGTCATAAAAATGAAAGCTTTCAAACTTTCAAAATCTAGTTTCTAATACTAGAACTTTAACATTTTCCTGAAATTATTTGTAACTTTTTTTAATCAGGCTATTATAGCTTTGCCATGATGTTTTGTGCTTCTATTTGATTGATCTTTACTTAAACTGTAGAGTACATATTTACCAATTCTATTGGTACTATAAATATATACTTCTGTATACAATGCATATATATGCATATATGTATATATACTTATGCATGCATATATGTGTGTATACTTATGTATACAATGCATGTATATGTGCATTGTATTATTAACACAATTATTTATTAATATAATTAAATTATTAAATTGATATCATTAAAATAATGTCAGGGTAGTTGTAAACAGATTAATGCCTCCTCCAAAGGTATCCACATATGAACATTAGAATCTATGCATATGTTAGGTTTAGGGTAAAGAAGATTTAAATGGCAGATGATATTAAGATTACTAATCAACTTACCTTGAGATAAGATTATCCTAGATTAACTAGCTGCCCAATGGAATAAATAACAACCTGTATGGGAAAGAGAGGCAAATTGGAAAGATAGAGAGGGAGAAGTGATGATGGAAGCAGAGTTCAAGAGTCATTTGATGTGAAAAAGATTCCATCTATTAGCACTTGACTTTGATGACATAGGAATGAGGGCAACCTCTAAAAGTTAAAGACAGGTAACTGATTCTCTCTTGGACCTCCAGAAAGGAACACAGTCCTGCCAACACTTTGATGTTAGCCCAGTTAAATCAACTTTACATCTCTGATTTCATACATGTAAGACAATGCTTGTGTGGGTTAAGTCACCAAGTTAGTAGTCATTTGTTACAGCAGCAGGACACTAATATAAGGGAGAAATCAATTAGAGAATGAGAATTATAGCATCTTGTCCCATAGTTCCTATCTCTTCAATTTCCTTTTGCCTCACCCCTTATCTCTTTCAGCAATTCGCCCTCCAATTCCTATGTGGTAAGTGATCCTAAATCCTTCCTCCTCCAATTTCTCTTCTACTTTCCCATTAAACTCTTTCCCTGGCGCTCTTCCTGTATCCCACTTCTTAGCCACCATTCCTCACTTTCTATTTCACACACTTGGAGGGAGACAGAAGTCAAAGTGAGAAGTCAGTAAAAGGGTATCGGATTCTCTTCTTGTACCTTTTTTCTTTTTAAAAAACACATTTCACTGAGCTCCAGCACTTGCTTTGAGAAATCAATGAGTATAAACAACATTCCAGTACAGATCTATGGAACAACAGGAACAAGGCATGGCTCATAGTAACTCTGCCACATGAAAGCCCGAGTTCAGCTGCAATTTGCTTGCATCTACTGACTCTTGATCTTACTGGAAAGTGCTACTCCATTAAGGTGTTTCTCAGAGTGGAGCTCTTAAAATGAAAAGATTTCTATGAAAAGGCATAACACTATGAAAAGTAACTGAATACATGGGAATTCAATTTGTCATCTCTTTTAATTAAAAAATACAATAAATGTGAAAATAGTACAGTAGTAAAAACAGAGGGATGACAAGTCAAAATATGCTAAACTAGCTGACTACTGAGAAATCACAGCCAAGTTTGACCCTGAGTTGTGAAATATACAAATTTTAAATAACATTCGTATTTGGATCAGAGGGTCAACTTAGGTAGAAGAGACATGAAATGTGCTTCAGTCACCCTTTCATGGTTCCTATTATTGTCACTTGTCAGCATTTTGCAGAACTGCAGTTTTATGCAAAGGATAGTAGGCTAAGCAGGTGTCTGACATAGTGCATTCCCCTACTGTCTATACAGATTAGAAAAAGAAAAAAAGCACCACTAAGCCCTCATTGAGAGCAAATATTCAAGAAGAAAACTGAGATTTGTGAAATGGCTTATATATTAATTCATATTTTTTGACTAAAGCACTAGATGGAGGAACACATGGCAGATTCTACCCATATAATCACAAGAGACAGCAAGTAAACAGGACATCAGGCACCAGTAAGCTGATAAGAGTAGGCTTGTTGAGAACAGATATTCAAGAAGGAAACTGTGATTTGTGAAATAGGTAGTTTCAGATCAGGGACAAATAAAATTAATGCTGATCAGTATTTTTAATTTGGCGGGTTTTGAGCAACATTATATTAAAAGTGATATGATTCCCAAAAGGATGATCCTTGGGGGAACACAGGATTCAGCTATACCTAAAGTGCAGGCAAGCATGGCAAATTTTTATCTCTACCTTCAGCTTCGTCCTTTGAAGATGAGACCATGATTGTCAAGCACCACTTGTACGTAGAATATAAGTGCTCTTTTCTTTCAGCTTCATCCTATACTGTTAAGATCCTCTTTCAACACTTCAATCATGTTAGTCTTCCTTTTGTTCTTTTTTTTTTTTTATCCAGGTAACATTGCATCATATCATTACATAAGTAGCACACATTCACCATGTCTATTTCAAAAACATGGTAATCTGAAATCATTCATTGATTCATTTGCTTATATATTCAATCATAACATGAAAAAATATATATATAAATTATTTTTAAAACCCAGCAGTAAAATCTGTGAATATAGCTTTACATCCTCAGTAGAATGTAAGCATCTCTTTACATTTTCTTTCTCCTCTTCCAAATTAATCTCTTCCCTGATTCTTATAACTATTTGTGAGCTTCTCCACTCCTTCTACTCAATATTTGCTTCCTTGCATTATGCTGAAATCATGTAGTGGCAATTTCAAATCTGTATTTGTTCTATCATCTATATTCACTTGGGTTGTGTGAAAATCATACACTAAATAACAAGCAGTGAGATCTGGTATTCAACTGAGGGAGCAAGCTCTGAGGAGAGGATCAAGTATCAGGAAATGCAGGTCCCAAAGAAACACTGACAATCAGTTCTAGACCCCCAGTAAGCTGTACAGAATGGACCCAGCATTGCAAGACTCAAACGAAACCTACCTACTATAACTTTGGGTCATCTCTTACTTAATTTAGTGTTCCCCTGAGGTCATCTCTTACTTTACTTTCCCCACTCCTTACACCATGGCACGTAAGTGTTGATGTAGAACATGTCTTCAGAGTTAGGACTAACCTTACAGCAGCTGTGATATCTAGGGAAGAATCTACTAGGTAAACTGAAATGTCTATTCATAAAGGAAAAGAGAAGCAGAGGATAAAGAGAGAAAAAGAGAAACAAATGATTAAGGGAAGTCAGAGGGAACTGAAATATGATAGTGCAAAGGCAAATGGGAAAAAAAGAATGAAATGAAAGAGAAGAAGACAAAATAAAAGAATGTAAAATAAAAGATTAAGATAGAAATGTGGTTAAGAAAAAAAAATAATTAGGGAAAGCTACAAATGCTTTAGGATTTCTGGTTTTCTCTCTGACTGACTGATGGTGTCAATCCAAATGATACTCTCTTTTTGTCATCTCCAGAAAGAGCTTACGGGTTCACTCTGAATTCCGAGCTGCCTTCCAGTACACACATTAGTATACACACATCTGAGGTAAAGAATTAGACATAAGTGGAAGTGATAACATAGATATGCCTTAACATTAATTCCCAGCTATTTTCCAGAAACTTAAGCTTCTTTTCAGTCCTGAGAAGGAGGCTTATATGGGAAAATTCTGACCATGGATTTCACATGTGAGAGACCCAGGTACAGAGCTGCTCTAGTGGAGGGAAATCCTTAAGGTAGGTGTGGGAGAGAAAATAGCAGCAGATTTCTCTAGAATCCTCATTATATATATAATTTACATTGTGGCATCATAAGAAGAATGAGGCTTTGAAGTAACCAACACACCCATGGGTGCCTAATGATACATCCCAAGGTTTGTTTCCTATCTCTAGACACCATATTTGAACAGACAAGATAGCAATGGCATGGAAGGACAGAGACTGGAGTCAGCCTCCCAGAAGTGTTTACCCACTTGTTAGTCATCTTGTATTTTCAGGCAACTTCTATTTCTGCCCATCCCCAAGCATATTTTCTTGGATGACAACCAATTCTATGGTGATCATGAGAAAATCCATTTTGTTCATTATGGCTAGAGGGCTTGTATTAATCATTTCCAAACAAGAGAATATTTGAGAGTAAAAAAGGAAACTATTAATAATTAAATTGGGATAAAAAATGTAAACAGGACCATTCTAGGTAAATCAGGATGCAGTCAAGACTACTCACGGTGCTTCCTGAATTGTATCAGAAGTTGGCACCAGATGTATGCCAGGTCCACTGAGGTCTATTTCTAGGGATTTTAAAAGTAGTGGTAATTAGGGCTCTTTATGGTAGCTAAAGCTGTCGAATACCAACCTGTCAGTGGTTGTTTCCCACAATGTATCCTGAGACACTGAAGGAGTAGGTAGGAGGAAAAAACAAAAATATATAGCTGCATGTATGACACCAACAGCCCCCACTACACCTTCATTATGCTTCATGTGCTCCTTTCTCTGTAATCAACTTGCCCTTTGGCGAAGAGAAGGTGTTGAAAGACATCAGAGAGACAGAATGTGTCTCAAAAAGACTGACTTGACACTCACCACCATTCTCACTTGAAATTTAAACTCCATTGACATTCAATTTAACCTGAATTATCTCTTATGTCTATCAATTCAATATTGAACAAAAATGTATCGAGAAACTATCATGCTCCCCTTCCTGGAATAAAATGGTGACTAGAAATACTACTCCACCTTCACACAGCTCACACTGTAGTGGGAGAAAACAGAAAATGAACAAATAGATATATTAGATAATTCCACATAGAAAAAAGGTAAGAAAATAAATAAGGATAATAGGTAGAAGTTACTAGAGGGCATTTTCTTTGGCTAAAGTGGTCAGAGAAGACTCTTTATAAAGAATAGCCATTTGAACCCATACCTTATTGATGAAAAATATTAGCTTTACTGTGGTGGTAACCCTAGTGTAAAATTTCACACCCACATCAAGGAATGAATTTTCCTCTTCCTCTCTATCTCTGATTCTTTGCCTACAAGTCTCCAATTCCCCTCCCACCTAGAAACATCATTTTTCTTCATTGCAACATTCAATCATCTGTTAAATACTTTTGAGTCTACCTCTAAAATATCTCACTGAACCTCAACACTCCACATCACCGCCAGGACATAAGACAGTAGCAACTTTGTACCAACTCAGCAACCTTGTAACTTTCACCAATGGGGGATACTTTTCTATATTCTTTACTACTGTACCTATAGGGTCTTGAATAGTGTCTGATATAGAGTAGACTTCACACAAATCTTTTTGTTGACCAAAAGAACACATCTAATTATGGAAAGTAGATTAATTGGTTTCTTGGTATCTAGAGGATAAAAGCTGAGAAGATCACCAGTGAAATCCAGTTTATCTCCCATCACATTCAGTAATTAACTATTGTCACTCTGCTCTGACTACTTCTATGCATTCCATGCTCTCTCGTATGTTATGCTGAAAGCCTAACTCACAGGGGAAAAACAAGTTATCTAGAAAATGCAGCTAAAATATGGTTCCTTTTACAGAGGTCATGTTGAATCCATACTAGGTATGGTCACTAGGTATTGTGGCATCTACAACTATGCATT
The DNA here is from genome assembly GCF_000260355.1 of Condylura cristata. Taxonomy (NCBI): domain Eukaryota; kingdom Metazoa; phylum Chordata; class Mammalia; order Eulipotyphla; family Talpidae; genus Condylura; species Condylura cristata. Next base: position 28,907,702 of record NW_004567112.1, on the reverse strand, counting down.
ATTATTTCCATGTAATCCAGTCTCACTCACTGATATTTTTGCCAAACAAGAACTTTGATTTTTCACATTACTAGTTACCCAAAAGTAGATGCTCAGTAAAAGCTAATTGAAAAGAGAACATCATGCTGCTCTATTTCTCAAAATAAAGGTCAGAGATTGATCCAGTGGAGTTATGACTTCAATAAGTTATTGACTAGAAAAGAGATAGTAGAAATCAAAATGATCAGTCACATAATAAGCCCAACGTGCCTTGATTCTTCTGTTGTAAGATGCTTATATGTTGGTGTTTTTTTTTATTTTTCTCCATCGTAGTTTAACAGCAAAGAAATGTATGCCAGAGCATGTTATATTTAGTAGTCTTAACACACATACACACACACACACACTTTGTCTCAATTTATTCTTGTTTTTTTAATATCAAAGTCTATATAAATTCCTATACGAAACCATTCCAAAGTAGACTTAAAGCTTAGAGCAAATTTGCTCTCTTGTTATTATAAAGCAAATATGCCTTTCATTGTCAAATATGAGGGCAAGAAAAAGAATATTATATTCTCATTTAACTTATAGCAATCAATATAAAGCTATTCTTTCAAGCTTATCTTCTCTAGCCTAATACCATATTTATCTGCCATAAGCAAATGACTTATTCTTCACCTAGAATACAAGCACACTAAATAATAAACCCAGGCTCCCTGTATGACCATTTACCTCTAAAATAGGAATGATATCTAATGCATATCCACTTTGGTGTTTTAAAAATAAAAATTAAGTAAGTTGATATATGTGAATTCCTAAAGCCTCCCTAGATGCCTAAGGTTAAGTCTCAGTGCTGTCACTGCTACAGCCTCAGTTTGATCCCCAGCCAGGGAGCCAACTCATATAAGGTACAGAAGACCTCTCCTGTCTCACCAACTGGTCCTCTTAGCAGTGTATTTCAGTAAATGTTCCTGGTTTGCTCCCCACATTTTCTCTGGCAAATCCTCTCACCCCCTGCACCTCTGGCCTATACTCCAGTTTTTCTACATAAAGATAAATAAAATTAAAACGTGTGTGTGTGTGAATACCTTTTAAATGGTTCCTATTAAGAGCTATATAACATTAACAATCATTGGTTGCAGTAACAGTAGTCACAGATGTAAGGATTAATGTGTCTCATGCACTACTCTAATTTACATATACCAATTACGAATGCTAATTATTTTGCATATATTATTTAATCCTTTCAACAATTCATTGAAGTAGTGATTAACACACGTTCCTTTTTAATAAAGGGGAGAAATAAGGCTTAAAGGCAAGAATTAAAGTTGCTTTCTTAATTAAAGTCATGAAAAGGCACTTTCTTACCACTAGAAATTATTAAAGCTGAATTTGACTTCATTCAATAGGAGTTCATGTGTGACCATCCAATCAGATGGTCTTTCAGGGAAGAAAGGATCAGACTTTCAGAACTCAGTCCCCCATTCATTAGAACCTCATTATAGCTAAAATATTTACTCCCCAAATAATTAATACAGTTATTCTAATTCCTACAATTAGAAATGTGATACAATATATACCTATTATTAAATATACATTTTATACTACATGTATATTTTACATGTAAAACTTTATTATTATAATAAATAATATATATTAGGAAAATAATGGTTGAAAATGTATAGATAGCAGAGTGTGCACATTATAAATCACATAAAAATAAAAATTAAGATTGATGAGATGAAGATGAAATAACTGGTGTTTACATTTTAAAATAAATTTTATATATTAAGGATATATAGTTTCACACAGTACATACACTCATTAATATTAAATTCTAATAAGAACATACAAAATATGCATCACTATTTTTGGATAGTATTTGTTTTACTCTTAGTGACAAATTTCAAAAGTCTGGTTCTAAGTTCAGTTTACTTTGATCTTTGGTTTAATACCTCTAATAACTGAAAAATATGGCTCACAAAGATTTATGAATCTAAATGAAGGTCATCATTGGTTGTGCATAATTAATCATAGTATCATTTTTCATTCCAATTATGCAGTGGTATTTGCAGAAATTGAACTTGTATATTTCCAGGATTCCTGAAGTCAATCAGCAGTTCTTACACACTAATGAGAGGATAGTTCATTTTTATATTTTTACAAATTTGCTCAATATGCATTGATATTCTATATTTGTAAGATTTCTAAACATGTAAAAATTCCACTTTCAAGTTTTGTTTGCATGTACTTGTATTTAAGACAAAATAGGTTTTTCTTCATCTTTGTTAATAGGTTTAATAGCCATATCTGTTGTGTGTTTTCAGTGAGTCAATTTTAGGTTTACAGTAACCTTCCTTAATTAACCAATGTCTATCTTCAACTCACATTATAGCATTTAACATTGTATAAGGACCTTACATGGTACACTTTGATTTTCATTTTTCTGGTCTTTCTGCTATTGTTATCATAAATTGTATTTCTATATATATTATAAACTACATAAGACATTTTTCTTGCTTTCATCAATTGTATCAAAAAGAATTTTATAGAACAGGAAAAAAAACTCTTCTATATTTATCCACATATTTTACCATTTCTAAAAATACTCATTACTTTATGTAGCTATTATGTCTACCTTATATAATGTTCCATTCCACACCAAGAAGTTCCTTTAACATTTATTATATTGTAGGTCTGCTGTTCATAATTCATTCAGTATCTGTATTACAAAAAAAAAAAAAAAAACTTGTACTTTCATCAGTGAAGAATATCTCATTGGGCATATCTTTTAGGCTGACAGTTTTGTTTTGTTTCTTTAGGTCTTTTTTTGTTTCTTTATTTTCTGCCTTATATAACTTATAAGAAGAAATCTAATGTATTGCCCCTTTAAATTTTATGTTTTTGTGTATCATCTAAGAAATTTTACCTATTCTAACTCATTGAGATTTAAATGCAAAACTAAACCTTGAAGAATATATAGGAGAAAATCTTGTGGACTGAATTTCCCTTGCCTTTTAAATCACTATTAGTCAGATAATTAACAAGAAAGTAACAAATGAGGATAAAATATTAGGCAAAATATTTTTATCCAAGATATATAAAGACTTTAGAGATCAAATAGCAACAATTTGGTCTAATTCTCATTTATATAAGACATCACCATACAACAGCAATGCATACTTACTTTGTAAGTGCATTTGAAACATTTATCAAGGTAGTTCATTCTTACAGTATCATAAAGTCATTCTCATTAAATTTAAAATGGTTCATGTCATGCAAATTGTGTTCACTTATCATAATGGAATTCAATTTGAATTCAATGACAAAAAATTATATAGGAAATCCCTAAATATTTAGAAATTAAGTTGCATACTTCTAAGTAGTGGATAGGCAAAGTAGTAATCTAAAGAAAATTAGACTGTGCTGAACTTAATGAGAGTGAAAATACAACATGCCAGAATTTGTGGGACACTGTCAGAGCGGCTTAGAGGAAAATTTATAGTACTACACTAAAACATGTATATTACAAAAGAATGAATGTTACAATCAATAAACTTGGCTTCCACTTTAAGAAACTAGAAAAGGAGTAAAACCCACAATAATAGAAAAATTATTGAAGTCTCTTAAAAATACAAATATGTACCTCCCACATGATCCAGCAACTCCCATCCTAATAGAGAGGATGTAAATTATTGAAATAAATACTGAAGGAGCTGACATCATTACAAATCATATGAAAATTAAAAGTTGTAAGGAGCTACAACAAATAACTATTTCAACAAACTAGACAACTTATATGAACTGCAAGTTATTAGGCACATATTATCAAAACTGACTCAAGAAGAAATAGAAAATCTGAATAGACATATAAAGTAAATAAATTGAATTGCAATTTAAAATATTCTCACAACAGTAAATCTAGGCCCAGGAAACATTACTGGTGAATTGTATAACATTTACAAAATATTTAAATAATAAAGCAAACTTTTCACAAACTTATCTAGAAAATAGATATGTTGGGAAACAGGTCCCATTTTATTTTATCCAGTCAATATTAACTAGGTGGCAAAAAAAAAAAAAAAAAACATTAATAAAACAAAGTGACGGCTACCAAAGCTCTAAATTGCATATTGGCAAACTAAATTCTACTACATACAAAAATGTTCACACTATAATCCTCAGTGCAATTTATGTTTGGAAATGCAAAATTTCCTTACATCTAAAAGAGTAATGAACATGATATACTATGTTATTAGAATAAACGAAGTATGCGATCATCTTGATAGATGCAAATAAAAAGCATTTGAAAAAAAATCAATACCTATAAATGGTAAAATCTCTCAACACTCTTAGATGGGCACTCCCTCAACATAAGTGGCATTCATGAAAAAATCTACAACCGATAGCATAGTCAAAGATAAAATATAAATGTTGTTTCCCTAAGATCAGTAACAACGTAAGGAGGTCTACACTTGCTGCTTCTACTCTTCATTACATTGGAAGTTATATCCAGGGCAATTACATGATATAAACCACACTCAGATTGGAAGAAGACTATGTTTGTATGCACAAGTCCTTATGTAGGAAATATTAAGAAATGCACGTGTGCTTGCACACAAAATTACTAGAATACATGTCAGCAAGGCACTGCATTAAAAAAATCAATATATAAGAATTAAGTGTACCTATATTTAACAATGAACAAATTGAGTTAGAAATTAAGAAAATCCTATTCACAGTATCATTTAAAAAGGATAAAAATGATATAGGAAAAAAAATAACAATTTCTGGTACACAGAAAACTATAGACATTGATCAAAGTAGTTAAAGGAAATCTAAATAACTTGTGTTATTGCATAGTTATTGATCAAAAGACTCAATATTGTCAATATTGCAATTTTACTCAAATTGATCTTTAGATTCACGACAATCTATCAGGCTTTTAGGTAAAATTGACAAGCTGTTTATAATATTATTATTTGGAAATGCAAAGGATCCAAAAAAGCCAAAGCAGTCTAGGAAAACAGAAACATATGAATACAATAGATTCTACTAAGATGGTCTAAATTGATATTCTCACACAGAGGTGACAGCTGCTGATGGCTGTAGCTAGAGAGATCACTGTGGCTCAAGCAGAGTAAGCAAGGAGACTCATAGAAAGTGTATGAAAAGGACAAGGTATACTGTTAAATTTTATCACTGAGAAGTCAATAGTTTTTAGGCACTTCCCATGAAGGAATATCCTGGTCACTAAACAGTCAATGATTTCTTGGACCTCCTGACAGCTTTAACTGTAGGCAAGATGATAAAACAAGGCCCCACAACTTGAGGCTATAGATCACTAGGAATATCCAAACTTGTTTTATTGCTTTACTTTTCAAGCAGACTCAGTCATTAATGTAGCTTACATGTAGAGAGAAAACGTTTTGGTTAATCAACATATTTTCCCCAAAACAATCTTATTTCTCTTTGTAAATCATTCCAACCATTGGTATCTCAGTCTCTATGAGTTGGGTTAATGTGAATATAATTATATTTGGTGTTTTTTTTTAATTGATATTTGTTCATCCAGCTTCCATTTCCCCTTCTTAATTGTTCAGTTTTTATTCATGTGTTCCTCCCTTTTCTAACAGCTAATCCCAACCCCTGCTCCAGGGGAATGAGCCTAATTGGTAATTCACCATACAATTGTCCCTATCAGAGATTGTCTGGAGGCAGTACAGGAATGCAGGCTTAAGATAATACCCACATTTATTGCTAGGACATAGCAATTATTTCAGAAATAAACGAGAGACCCACTTCAGTCCAATGAACCACACTGGCTATATCTGGGACAGGAAAGGGGCTATTTTTGATAATTCTCCTCAATAATAAAAAGAGTCATTAGAAATTTAGTTTCATTCTTTTAGCTGGATATTCTCATGCACAAATGTAGGGCTTGAAACTCAACAGAGGGCCCTTCCATCACCAACTAGACACCTAGAGAAGGGCAAAGTCAAGAGAGAGTAGAGCAGAGCTGTGACCTGATTCCATAAATGGACTCCACGGTATTATACAGTTTGAATTTCTTTTTCTATTTTCTATGGCTTGAATCATTCTAACAGGTACAGTCTCTGACATAACCAAGACTCCAGAACTGTGGAAATGAAAGTCTGACACTCAGACATAGTGACTCTACTTGTGACATTTCCCTTGTACCATTTTCCATGAATGACTCCCAACAAACCTAAATTAGGAAAACAAGGTATGAGTGATAAAAAACTTTATACAGCCCCTGTTGACAAAATTGTGGGGAAGGATCCCAGGTGTATATTGTTTTTGACATAGCAAATTGCTTCAATCTTTCTAAGAAATCTGTTGCTATGTAATAAGACCTTTAAAATTGTTCACAATTTCGACCCAAAAATTCAACTTCTGTTATTATATCCCAAAAGAAATTTTCCTGAATAAAATAAATAAAAATGTAGGTACTCCTAGAGAAACAACTGAAAATAGGAACAAATTCCTGATAAATAACCCAACTACCAAGCTAGTGGTAGCTTGGTAAATCAACATAAGAAATGGTCAATCAACATAAGAAAACACCTTGTTGCCTTTCCAAATAAAAAATATTAGGACTATGTCCAACTTGGAATGAATATGAAATAAAACATAATGAAAATAGTGGAACACAAAACGGTAAGAACATATTATTCTCTAGGACATCAGCCTCTCATAAACTATCAAATCAAATCATCTTCCTCAGTTGTATGCCCCCGCAAAGACACCCACACCCACTCCCCCACACACAGGCCCACAATGGCCCCACTCCCCCCCACACAGGCACACAATGGCAGCAATTCTAAGCAGCCTCTTGTGCCAAGCACTGAACTAAATCAATGGGACACAAAGGAGAAAAAGGTAAATATGCATCTTCATGAATTCACAATGGGATGTAGTGCACTGCAGATCCATAAGAAAACTCATGAATGAACTAGTTGTCATTAATTTGGTGGGAACAAGCATGGTGACTGGAAATATTGAACTGAGTGAATGCAGTAGGGTTCTTTGGTTTGCATGGCAAGGGAAAAAATTGTATGAGGAAGAAACATTTAGATTGAGATTTGAAAAATGAAGTCAAGCCTGGTAAAGTGCTATGATAGGAGATTGTACGCAGGACTGTCAGAAACATAAAGGCCTGAGATGAGCAGGGTCTTAGCATGTTCAAGAAGAGAGAACAAGCTGTGTGGACAAAGCATGTGCCTCTCTAATATAAGAGACACAATAGCCTTTGAGAGCAGGGCAACAGCCAGAGCATGCAAGGACTTCCCTGCATGGAAACTGATTTCTACGAACTGTACTGGAAGGTACTAAGTGGTGTTCAGTTGAAGGGGAATGATTTGATTTACTTTTTAAATGAATCACTCCTGCTGCTGTGTAAGGTTGAATATTTGGAAGCAGGGAATCAGTAAGGATGCCGTGTAGTAATGACACTGCTGGAGAGGCACATCTGGGCTTTAGTATCACCAGTACATACCAATGTATTCAAGATGGGAGTAGATGAAGAGAGTCATGGAGGACAAATGCCAGCAGTAAAAGCTAAACTTTCTGCTTCTTTGTCTGAGTTGCAAAGTATGGTGTCTAGGGCATGTTCTTAATGAAAGGCCTAATGTGAGTTCCAAATAGAATGCACAGGCAGATACTCAGTTTCTGCCAGAAAACACATGATGCGAATGACCAAGACAGGAAGCTAATAGAGTCTGGCATCAAGCACAGGAGAACAGGAAGACGTGCCCTGAGTCATGGACAAGGTGTTCCAGTCATTTAATGTTTCCTGCCACATTGAGTAGATACACAGGCTGAGACAAGGTTTTGTTCTTAAACTGAGGTCCTTGATCTTGGTTCAATGTCCCACTGTTGTACCAAAAGCTTCTGAATCTACATCTTTCCCCCCAAAACTCTCACAGAAGACCTGGCTTGAAATAGACAATATTCTCCTGAACATTTTAATATAGCTGCCGTCCTGACATCTGATAATCAATATGTGTAAAAGATAATTAACAAATTCTTCTACCTAACTCCCTAGATCTCTCCCTACACACAAGCTCGTTGAACAGGGTCATCATGTATGATCAGATTTTCTTTTGTTTTGGATATTAATGCCTAATTAGCCATCATTTAAGGCCCAACACTGCTTATTACCCTATAAAGAACTCTGATCTCAGGTATTTTCTAGGAAGTACCTGTTATTTTCTCCCACTTGCCATCATGAAAATGTGTATCACTTTATTACCTCCCACCATGGTTCAACAGTTATCTATAGATTATCCTGATGCCTTATTCATTGCTGTGTTCCCAGAATCTGATAAATGACTGAGATCAGGTATTAGAAGTCTATTTGCTGAATTAGCAGATACATGCAGATCCATTCATCAGCAGACAAAGCTGGTGAGTCAGAAATGAAACATTATGTTTGGAACATCACATTTGGCATAGAGAGAACAACCCAGTGATGGAGCTGCCCATGGCACTCGTATTGCAGCCATAAAATGCAGATTCCTAGCACTGTGTTGGGGACCCCAAGATAATAGTCAGGGCTCAACCAGAGAAGTAGAACCACAAAGACGCAGAAAATCTGCAAAAGCCAGGACCCTTTCATACAAAACTAAATACACCCCTCATTAGGGATCAGAGAAACTGGAAAAGGCTCCAGGGAAAGGCTGAACAACTAAATAGTCAGGGGGAGTCTCATGCCGTTGCAAGATGGCTGCTGCTCCCTTTCTCCTCTAGATCTTCCAAGTAGCTCCCTGTGGTCTAGACTTTTTTGGAAACAAAGGCAAAAGGGAACTGAGGTAAGTGCCATTCAGCCTAAATTACTCTTTATTATAAAGCTACTACACGCAGAAATGTTGATAGTGAGTTAAGGCAGAGGATTCTGGGATTCCTGAGCTTTGTTTACTTTTATTAGAGCTGAACACGTGATGCACAAAACAATGTTGGATTTCCTGGATAATTTCATAGTCAATCCTTCATTCTTACTATGGCATAATAAAATTACAGGCCTCAGCTATAATAGGCAATATCAATCCATTTAAGCTGACAAGAAGTAGGTTCAAGGTTAGGATTGATATTATCCTTCTTCCTCAAATGGAAAAGTTAAAAGTCTTCTGGCCTGGCTCAGAGGACCATCTACTTCTCCAAAGACAGCAAAATAGGACTATCCAAGTCTGAGTTTTACATGTGTACACCGAGGGTTACTGCATTAACAATAGGTAGGTAGATGGACGAATGGGTTCATACCTAGTTATTCGCATAGCTCACAATCTCATAAAACTAACAATTGCTCAACTTATGGCTATTTTTAGTTCAGATTTTTTTCTTGGGCATTTCACACAAAGGACCATATGTGATGAAATAAACAGTGTCCTCAGCAACATTCTGTCAGTACTCACAATAATAAATTTCACAGGGCTATTCCTTATAGTGTCCTTCAATTTAATCAAATGACACCACACAAAAGCACAGCTTAATAAAGTAGTTTATAAGAGCCCAGTTTGAAGTACCTGTGCTGGAAGAATATTTTAATATATTAAACAGTGGGTTTCTTTTTCCTGATGCTATTTTTTTTTTATTTTCTGGCCTTCCCCAGTTAAAGCTCCGAGAAGGGTGAGTATAGAGGCCTTTTAAAGTTTCAAAAGCCTATTTCTGAGAGACTACAGGGCATCAAAAGGAAAATAAAAAACCTTTGGCAGAACATGCTAGACAAGCTATCCAAGTTGTGAAGAGGGAAGTCACTGAGAGGGACGTGGCAAGAGTAGAGTTTGGTGAAGTGGGGTTGAGGTGACTGGACCCAAAGGGAATAGAGAAGGGAAAGTATTAAACAGTGACTCTATCAGAACAGGAAGAATGTGCCGAAGTAACCTATAATCTTCAATCCCAGAGTTGTCCAACAACAAAGGCTTATAGCTTCCTTTTTCTTTTCTTTCTTTCTTCTTCTTCTTTTTTTTTTTTTTATTTCTTACTTGGCTAACAAGCGTCATTTGGAGAATGCTCCTCATTCCATAAGTTATCCATAGACCTGGGCAGACCAAGTAGCTATCATCTTGAATGTGGCTAGCTGCTATGTCAGATGAAGAGAAGTCATTGTTTTTAAATAGAATTAAATGTTCTAGCCAAGATGAATATGGTCTATCTGCTCTATATCACCAGGCAGGGCTGTTCATATAGCTTGGCCCAACCTTAGCGGCTGAGGCACACTGCAACAGTCTATGGAGAGCAAAATGAAATGGCTAGCAGGGAGCAGTACTGATGGCAACCCAGTGAGTATGAAGACTATCCTGGCTTCCATCTGAATGAGCTCCATAGAAGCATATTCTGGGCTCACCTGCCAGGAGTCGCCATGAAGTTTAATTTTATTTGTCAACTTGAAGAAGCTAAGGATGCCAAGACAGCTGGCAAAATGTTCTTGGTATGTCTCTATGGACATTCTGGGAAGAGATTAGCATATGAATTGCTGGGCTGAGTAAAGGAGGTCTACCCTCACCAGTGTGGATGGGCATCATTCAGTCTGTCCAGAGCCTGCATAGAACAAAAAGGCATAGGAAAAGCATACTTTCTTTTTGATGTGTGATTTACACCCGCCATCTCCTGCCCTCAGATATCTTGGCTTCTTGTTCTGAGATCACTAGTTCCTTTCGTTTTCAGGACTTGAAACTCTGAAATATATCATTGGTTTTCCAACTTGCAGAAAGCAGATTGTGGGACTTCTCAATATCCATAATTATGTGAGAGAACTCCTATAGCTACCTAGCTGTCTGCCTGCCTAACTGTCTGTCTATTCATTCATTTCATCCGTCCATCTACTTACCTACCTATCATGGTCACTTCTGTGAAGAGCCCTGCCTAGTACACTTCCCTTTTGGAGAATGTTTGTACCACCTTTGCGGCAGCACCTCTTTCAAGTTCCTCCTCATCACAATCCCCGAGAGACCCTCTGGCATCAGCCAGCAGCTACTGATTGACTTTCACACAGCAGCTAAGTCCATCAGCCCTGAAAGACACTGCTCCATTCTTTCAAAACTACAACAGGATACTAAGTCCCTAAAAAATAGTGGGAATAAAGACAGCGTCGCAATGTTGAGAAAGGGACTATTTTATGTGGAAATGGGAAGACCTCCTGCGTGATGGCTCCCTTGCTATGGTGATAGTCATGCATTGCAAAACATTAACTCAGAGTGGTCTATATGTCTCAAGCTCAGGTAGGCAATCTATATTTCTCCAGGGGCGGGAAAAAAACAACAAACACTTGAATCTCTGTACCATGTGAAATTAGGTTGTATTAATCAAAAATTTCAAGTTCTAACAATTTAATGGTAAGACTGGCACTTTCTAAACGCATGCATGTAAGTTTGTGTGATAACAGAACACATGCACTTCAGAGGCAGGAAGATTTGAGCTAAATTCTGTTCTTAGAAAATTGGTGATATCTCAGATAATATGTTCCATATCTCTTAACTTTTCTTATCTAAAATTAAGACAGTATTTATATTGCCAAATTGGCTTTTCGTATAGTGAAAATATTATTTCATCTTCAGTGCTGATTCTAGAATTCCTATTTGTATATGTAAACTCATTAGTGCAGAGCATGGCTAGAGAAATGGTTATTATCGTGATATGATAGCTATTATAGTTGTTAATCTGCAAGATATGTATTGATTAGATTCAACAGGCATTTATTAATTTCTACTGTTAATGAGACATCATAGATAGGAATCGAATGTAGTTTGGGGTCTCCTTCTCCAACAATGTTGGTTTAGGAAGCATGCATTAGTCATACTCTACTCTTCAGAAAAAGACTCATAATGGAGATGAGCCAATATGGGGGAATTTGTGAGAATCATAGTCATTAATAAATATGAGTAAGGACAAGAGATTGACAGGAACAAAAATGAGCTGTCCAACATTGGAAAGAAAGTAATTAAGTATTCATGTATTTGCAATGGGAAGGACTGATATACAGTTTGAAGTGCATAAAGGAAAAACAATTTTTAAAAGTTACTGGAGAAAATCAGGTTATCAAAATATATATAATATGGACACAGACAAACACTTTGCAACTTTCTAATAAACAAGGTAGGCTGGAGGTTGGGGAGACCCCTTCATCTCCGTGCTATACTGACAAGGTAAAATCTAACTTGCAACATTTATTTAAAGATTTATTTTATTTATTTATGCATATAAGAACTGGGGTGCAGGTCAGAGATATGGGAGGACAAAAGGCTTCCCCAGAAACAGAGTGGGGAACAGAAGAGGCAGGTCTACTAAAATTCACTGCTGAGGAGAGGATCAGGCAAGACAGGAGAGATTTGCTGTGCTCTGTGGGTCAGCCACCTGGCTGGGAATCAAACTTGGGCTGCAGTAGGTGGCAATAGCTTGAAAGTGCTGAGACTTCAACCTCGTCACAACAAGGGAGGCCCTAACTTGCAACATTTAGGACACACTAATAAGGTTTTAATAAGTGCTTTTTCTTTTCTTTCTTCTTTCTGGATTGGCTTTGTTGGATCATACACATGCTTTTTAATTCCCTTGTCTGTTCACATACAAGTCATGAGCAGAGCTGGCCTTCTTCCCAAGTACAGTTTAGAAGCAGGTAGTTATCCATCTCTGGCGCTAGCTACCAGCCATGCCATGTGGCACATTGCCTACACCACTGCAGTAGCCTCCTAATTAATTTCTCTGGCGTACCCCTTTGCTATGTTCTCTACACAGCAGCCATAGTGATGTTTTAAAAGCAATTTATAAGATTATGTAACAAACTTGTTTAAAAGCAATGTGTGGCTTCCTCCCTTGTTTAAAGTCCTCCTGTGGCTCATAAGGCTCTGGCCTCCTCCCTCCCTCTCCAACTTGACCTATGTCTCCAATGTCTTAATTCCACAGTCCCAGCAGCACTGTTCTGTTTGTGATCACCCCCCACACACACACACATCCCACGTTCCTTTTCATACTGTCCCCAGCATCGGGTCACTGTCCTCTCCAATGGAGACTTTCTTCTTCTGGCTGTCCCATCCTCAAACAGAACTCAAGTGTCACATTGTCTCACTTTGGACGAACCACTGCAGCCCCGGGGGCCCTGTGCTAACACCCAGTTGCCATCAGAAGACTCGATTGTGAGCTCTCACTTGGGGCGTCTAGGCACTATATCCCTCTGTACACTGCCAGCCCCAGGAGGGGGTGGGAATTGTTGACCCACAGGCCTAGGAAGGGCTCTGCATAAGAGAGATGATAATTTGTGTTTTACAAATTAATAGGTAATGAGTGCTAAAAATCAGATTTTTAATATCATCCCATTACATTGATAAAACGAGTACATAATGAATATATTGGGTGTCTATGTGTACAGAATATGAGAGTTATGTCTGTGGTATGAATGTGAAATCACTATATGTGTTTGTGTGAAAAATTAGAAACATTAAAACCAAAATCTTAACATTGGTTACCATATAGAAAGGGATTAGATGTGGGTAAAATTTTTCCCTCTATTTCCTGAGATTCTATAAAGCATATTAATTCTTCAAGAATAAAAACATTCTTCAAGAATAAAGACACCACCTTTAAGTGAAAGTTTTCAACAAGCAGGGGTGACCCAGTCATCTCTGGAGGTCATTGGTAAATGCATCGTTCCTGGGAACTCCTGTCTCAAGCAGGCTTAATGAGCACAGGCTTGAATTTGGCCAATTTGTTGATTTTAATTTGCTCAGGAGTGAACCCACTTCCCTGAGGCCTGACTGCACCCCCCCCACACACACTTCCTTCTTTGTAGGGTGAAGGGGCACGGCCCCCTCCTGGCTCTCTCTCATTTGGACTTTTTCTTATCTCTTTCAGTAATTGAAGAAAGTTAACCCAGGATCAGAGGACAGAAAGGAGATAACGCCTTGAGCTTAATTCAACCTGTATTTTAACAAGCAGGATCCACCCCACTGAGGTGATTACAGAAGCCTGCCAGTCCCCGCCTTGCCTTCTCCTGCTGGGCCTCTCATCTCTCCACCTGCAAGAGCTGTCCTGCCCCAATTCCTGGGGCAGTCAGGTGGCAGGAACTCAGTCGCTCCCCGAGGACTGACCTAGAACACAGAGTTCCAGCTCATGGCTGCTCCTTCTCTTTCAGCAGGAATCTCCGAATGCCCCTGACTGCTGAGTGACCCGTTTCCACTGCCACTTTTATCCATGAACACTTACCCTGACACCAATTACTCCAGGAATGTTTGGCATTTTTCAGCAGTACCTCAGTTTGCCTTGTGGCCATGTTAGGGTTTTGAATGCTTCTTTCAGTAATGTGCATAACTTCTCCCTGTTCTTGGCCAGACTAAAATTCTATCCAACCTGAGGGTTCTTCTAAGCACCACCACGCCAGAAGATTCTTGGGTGCTCTTTTCAGTATCCTCTCTGCTCTTCTTGCCTACCCATCTAAATTAACTTGCCAGGCGATGGATCAGGTGAGGCCCACTCACAAACACTCTGCTGCACATAAAAATAAGCCAGG
>NW_004567112.1:28871240-28892565 GCF_000260355.1 Condylura cristata | reverse complement strand
CACACACACACACACAGCCTTCTTTCCTCTTGACCAGAGGTGGGATATCTGGCCATAGGTGAATTGTATCTTGACATTTTTGATTCCTCCAGTATTCTGAGCCCCCTGAGGACAAAGACCTGCCCCTACAGTTTTAATGACCCATAACTGGCAGAACACTTTGCAGCTGGCAGCGCAAGAGTATGGAGAACTGGGCAACCTTAAAGAACATAAATGAGTTGGCTATCTCTGTGGCCCTTGCTGGAATCCAAGGTTATCCTTGAGTCTCCCTTGGGTCCTTGGGTTCCTCCTCACGTGGGATAAGAAACCTCTGCTTCTTCATTGTGGCTCTGTGCAGGGTGGGGCCCTCACCGAGACCTGCAGATGCCCATGCATGGTCTCATGGAAATGTCTTGGTCCTGATGCAACGATCACATCTGTCACCATGCAACGATCACATCTGTCACCATGCAACAATCACATCTGTCACCATGCAAGCCTGTGCATGTGTGTATATGTGTGAGCATGTGTGCACATTTGTGTGCATGCTTTGTGTATGAGAGAGAGGTGCTTCCTGAAGGTTGAATCTTGTTTCCTGCCTTAACTCTAGGTTTTGGCTCCCTGCATTTTAACCTGCACCCACTTGTGGACTCTCACCTTATATTTCTTTTTTGATCCCTAGACACAACTGCTTTTCTGGAGCTCAAGATCATTGTGCACGGACACTTTTTTTTTTAAAACATGTCTATATGTCCTTTTTCTATATGACAAAATTATTTGCAGGACGAATTATAATACTGATAGCTATTTGATGATGGATATCAGTTGGAGTCATGAACCATACCAGATATTAGCTGGATGTTGTCAAATTTTAAACATTTATGATGTGTTAAGCTTAAACTGACCATGTCCAGCTGAGTCATTGTGTGCCAGAGCTCAAGTATATAACTCTATGATTTCCATGATAATACTAATGTTTATTAAAGTTTAGTAATATAACAGTCATTAGAGCAATTACTTACATGACAAGAAAAGATTTTGAGAAGTGAGGAGAAATGAGTAAATAAATACATGTGGAACTTTTGGGGAGAAAGCTATAAAATAATGAACCCCTTTGACTACTGAACGTATTTGACATAAATGGAAACAAAACCTTACTCTTGGATTTGAAAGTCCATTAAGAGACCTACCGAATATCACTAAAGATACTCTACAGAGATGACCCCCAAAAGGTAAGACCAATGACATCAATGTCAGCAAAAGAAGCAGGGAGACCCTAGAAAGCAAGCCTTACAAAGTCCCTCTCTAGATGCTTTTTCTAGTAGCCCCCTCTTGACATAGCACCCAAAACTGGGCATAAAGCCACTGAGATTCTGTGCCCTCTGTGGAAAGATACAATTTCTGGGCCTACTTTGAGAACCTGTCCTCATGCTTCTAGACATATATTGGGAAAGGAGAGGTCACTGTCAGAGGACATGGGGCTCAAAACAGTTCGTAAGAAATAAAGGTTTGTACAGGATAGATTTGCTGATTGATATGGGCTACGGTCAGCAACAATACCCGATATGAGCTGGAATGATGCCAAATTTTAAAGAACTTGTAATGCATTAACTTTAAACTGAGTATAAAGGTTCAGCTGCAGGCTTCAATGTAGTCCCTGCTATCTCTTCTGAGTAAGTTAACGTTCTCTAAAACAGAATAATATTAGGAACCCTAAGTACTGATCCAAGTGGTGACTGGTTGCTTAAAAGGGGAATGACAGAGAGGGGAAGGCATAGTTTCTCCAGGAGGTGACAGTGTAAGCACAGTGTGGACGCATATCCTCAGTACCCCTTGTCTTTCTCTCCCTCTCTTCTACCACGGATGACAGAGACAGCTGCATCCCCACTCCCTACTCCTTCACACTCTGACTAACCCCAGACACACATCCCTCTGTACCCAACTCAGAGTCCCTCTGTCACTGCTGTTCTTTCTCCCTTTCTGGTGCTACAGGGACAATAAACCACATTACCAGTCTGGGTCATTATGCCACCCTGGGGATCCACTGCTGTAATGTTTCTGGTTGAAAGCTGCTTGGGAGAGGCAAAAACCCCAAAGGATTTTCAAAGACAGGTTTCAATTATAGATCAGAAGAAATCTCCCTGCTGAGTGTGCTCCTCCTGAACATCTAGGGACCATGTGGGGGAGGAACCAGAAACCGCAGGTGGAAAGAGAATGCTATGTAAATGCTATGCACTGGAAAATTCTCTGCTACTCCCCCTGGCCTCTACAACTATTTCAATCCACCTGCAGGGTGGGGTGGTGGTGGGAGCAGAGACCTCTATGGAGAGACGGGCTATGTCGTTGACAGTGAATTTAGAATTGCTTAAAAGAAAGTTATATTATAAAGCAGATCAGCATTTAGTCAATTTCGGTATAGTTAGTATTCGCTATCTAAATCCTTGAAGACAGTGCATCCCTCACCCTCAGTTATGTGCAGACTTTCTCATCATCACTCCACCTTTGCTAATATACTGTCCACCTGGCCTTCAGTGACACTGTCCACAAATAAACAGCCAATCCCTGTATTAGGATCACACTGCTCAGGGGCGCTTGTCCTCCCCCTAAGGTGTAGACCCACAGGTGTTTGTGAACAAGGTGGATACTAAGCACTCCTCTCTCCATAGATTTTCTAAATCTACAAAAATTTTCTGAGAAGCAAAAAACAAAATAGAACCAACAGATGTCGGCTGCTTACCTTGGGAGAAAAATATGATTTTTCAGGTAACGCAATAGTTTCTAAAATTTTATAGGTGTTTATGTACTGACTTCTAGAACATTTTTGTTGGCTATTCCCATCAGAATCAATAAAGACTTCAGCTGTGTGGATACTTAGGGTTTCTACCCTCCTCCTCAGGGGGTCTCTGCCTGTCAAAAGAAAAGAAGCCATGAAAACAAAGGATTGGAGGAGGTTGAAAGGACATGGGCATAAAAGTAAGAAGACCCAGTTTCTAATCCTGGCTCCCCCTTTGCTAACTAGGTGACTGTGGCACTTGCCTTCGTCTCTCTGCTTCAAAGAAAGGGAAACAAACATTTGATTAAATCACCAGCAACTGAGAAAATAATCAACAGGGACCTATTTACAAATGTAGATAATAAAACCTATTAAAGAATCATCATTACCATTACATAAGGTGAGCATTTTGAACAACAGAACTTCAAAATGTTCTGAGTTCAGTCTCCAACAATATAGATTTGGGAAAAACAAACAAACAAAAAAAGACAAGAGAATTTAGCAGGAGGAACATGGATTATGGAGTTCAAAAGGTAGGTTCAAATTAGGATCTACTAGTTGTATAATAGCATCACTTTGTAAGTGCTTATTTGTGTGTAAGAAAATTAACTTTTTCATAGTCATAAACTAAAGAAATAAAATTAGAGTAATTAAGCCTCTTGTTTTATCATCCTGTTTTTTCTTTCCTACCTACCAAAGTCCGACCAAGCTGAAGCCAATCCACATTCCTTATCTCCATGGCCATGATGCCTGGGCCACATGTGGGTGCCTCCCTGCAGTGGCGCCAGCAAGGCACAGGGCAGGTTCTTGATCGATTTGGGAAATGGGTGAAGTAGCGTCCTGGCCTTTACAGACTTTTAATGATCTTTCTACACCATATGTAGTCAGTCAAGCAGGAACAGGCAGGCAGAGGGGTCGGAGGGGCCAGAGGCTGGCTGGCCTCCCAGTCCCCGGCAGATTCTCGACTCTCTTGGGTCCTCTCTGTAGTCACTTGTCCTCTAGAAGCCACCTCCCCGTGTTTCTCCAACACTGCACACCATTCTCTGTGGTGCCGCCTTCACAGCCTTATAGTGTTGGCTCAGCTGCGCCCACTTACGCATGCCCACAGCATACACCAGGTTTCCACCCTCAGGCATGCGTACCCCGAGCCCACGATCCCAAGCTCCTCCAGCTTTCAAGACTACAGGTGATAGCCTCAGAGGCCAATGATGCAAAACCTTGAGCATCACTTACACTCACATTGCATGGTGGCTGAATCATGCCATGTGGGCAGGCAACCTGACTAGATTCACTGAACAGCACATCCAAAGCTTTCTGTGAGAAAGACACTCCCCTTCTTTGTATTTCTGAAAAGAACATACCCTGTAAGCTTGAAACAATGGCTATCATTTTGCCATCAAAAGTGGAGAGACTACCGGGGTGAGGAGTGAGGCGTCAGTACAAAGAAACAGCTGGGCTATTAGGAGACACGTGGTCCCAGTCACCTCAGGTGAATCCATGGATCCAGCCACTCTAACTCACTCTTTCCTGGCACTTTCATCTACATGAACCAATACATTCTTTCCCATATTTAAAATAATAATAATAATTTAGGTTAGATTTCTCCTAATTGCATTAAGGAGAGAAGTAATTGATAAAGTCATTAACATGAGGATTGTGCTATTGAAAGTGATAATCCATAATATTATCTTAACTGTATTTTTGGAAGGTCACAGGTCTCCCTCATCATTGGATGAACAGCTGTTCATTCATAACATGGAAATGTCAAGCATATAATTTCACTTACATCTTGGGGTTCAAGTTGTGCACCTACAAGGTTAGAAAGATAAAGGACAGTGGGGGGGGGAAGAAAGCAAACAAGTAAGACATTACCTTGTGTCTCCTATTCTTCTTCAATAAGTTTGTATTTAGTTTGAACCCCCTTAGAGCAGAAACCAACATGGAAGAATTAAGGCCAGGTATAAGAATGCTGAAACCTAAAGCTTAGAGAGCAAAAAAACCTAGTGAGCATCGGTTGTCAGGTTATATGAAGAAGGAAAAACTGAGAGTGGCAGATATAAGACTGTGGCTGCTCAGTTCCCACCAGGACTCATGGCTGCTCAGTTCCCACCAGGACTCAGTTCCCACCAGGACTCATCTCCAGGGATCTCATATGGAGATCCCTGGAGATCTCCATATGCCCCCTGCCCAGCTACCTGCTGAAGTACTTGCCAGGCAGCCCTCTTTCTAAATACCAATGAAAACGTTCTTCATCATTACGACCCAGCAGGCAGATACCACAAATATCACATTCTCCCAGCATTCCACTCTGGGACCCAGCGAAAACATGCCAAGACGGGTACAGAGCGCAAACTCTTTCTCTGGAATTCATCCACAAGACCACCAGGGAGTGATGATGAGGAGTCAGGCATTGATTCTGTAGTCACAGACATTCCTTCTAAATCGCTAATGAATTTGAAAGATAGATACTTGAAAAAAGTTTAAAACCACAGCAGACAATGAGAGGAGAAAACAAAGTTGCACAGTAAAAAGCTACATGATTGCAGCTTCAGTTATGGCCAATCTTGAGTTCAAACCAGATTGTGTTCTGATCCAACAAATATATATACATTAGTGTTCATTTTACAATGTTTACTTCTCCCCTCCCCTACCTTTGATCACCATAGCCTCCACACCCCTCCCTCCTTCTGATCCCTCTCTGTCCCCCTCCCCTGTTGGATTGCTCTGGTTTGTAATTGTCTGTTTCGTTGTGGTTTGTTGTGTTCTGCATTGTAATAATCCACCCCCCCCCATCTTATTTGGTTCACTTAAATTTCTCCTCTAAGTGAAACCACTCCTTATTTTCTTTTTCCTTCTGACTTATTTCACTAAGCATGATCCCTTCCAGCTCCATCCATGTTGCTGCAAATGGCATGAGTTTATCTTGTTTGATTGCTGAGTACTATTCTTCAGACTACTAAAAATGGAGCTACCATATGACCCAGAAATTCTACTCCTAGGAATTCAAAAAATATATACCACTATGTTTACTGCAGCACTACTTACAATAGGTAAATCCTAGAAATAGTCCAAATGCCCAAAACTAGAAGACTGGATGAAGGTGTGGTATAAATGTACAATAAAAATACTTTTGAAGGCCTTGAATAGTCACATCAACTGAAATTACTCATAGTTGTTTCTTTCTGAAATTTGCTTGCCTTGGAAAGCTGACTATCTGGATAACCAAGTAGAACTACTTGGAAACTTTACCCACTTTCTATTGTCATTATAGTTTGAGAGTCTCTTTGTTCCTATCATTTCTACCACCTGAGTTGCTTCTTACCCATAAGATGACACAAAACAAATCTCATGAAGACTTGGGTATGTGGAGTTGGTCAGCAAAGGAGGACTGTGGAGGTGATGGATTCTGTCCTTATGGTGCTTAGATTATTCAGAGAGCTGAGGGCAAAGAATGGCAGAGAGCTGTACTGCTCCCTGCTCACCTCTCTGTTATAGCTTGGCTT
The DNA here is from genome assembly GCF_000260355.1 of Condylura cristata. Lineage (NCBI taxonomy): Eukaryota > Metazoa > Chordata > Mammalia > Eulipotyphla > Talpidae > Condylura > Condylura cristata. The sequence goes on along the minus strand of NW_004567112.1, from coordinate 28,886,310 downwards.
GTTTATAAGCCATTTCTGTTTAAGGAAAAGTGACTTTAGAAATGTGCTCTTGAAGTCAAAGGGATCAAGGAAAACCAACAAAAAAAAAAAAACAAAAAAACCACCCAGTGAAAATCCCTTCAATTTTGCTTAGCTTTGGAGGGATACAGGCAGGTCTGGATTCCAAGCCCTCCTGGGGCCTAGTTCTGTGCCACATGCATTGGTTGTCCTGACCTCTGGCAATGAGCATTTTACCAATGGGCTTATATAGGGCCCTGCTGTTTCTCCATCAGAAGGAGGGTCAACTGGTGCTTCCAGGCAAGGAGAAACTCTAGTTCAGGACCAGTGCTAAAGTCTCCGGGGCAAGCGGGGGACTGACATCAGGCTCAGTCCTTTCATGTACCTGGAGCTGGAGGGAGTAATCTAGGTGAACTATATGGTAGAGAAAGCAACACCACACATCAAATCTTATAGGTCTCATCAAAGGAAATCTTGCAGCTGATACTGATAGTAGTTTCTAGAGAAATCCAACAGGGGTCAGTACATTCTTTGGTGTTTTCATTTCACTTTACCGGGTAAAGTGAAGATGATCAACAATGGGGGGAGAAGAGGGAAGTTTCCAGGCTTGAGGAAGCATATTCCAGCCCAGCCAGCCACCAGGAGACCCCTTTGGTTACCATGGAAACAGCTGGGGGAAGCCTGAAGTGTAGATGCCACACTTTAACTTGGTTTAAATGCAAATTCTGCAGGTAATTAAGAGGCAAACCACAGAAAGAACATTTCAGGAGATATATAGTCACTGGAAAGGTAATAAATGCCTGCCTTGAAATGGATATAATGAAAAATTTGACAGTTTGTCTCAGCAAGAGAGTCCATCTTTAAGAAACCTCAACTGTTTCTATCTTTCCCTCCAGTTTTGGAAATTATCATTCTATGGGTGTTGGGGTTTTCTTTTGGTTTTGTTTTTATAATAAAAACTCAGGCTCGCAATGGTTTTAAACTCTTCTCATTAACAGGTGTCTCCTGTCTTCCCCACTGGACCCTTTCGAGAGCTGGAGTTCTATCAACATTTCAGCTTCAATTTTCCTGTTGTTGTTGAAGAACCAATTGGTTTGAAGGAAAGTTTACTCTACTCTTCATTCTCCCCAACTCCCCACTTGCTTCTTAGCGTGAACATGCATGTGGACTCCTCATTTAGAGGCCCCTGGAGGTTTAGCTGTGTGCTTGAGGACTCCCTTACCTGCAAAGCATGCCTGAGAGCCTCCAGCGCTTCCTCCAGTAATTGGAGGCTGATCTCTGCAAGCTCTACAGAGAGAGGTGGAGCGGGTCTGGTCGGGATATATTTGGACTGGGAATTAAAACTTTTATGACTTGCCAGCCTCCAGATGAATGGGCTGAATTAGGTCCGAAATGGCGGCTGTCTAGGTCTGTGTGACTGTACTTGAAAATGGTGGAGCCCCTTAATTAGGTTATTGCTTTTTGCCACCTACGCACCTAACAAGGATCACTTGGCTGTGAGTGAAGAGACTGTGATTGCTGATATTTCAGCAAAGTGGCTCCTACCCCCACACTGCTTCACACAGGTGTGATTCTTGTTTCCTCATTGGCCTTTCCCAGTGGACACCTTGGCCAATATGTACCTTACATTAGTCCACAATTTTAATTTTGTATATCAGAGCAAGTCACTTTAGTAATAGAGTCCAAATGAAGAGTCTGGGTTTTTATAACTGAATAGGACATTAGGGATGGGAGAAGAGAATTTTTTTTAACTCCCCAACTTAGAAGTCTCATTATTTGTATCTGCATAATTCAAATTAAAAAGGAATCATAAAAACTAAGAACTGGAAGGAACAGTTGAGTTTATTTAGTCTGTGGTTCCTTAATTTGGGTCCCATATATTAGTGTCAAGGTAATCATAAGCATGTGGAAAGTAAAAATGTTTTCTGTTGCTGATATAAGGAACTGAAATGGATCTGTAGCATTCAAAAGAATTTTAAAAATGAAGATCTAATGCATTTTATGAAATGTAGTACCAATAGGTGGTCCCTGGTTATGGCTGTTGGATGAATGAATGACTAAATTATGTGATTAAAGTTTCACTGGTCCTACAAAGGCAATTTTCATCTAGTTCCATTTCATCTTGACTTGTCCCTAGCAGGCAGGTAGAGGGAAATGCAGCATTAAATATAAAAAGAAAACAAACTGGCAAAAAAAGAAAACTGGAGATTTGGATTTTGTTTTGGCATGTCATTGATGCCCTTCTGTGATTATGACAGAGTTTACAACAAAAATATTCACACCCACAGGATATGCTGTGGCTAAGAAAGTTCATGCAACAAATGCATGGATGAAAGACTGTAGGTGCAACATTCAGGGCTAGCTTCAGAAGGGTGTTGCCTTTCCCACATCACTGGGCAATGTTTTGAATTGACAGATCGCCCAACTGTGTGTACAGTAAGGTTTCCCATGGTAGGCCAGGCCAGTGCTATTATTGAGGAAAGAAGCAACTTCTGCACATATGTCCTATATGCCCTTGATGGAGCTTCTGTCCTGCTTCCAATGACAGGAGAGCTTGCTCACCATCTCTAAGCATCACAAAGCTTTGATTTCTCACTTTTGACTCTCTAACTCTCCACCCTTTTCTTTTAGTTTTGCTAACTTCTCTGTTTTTTGTGTCCTTATATATAATTTTTATTGCAGTAACTTAGCATTATAAATTATATACATTTCTGATACATCACTTAAAATTAACACGTATCTCTACATTAATATCACCACTAAACACCCAATTCAATTTTCCACCATAACACTGATCCCTTTGTTCCAATTTATCCACCCCCTTCTCCCTTCCCTTCTGATAACCACTAATTGGTCTTACAATCTAAAAATTTATTTTTGTCTTTTTTATCAATAGTCCCTCTTTTTGTGGACTCTATATACCATATAAATGAAATCATATGGTGTTTATCTTTCTTTGCCTGGCTTTTTTCATTAATAAGCATAAACCCTCTATGTTTCATGTTGTTATAAATAGCAGGATTTCATTTTTTTATAACTGAACAGTAGTCCATTGTGTGTGTGTGTGTGTGTGTGTGTGTGTGTGTATATATATATATATATATATATACCACATCTTCCTTACCCATTCATCAGTTGGTGAGCAATTGGGTGGTTTTCAGATCTTGATTAATTGTAAATATATGCTGCAATGAACATAGGAAGACTAGATCTCTTCAAATTAGTGTTTTTCATTTTTTTTTTCAAATACCCAGAAGTGGGATAGCTGGCTTATGTGGAATTTCATGTTTAATTTTTTAAGGAATTGCCATACTGCTTTTCATAATGGCTATACTAGCTTCCATTCCCACATTGAGGATAAAAGGAATTCCTTCTCTCCACATCCACTCCAACACGTGTTTCTTCTCTTTTGGATAATAGCCATTCTCTAGATATTGGGTGGCATATCACTGTTATTTTACTTTGCATTTCCCAAATAATAAGATATGGTGAACTTTTTTCATGTGCCTATTGGCCATCTATATGTCTTTGGAAAACTATCACTTCAGGTTCTTTGCTTTAAAAAAAATTGGGTTATTTGATGTTAATGAGTTCTTTGTGTATTTTGCATATTAGTTCTTCTAGGATGCATGATATGCAAGATCTTCTTCCAATCAATAGCTATCTTTTCATATTTGATGCAAGTTTCTCTCACTGGGCAGAAGCTTTTCACTTTGATGTAATCCATTCATTTATTTTGGCTTCAGTTTCCCTTGTCATTCGAATCTATATCCCAAAGACATTTCTGAAGCTAATATCAAGGACTGTATTACCTGTTTTCTTCTATGTATTTTATGGCTTTAAATTTTACATGCAAGTCTTTAATCCATTGTGACATTTTTAGTGTGTATAAATAGTGTGAGATAATAGTTTAGTTTTATTCTTTTGCATGTTCAGTTTACCAAATATCATTTATTGTAGAGACTTTTCTTACTCCATTGTAAGCTCTCAGCTCCTTTGTCATAGTAGTCCATATGTTGTGCTTTTAACTTCTGATCTCTTGATTCTGTTTTCATTGATTTGTACTTATTCCAATAATAACCTGTCTTATTTACTCTTACTTTGAGTACAGTTTGAAATTAAAGAACATAATACCTCTCTATTTTTCCCCCCTTAGGAGTGTTTTTAATTGCAATCTTTTATTCCAAATAAATTTCATATTTGTCTTGTTCCTCCTAAGTGAGTAGTGCCATTGTGATTTTGATGGGGATTGAACTGAATCTGTGTATTTCCTCAGCTGTTTTAATGATGTTAATTCTTCCAATCCATGAACAAGGAACATCTTTCAATTTTCTGTGTCTTCTATTACTTTTGACAATATCTTAAAGAGTTTGGGTTTTTGGGTTTTCAGGTCTTCTTTTTTTAAGATTTATTTATTTATGCATGCAAGAACTAGGGTCCAGGTCAGAGCTGCAGGAGGCAAAAGGATTCACCAGAGACAGAGTGGGGAACAAAACAGGCAGACCAAAATACACTGCTGACAGGAGAGGTCTTCTGTACCATACAGATCCCTGGCCAGGGATCGAACTAGTGCTACAGTGTCTGCAGAGCACTTCAGAGTGCTGTGCTTTAACCCCTACATTACCTGAGAGACAGGTCTTTTACTTCTTTGGTTAAATTTACTCAAAAGTATTTATATTTTTTATGTGATTGTAAATGGGGATATTTTCTTGATTTCTCTTTATATTAGGTCATCATCTGTATATAGAAACGTTTGCCACCTTTCCCTTTTAATATGACCAAAAACACATGAATCACCCTTGAACGATTAACTAGCTCCTCATTTACATGACATGTAATCGGAGAGGCAGAAACACATGCTGAGTCCCCTGCTTCCTAGAGCTGATACCCCCAGGGCAGAAGCACAAAGTCCAGCCTCCATGATTTGTAGAAGCAGTGGAATGCCACGTTAAAGATCTCTTTAGGGGAAGAAAGGCACTAGCAATGCATCTTAAGGTGATCTATTAAAATATTGCTCCAGATAAGTAATAAAACTAGAAGTTAATGAAAAATGTGAACATGCAGCAAGCCTTAGTGACAAACAAATAACCACAAACCCAGGCTCACAGTCTAGTACTAAGCTGAGAAATAGTCAATGGAGTTTCAGTTTTGGTAGGGTTAGAGTGTGTGGAAATTCTTACATATCTGCTGAAAAATTACTCATCAATCCCTAGAGGAGGAGGAACTTGACCCCACACCAAGTGAAGCACATGGAGAGAAACTCCCGGAAGGGTATTCTGTTGCTTTTGCAGGTTCTAGGTAAGTTGATCTTTGAGGTATCTTTCTTTCTATCTATCTATCTATCTATCTATCTATCTATCTATCTATCTATCTATCTATCTATCTATCTATCTATCTATCTATCTATCTATCTATCTATCATCTATTCCAGGTTGTGATAGAACAAAAACTAATAAAACTCCTAGCACTCATTCAAACATATATTTTCCAACCTCACCTCTGTGTTAGTTTTATTATCTGCTGGATTGGATTATTATTATTTTACTTGCTGACTTGTTTTGTGGACCAAATAAAATAACACAGGTGCTTGACCCCAGCACCTACTGTGTGGTAAGTACTCAACGGAGGATAATCTATCTCTTTCTGTACATAGAGAATGTAAAATAACCCCAAATACACCATCAGGAAGAAGTGACTGGAAAAGATTACAGGTTTGGCTAAGTGGACCCTCTCTGGTGGCTTCAATTATATTAGAAGGGCTTTTATTTTTATGGCAAAAATTAATTTTCAATTACCTCTATTTGAAGATAAACTAGTGAAAAGAATTCCAAAGAGATAGCAGAATAAGATGAATAACAAGGAGTCTGCTCCCCCTAATGCTCATCATTATTACTATTAAATCATCTAATTCAAAGAGTTTTGAACAGCAACAGCAGTAGCAGCAGCAATTACAGGGAATTACAAGGACTCCCAGGAATGGAAGGCACATAACATTTTTCCTTTCAGCCACATCATTTCCACAGCATAGGAGAGCTTTCTCTGTATTCAATCATGCTCCTCACTGTTAGTATAGAAATCTGCTCCTATACCTCTTCTCTACCATGTGGGTCAAGAAGACCAACTAAGAAGTATGTGGACTCTGAGCAAATGTCAGAAGCAGGCCCCACATCTCATCCAATGTTATCTGGTATTTTCCTAGCTGCAGCCAGGTAGTAGTGACATCTCTGTGGCCTTCTTCACGAGGCTTCCACAGCTTATCTCTCTCTCCATCCCATGTCCCAACCAGGAATCATTTCTGGTCAAACAGATGAGAAAGAACTCAAGCCTCTACTTGTTTCTGCTTCTTAGTCAGGGTGAGGCTACTGACAGACCAAGTTGCCAAATCTATGGAGATTTATTATAGCAGTCAAAGTGAATAAAATAGCTCTATCATTGAATGACTATTTATTGAATGACTGAGGAAATTTCAATTATATAAAATAATATGTTAGAAAATGAATGACAAGAGATTCCATCCCCAAATGGCTAGCATTACCAAGGGAGGGCATCAAAAATTATAGATCTAATAGAAGAAAATTTCATTGACTATGAAAAAACAATTAAAATGAGCTGAGATGAGAAACTGAGAGGGATCATCACAAGTTAGACAGTTAATAAGAAGAAAATATGATGGGGGTAAAAATGATAAGAAAATATGAGGGGGGAAGCATTCAATTTCATAGATAAAGACTCTTGTGAGCTTTCAAGTGAAAAAAAATACTTATATACCATTCTTCAAAATTCTTTGATTTACAAGAATAAAATCTTGAGTATTTCTGATTCAAATATGGAGAAAATGAAGTGGCTGATCTTCCAGACTGAGAAGGTTTTTAGAGGATACTGTCTTTATTTTGGCATACCTGCCATCCCTGGGAATTGTGGTACTCTCCCCCAAGACCTGCATCTTCAAAGGCTCCAGCCAGCATGTCTGAAAACCAGCTGTCTGCCTTTGTGGGAGGAATGTGGAATCTAAGGCACCTTGTCACAGCTCTGGAGCTCTGAGCTCCCACTGAGCTGCCAACTGTCCCAGAAAGGACAAGCAAGAGGAACCAGCACAGAATTCAGGACTGTACAGATAACAGTGTACACTGAGGGCCTCAATTCCTTGCTTCTTGCAAGTCAGTCCATCGCTGTTATCTGGAAATTTAGATTTCAGGAAGGTTCCCACCATCATCTTGGTAACTTTGAATTATTGTATCTAAACTGTGTGAGTAATGACTACCTACTCTACTTTTGGGCATATAGAATTTTGGTTTATTACAGATAGAAGCTGCCAGTGTGTATCAGTTCCCAATAAAAACCCATTAAAAGGCTTTAATGAGCTTCCTGGCCAGTAATTCTTCACATATGTTACTAGGGGCAGGAGGTTTGGGCATAAAATGTGCCAGTGTGATTCCAATGGGAAAACTCTGGAAGTTTAAGTCTGGTTTCCCCCTGACTTCTCATGAACTTCCTTTTGCTAATTATGTTTAGTATCTTTTTGCTTTTAGTAAATCATAGCCATGGATAGGACCATGTGCTATGTTCTATTAGTCTTTCCAGCAAATTCAATCCCAAAATGCAGATTTTTCTAATCCACTACTATACCATATTAGTCTAATTGTCTACACCCAGCAAATATGGAAACATTGTAGAGTGACAGTCTTCACAAAATTCTACAGGCAGACAAGCTAGAAACAAGCATGTGAAAATGAAGGATACAAGAAGAGGTAACCTCGGGGTCCCAAAACTATCATGTCAACCTCTTTGTCAAGATAGAGGCCCTGACATGATTCTTGTAAGTTCTACCAACATGTTAAGCAGATGCTCAACGTTCTTCTTCAGTACCCCATGTCCTTCCAGGACCTATCTATTCCTGCTGGAATGACAGCGTTTTGTAGATCCCCTAAAACACAGAAATGTTTCTCCAACTGTGCCATCTGGATGTTTTTCTTTTTATAGACAGTCAGCAAAAAGACTATCTATGGAGACATAGGTGGGCACTGTGTGTTTGTGTGTGTTGAGGGAGGGACCTATGTGTGCTTGTGCTCATCAGTTTATGTGTTACAAAGAAGAGTTGTAGGACAGACAATGAGCATATGGAAAACCTGTAAGACACATGGGAAAGAGTAAGTCTCAGATGTTTGCTGAATGGCACACACATTAACCTCAGCCTCTTCCTTCCCCTCGACCCCTGCAGGGACCTCCCTACAGGGTTTAGCTCATGTTCTGAGAGCAAACCAAGAGCAGCAGTGGGACTCTGCTGTACTCATGCCTTTGCTGGTGCCTTTCGCATGGTTAATGCGACTGCTCTTGTGATGGACAAATATACCACACCCAATCTCTCCATCAAAGGACCATCATTATCTGTTACTTCCTAAGAAAAGCTACTGTCAATATCGCCTAACATTGGGCATTGAAGCACCAGACTTTTCTTAGAAATCTATTATTGCAAGAGACTGTCAAGAAATAGCCTCTGCCCCTGGCTTTGGCTGCAGAATATGAAGTGTCTCTGAAATATCCAAAATATTTATCTAGGTAAACAATAATAGGTACTCAATAATGGTAATTGCTTTTCTATAGATCTCCAAAGAAGACAGTTCTTTGACATTCTTTTCATTGGTATCAAGTATTATTGAACATTTACTGAATTCTGCTGATCCTAGTTATGTAGTACTCAAAAGAATTGAGATTCGGAAAATATTGTAAAGGTTATAGCAGCTAAGTAGAATGTTCATGGATTGACCCCAGGTCAATCAGACTGCAAATCTGTGTTCTTTCCTATATAGTAGAAATACCAAACTCAGCACTATTCATATTTTGGTCCAGATAGTGCTTTGTGTGGTGAGTTCCTGTACTTTGTAAAATCTTTAGCAGTATCTTTAGCCTCTACCACTGTATGACACTAACATCCCCCTTAGATGTCAGCAAATATCCTCAAGAGAGGAGGTAAACTCCTCCTGCTTCTACCTCCTGTACACAAGCTACACAAGGTGTGGTCCAAGGACCAGCAATTTCAGCATCACCAAAGCCCAACAATTTAACAAAATTAACAAATTATACCTCTTCTCAGTCCTTCTAAATTATAATATGCATTTTAGTAAGATAGTCTAAATACGAAGTATATGTGGTCAGTTGTTCCACATGTGTGTTCCATAGATATTCTTGGAAAAGTTCAATCTCTGGAAATGTGATTCCTAGTGGACTGCTCACAGACTAAATAGTATTGTTTCAGTAAAATAGTAAATGATTTTTTACTAAAGATCATGAATTTTTTAACTATCCTGGGTTACCACACTCTTTTCCTAAACACAACCAACCTGGAATAAGGTAAGCAGGACATTGAATTTTAAACAATTGATCCATTTGATCACCTACTCATTCTTGCCAAGAAAGTTTATTGTGCAGGCTACTAGAGTTATGAGGTATGTAGCTCTGGCTGCCATCTGGAAGCTCAGCCACTCTCCACAAACGCCAGCATAAATCTCAGCTGCTGGACACAAATACTTCTCTGGGTTGCTTTTTTTTTTTTTTTTTTTTTGGTCTCAGCTCATTGTTCACAGTCCATGCATTTCAAAGAGCATAATCTAGATTCATTGCATCTACACAGAGCCATGTATGCAGGAATCCACCACAGCATGGGAAAAGGACCTTGACTTTCAACCTGCCTGCTAATATACAGCTTGAAAAGCACAATAAAATCCAAATAATAACCTTGATGTTAATGACTAATTTACAAAGAGAAGGTAGCTCACCATCCATGGGGCTAGAAAAAAAGAACACCAGGAAGGGCTTAGGTTTGGAAATCAATGTTGTTCCATTTCCTTCACCAATAATTTTGAGCTTTATACATCCACTTTCTCTTAATGAAAGAACATTCATAAAATGAAACAGATTAAGGCAGGGAAGACTTTCAGCATTGTAAGTCCAGTGTTGTCATCTCTAAAGAGTTCAGAACAAAGATAAGACTAGGTGGAATCAGAAGAAAATTTATTCTCATAAAAAGTAGTATTTGCAGGCATAAACCACGTTGGAAATTCTCCTGACTGCCACAAATTTGCCTGTCCATGACTCAGTTGGAGTTAAAGGATATGAGACAAAATATTCACACTGCCTGCCACCAACTGAAACTACTCAGGGAATAAACCCTGAGGTTCTGGAATGTAGGTAAGCTATAGTAGGACCCAAAGACTGGAAAGAATTACTGTCACAGTACAAGACAGCGAGTTCAGAGCACTGAGAGGGAGAATGACAGGTCAGGGAGGGTTGCAAGGAAGAGGAATACAGAAAGAGAAGAGAAAGGGGAGGATCCATAGTAAAAGTGGGGTGGGGCAACAGCAAGACTTTTTATCTGTTGGGAAGTTCAAGGTAGAGCACAGAGTCGATATCCACTTTACATGGACTTGAAGATGTTTCACTATAAGAAACTATCAGTTAGGTGTCATTTGCTAACTTGAAGGTTTTAGACATTTTTGAAATATAGCACATAGCGAAAAGAATGGTGCCTCCCCAGCCCCCCAATTAGGTAGGGCTCTCTACTTTCTTGGTATCAATAAGAACTCTGATGAATTGAACGTCAGTCGCTGAGAGGGTAGAAGAAAAATTCACAACACTGGCTGAAACCTACAGGAGAGGATTAGGCAAAAGCCATCCAAGATGAGAGACTTCTATGGCCAAACTGGCATTCTATGATGGGTGACAATAAAGGCTGATACAGGGCAGTGGCACAGTTCAAGTGGGTATGTGCCCTGTGCTCATAACTTTTACATAGGGATTTCAGAGCTCCCCTGCTCTATGTAGAGCCCTTGCAGCATGGAGGAAGTGCAGTGGGACCAGAGGGAAGAACGTAACGACTGAGGGGATCTTTAATTGTCACAAAGTGGTGACAGCTGTGGAGTTCCTCGTCCTCCTTGTGGTTGGGAATATTGTCCTGGTGCCCAGAATTCCAGCTTGTCAGCTAAGTATAGGGTCATGCAGGGGACCTACCACCAGAGCAAAAGTCCAGACACACTAGGGAACCAGTATCTATTGGTAACAGCAGGCAGATATTAGAAAGAGGTAATATGCTTAGGCTGACAGAAGTTGGAATATCCCGCAGGCAATATCCCCTGGGCATTCCACCCTTGCTTCCAGCTCTAACCCCACCCCATGCATGTGCACTCCCTCTGTACTTGTTCCTCTGTATTCAGGGCTAGTAAATAGGAGACTGCTTGGGATGAGGCTGCACATTACTTCTGGGCAGCCCCTCTCGGCTTCTCATTGCTCCATATGGACTTTGAGTCATCTTTCAGTCACCCCAAGAGATGACAATAGCTAGACAGTCACCCCAAGAGATGACAATAGCTAGAGCCTGGAGCTGTGACCCTTGTAACTACCACAACAGATTACCAAGGAAAAGCAAACACAAACTTTAAGTTGCCTCAGTCTAAAAGTTGTGACAGTAAACAGTTTAGTCAGTATTACCTTTTCCTTCCAACTTACCTCTTATGAATGGCCCATACTCTATACTGCAGTTGTCCTGTCTCCAGCATTCTCATTTCACCCCACCCTGGTCTCCACACCACCCTGCCCTGAGAGATGGAGCCCTTGGCTCACCTGTTACAATATGAGAAGTACTGGATTTATAATCATCCCCACTCTCAGGACCGTCTTTCATACTACCAGGTTTTCTGAGATCAGGCAACTTTATCATTTACCTATAAGGTAAGTAGAGATGTTTTGGGGAAAGAAAAAGAAGAATGGTTTTTGGGCAGTAGCAGCAGCATACACAAAAGCACAGCGATTTAAGAGTATGGAAGTCGATGAGGCAGGGAATGGCAAAGCAGATCTATAGCATGGGGCTTAGGAGAAAGAGGGTGACATACATGAAAAGTAGTTATGCCATATGAAAGAAAAGACGCTGAAGAAAATGTGAAGATAGGCAAGGAGACAAATAGAAAATCATTCAAATCATCCTATGTGTGTGTGGCTGGGGAGGGGGATGCGTCTTAAAATACTGGCAAAACAAGTGTGGGTGGGGCTTTGAGACTCATCTGAGATTAGTCACATTCACCATAGAAAGGTGATCTCAGTGGTCACAGAGAAAAGAGGACCTGAGAATGCCCCCATGACACTATTGACACTATTGCAGTGATTAACTGAAAATTTACAAAAAGGAGAACAATGCAACCCCCACCCTTGGGTTTTAATGCTACTCTAAGTCTAAAGTGCAAAAGGCCATGTGATTTTGCCTGAGTTAATGGGGAGCTTGATTACATGCTAGAATCTGGAATATTCTTTTCAAATGAGATGCCAAGATTTTGCAGAAAACCTGGGTTCTGATCTGCTATATGCTATTCTGTCAAATCTGGGGAAAGTGTTGCAAAAATAATTTGGGGGGGAATAATTAATGTCAATTCAGTCCCCTCTTTATGCTAAAGATTGCCACTGGACCTGACATGGGCTCCTTATGTGGTCAGGATTTGTGAGTCAAGCCAAGTCATCCAGCTGCAATGACAATGTCAGGCTGGGCCTGGCCAGCCTGGATTCCATTCCATTTGGGTCCTTTGTGCCAGGGCTGCTGTCCTGTCTACAGGGAGGCTGCTGGCAAAAGCAACCCCACTCAGTTGCAAGGTTGTAAATTTCAGCAAGGCTATTCAATATTCATGCAATTACCCCGGAAAGCACATTTGACATTTCATAAATACGGCAGAATATTTAGCATTTGTCTCTCCCTCTCTGCTATCTAAGCATACATGGAAAAATAATCCCCAGGGATCCCTGCTGTCTGAAATGGCAACATTTATTGAATCCATAAATTTGATGGATCAAAGTTTTCCTTCTTCATCCCCTTCACAATTTACAAATGGAAAAGACCACACATCAGGGAGGCATCCTACCGCCCTTCCGCACTAAGCTGTGCCCACAGCTCTATCCAGTCCCTCACGTCTGGCATCTCCCCCAAAGTGAGCCGTACACACCCTCAGGCCCCACACAGACTCGTGGTTGTGGCACTTCAGCTGAGGCCGGCAGATGCCCGGGCAGCAGTAGGCAGTGCAGATTGCAGCCTCGTGCTTCAGCCTCACAGCCACTGAACACGAATTCAATTTCCCAAGGACTCTGGGACTCTGCAGATAGATTGAGAGGACGTTGGCGCCTTGCACACAGCACCCCCACTGCGCACACATGCTCAGGAATACAAAGTGCAGCTTTCCAACAGCTCACCTTAGAGCATATCGCTGAAAGGAGAAAAACACCTTGTATAACCAAGCCCTGCCGTCAGTGAAGCAGAGCTGAAGACAGAGCTTCGGCACAAGAACAGCCCATCTCATGGTTGACTGGAGCTTCATGCCAGGCTGGGGAAGGTCCCAGCCTCCTCCCTAGACTGGCCAGTAGGCTTCTCTCCTTCACGCCTGATATGCTATGATGACCTTCTTCATCACTAACAGACTAATGAAGATCATAGTGTATGCCTACAGTCCAGGTGTTTTTCCCCAAAAGAAGCGATAGTAGTTTTTCCACATAGGAGGTAACAAGATCCTCAGATCATTGACTTATTTTCAGAGCTATGAATTATCTTGACTTAGCATTAGAGACACATTCTTACTATGCAAGTATATGATACACACACACAATATGTATATATGTATGCTTTAATACATAAATATCTATAAATACATGTCTGATGTGAATACATCAGAGAGTAAGTTTATGTATGATTATTTCTATATATACTTAAATATATATACACACATACGTACATAAATGGTTATGAATACTAATACTATCCATGGACTGTATAAAGTCATTGTGTATATTGGTATTGATGTATATTGTGTATGTGCTTGCATACATGCAGAGACTGGTGTATAGGAATGAATCCATGGATTTGTGTGCATGAATGAATAGTGTGTATGCAGATCTATATAAATTTGATCTAAGATAGCTCATATTTAGTTTAAATATGTAGATGACTGAGTGTGTGGCCGGAACTAAGTTTTTGCAGATAGGATCTCAGCTTATCTCACTTCACCATTGAAAAGTCTATAATTGCTTTCATTTTATTGGTATAGAAAGTGAGCATCAGAGATAGATTTACCCAGAATCACATAGGTAGCGAGAGGTAAAGTTGAGATGAAACCCCCAATCTGACACTCTAGAACCCATACACTTTGTGTGTGTGCATGTGTGTCTGTGTAGATAAGGTATGGGAATACAGATATGTATCCATATGTTCTAGAATCGTTCACCTAGCCGTGGGCTTAGAGCATACAGAAGCTTTGGAACACTTGAAGTGTCAGTGATTTTATATCCATGTATATTGTGTAGGGATGTGTTTGAGTGTGTGTGTGTGTGTGTGTGTGTGTGTGTGTGTAAGTATATGAGAGAAGCCCATGTGATAGCTCTGTATGCCATAGTGGACTGTGTCATCTCCACTAATCCACTTACTTCCCTGAAAGCTTTCCTTTGCCAACCAGTCTGCTCTCAGGGTGGTCTTCCTGTGGACCTTGGCCTTTTAAAGTGCTGCTGCTACAGTAGTAAAAGCAAATAGCACCAGTTCACTGACAAGGCTACCCTCCTCCTCTAGCACATTCCAGGGACCTGTAGAGTCAGGGGTTAGGAAGGCCTGCATGCCAGTGAATGAACTGGTAACAGAGTAGGCCTGTCTGGAGTCCTCCTATTCATGAAGAAAATGACCATCTTCAGATTATACTGTGTCTGACTGTGAGGCTCTGAGAGAGTCACTAATCATAATATGGTGACTACTGTGTCTCCTACCCAAAATGGCTGAAATGAGAAAGTGAAAGAGAAAAGAGAAAGTGAAATGAGAAGAAAGGGTCTGGCATAAAGTCGCACAGGTATTCTGAAAACCAGTGTCCTCTCTCTGCTGAGGAGACACTATAAACGTTTGCAATGCTGGCCCATAGACACATGCACATTTGTATTAATCTTTTTTATTTTAAAACTTGCTTGGGCCCTCCCTTGTATCACAATGGGTTTGGATGAAGCACTGCGAGCTAGCCATAACCACTTCAGTGCGAGTTTGATCCCAGGCCCCAAAGGTGACCCGCATGGT
>NW_004567112.1:28837991-28870430 GCF_000260355.1 Condylura cristata | reverse complement strand
TCTGGTGAAGCCTCTCACCGCCCCTGAGCCTCTGGCCTGTACCCCAGTTCTGTATGTACAAATAAATAAATCTTAAAAAAAAAAAGAAAAAGAAAAAAACATTTAACCATTTCTGAGTTCCTGTGGACTTTAGAACATTCCTAGCATTCTCTTCTGCTATTAGTGAAAGCTTACTACGTCTAGAACCTCCAAGTTCCAATACTTTCTAATTTATGGACTTAGTAAATAAAAAGCTATAGAAAAACTTTAAAAGTCTGGGATAATATCACTGGGAGAGAAAACGGGCATGCACATTTATAACACAGTTAAGGATTCCAAATTTAAAATATCCTCATGTTCATACACCCTCATTTCTCCTAAAGTTCTGGTTAATACATACTGTGTTTTAAAAAGATATCCTGTGTGCATATATCATAGATAAGACATGACAAAAACTTGTAGTTATGAATGACAGCAAGTATCTCTCTGTTCTTCAATAGGTAAATAAGACTGGTTGCAAAGTGCATGCTACTTCTATTCGAAAGGTTAATACTGCCCCTGCTTTTGAGACCTCCCTGGGACTTGTATGCTTATGTAACCTCATTTTTGTTCTGCACCTGTTTGTCACCTCACTTCCCTCAGTGATTAACTTGTCTCTCTGCCCTAGGCTGACCGAACTTGGGACCCAGCCTCTGCCTCTGGATTTCTCACTAACACCATGGGTGCAGGTTGCTGGCTGCATGAGACAAGGCTTGAGAACACTGTATAGCAATCTCCTAAAACCAGTGACAGACAGCACCTCCTCCTCTCAGCAGACTTGGGGGCCCCCTGCTGACCCTAAGTTCATTCCCTCCACAGTTCCCTGTGTTCCCTACCCCTTACCATCTCTCCAGTTCTGTTCCACCCTGACTCTCTTCCTGTTCTTCTCTTCTGCTACAGTTCTTCTATGACAGAGTTTGTAATTTTTCTACTACCCAGCTATCTTCCCTTGAAATATCCCAACCCCAAAAGAAAATCCCCACAGGGCTTCCAATCATCCTCAAAAAAAGTTCATGAAGACATGGTTAAACAAGCACAATTCTCTCCCTGAGTAGATTTGTGTCTCCCAACATCCAAACAGCATTATCTTCCTCCCTCTTACACACGCAATTGGAGAGATAAAGGTCCTCCCGAAGAGATAGGGGGCTTCTTTCTGCCCAAGTCTCCTTTGCAGCTCCATCCCCTGCACCCCCACCTGATAGCCTCCCTGCTGATACAGAACTTCTCCACAATCTGTAGAACAAAATTCAGGTCTTGGACTGTCCCATGTCTTCCCACAGGTATTTTCCTCTGCCTGGGATGCCTGACCTTTTCAACTGTCAAATCCCCCCTCATCCTTTTAAACTCAACTCAAATGTCACCTTCCTTGAGATTTCTACCCCAATTCCCTGGACTGAGAGGAAATTAGAAGCTTCTCCTTGCTACCACCTTAAGTTCCTCATATCTGTGTTTTCAGCTCCATAATTTCCTTCTTATCATCTACAAAAGCCTTTCACGGAGCTCTTGCCTATCCATGTATCTTTGTCTGTTTTGCAGTTGGCAAGTAATTGCTGCTCTGAAAGTGTCATTTAAATGGAAATATAAATGGAGAACAGATAATAAGGACAGAGCTTAGAGTATGCAGAATGTATCCAGAGCATCCTATATATGCTAACTTGTTCACTACCTGTGTGCACTTCCTTGCCACAATGCTAGGAATATAATGAGTATTTTACAAATGAGCATCCTGGGACCCATTAATGTTAAAGAACATATACAAATGAGGTTGTATATGCTAGGAACTGAAATCTGATGCTCCTAATAATTATGTTGGACTTTTAGACATGATGACTTTGTTTGAGGGGGCAAGTGGGAGGCTGATTGAAGAATTCTCTATGCACCATGGTTTCAGATTCACTCCATTCTGCAACACACATTATTCAGGGCTGTCTTGATACAGAGTCAGAATCAAAAGATGCACTGGCAAGGAGCTCCACTGTAATTGGGACTCAGGTGATCTGGAGTCAAGTAGCTTTGGCAGAATTCCAAATCCATCTTTAATGGGGATAGGAAGTATCTATTATACATAGTCAGGACTCCATAAAGGACAGTCATTTTGAATCTCCCTGCTGTGGGGTGTAATGTGGGAGAAAGATACAACAACAATAATTTCATCAGGCCAGGTAAATGCTGCATGCCCACAGGCTCACAGGGGACTACTAGTTGTTACAGATTCTTGGGGTACACCTTGGTCATTCAGACCCACTGCTTTGGCTGTAACCAAGGAACTGAAGGCCTGATAAAGACCCAGAAAAATGGGCATCTGGTCCTGTTGGATGGTCAGCTTGGGGAAATGCTGACTCCACCTAACACATATATTCTTTGGGTTAAAAGAAGTATGTCTCTTTGCTAACATCAAACACTAAAGCCCTCAAAACAATTTCCATTTCTGTAAGCTAATGTTGAAAAAAGGACAACAGATGAATGTATAAGGACCATTGATTTGCGTCCCTGGAAGCAAAGGCTTACTGCTCTCACTATGAGGGTCTTCTTATGAGAACCCGGGGGAACATGGATATATACATGAGACTACTCAAAGAGAGGGCATGCTACTCTAGGGAAAGCTGAGAACTCTTCCTTGAGCCTTTTCTAACCTTAATGTCTCTGTCCTTTAGATATTGATATGTAACAAACATCAGAATTAATAATTTAAACAACAATGGTATCTTGTCAGGAGTGAACAGGGTGGTTATCTGGTCTCAGCACGGCTTCAGGCATGTGTGGTCAGCTGGCCAGTCTACAGGGGCTTGCCAGTATGCAATGGCCTCTGCTAGGATGACTGTATTCTGTGCCATGTGGTTTTGCATTTTTTCCAGACTCGTTCTCATGGGGCCATAAGATTTCAAGATAAGAAGTAGAAATTTGCCAGACCTCCTAAGACTGAGATCTGATCTGTCTCATCTTTGTTACTTTCTTGGGACTAAAGCAAGCCCCAGAGTCCAAAGTGAGGAGGTTAGTGTTTCCTCTTATTGAAGTAACATATTTCTGTCCACCTATCATACTGCTCAGTAGTGATGGGGTAAACAAGTTAGCTATCACTTGCTGAACATTTAATACCCCGTTTGCCTCTTTGTTATTATTTCCATTTTTGTAATAAGGAAATTGATACTCAGAGAAGTTAAGTAATGTGGCTAACTCCACAGAGTTGGAAATTAAGTTTGCAGCAAGATTTACTTGTTGCTAAAGCCTGTGCTTTTTCTGTTTCATCAAATGGAGCTGTCTGGACTCCACACTCTGAACTACTGATGCGAAAAAGCAGCTGTGCTTGGGTCTGGGTATTCATCAGGTCTGTGTGATTAGGAGGGAGGATGAAGGAATAGGATTCCCCAGCCTCTGGGGAATGGATAAGTGTCCAAGCAAACAGACTGGAATAATGGAAAGAAAAATGTTTTCACAATCAGATACCCCTGGTCTAACCAGCTTAAATCTCTTTCCTTATCCGCAAGGTGATTATATTCTGATATTTCTGTCACAAGAATCTGTGAAGAATACATATGCTCTGTACTACCCGGTCCCAGTGTGGTCCCACGAGTGGTTGGGAGTCTGACTTCAGGCAGGTTGTCCTGTGGCCCTGTGCCTCAGCTGTTCTTTTTTTTTTTTTTTTTTCACCTGTAGAATGGGTATAATGAGGACCCTTTTCTTATTGGGTTAATTAAATGGATTAACATCTGCAAAACACTTAGAATACTTGCCATCAAGTAAGGATGATATAAAATCAACATATAAATATTCATACATTCTTATGGTGACTCAGAGTTAGAAAGGGTCATACAACACAGAGTGCTTAGCCCGACAGAGCCTGGTGAAGCCCCAGGCAGAGTGAGGACTTTTGTCTGCACCTTTAGGTTGTGAGCAGACTGGAGGGGCTAACACTCAAAATCACATCTAGATGCAGACCCTGGCCTCCTGGTCAGGAAGTCAGTGCTTCCAGCCAATTCAATGTAGTCACTGACACAGTCAGTGATGGAAATGGGTTTCAATGCTATTCAATACAGATGTGCTTAGAGATACTTTACCCCTCAGAAGAATACAATTTCACGGCCCTTGAAGGTACATAGCTCAGGGGCTGCTCAAGTGTAGTTATTGAAAATGAAAGAGAAAAAAAAAAGTCTTATAAAGAATAAAAGCAATCATCTCACACTCATACACAAACACACACTCACAAACATACACACATTTCTAACTGGCACTCATTATTATATGAGGAAGAAAAATGTAGTCAATTATATGAATTGAATTGTGTCCCCCAAATTCAGATGTTGAAGTTTAAACCCCAGTACTTCAGAATGTGATGTAAATTAAGTGAAAACAAGATCATATTGATGAGTCTCACAGCCATATGAGCAGCATCCTTGTCAGGAGAGGCGATTAGGACAAAGACACACTCAGAGAGAAGGCCCTGTGTTAACACAGGGACAGGATAGTGTCTAACAAGGAGACCTTCCAAGACACAAGCCCTGCTGACACCCTGGACTTCTGGCCTCCAGAACTGTGAAAATTAATTTATATTGTTTAAGCCCCTTGCTCATGGTTTTTGTGGTGGCAGCCTGAGCAAAATAATGCAATCGGATAATTGGTCTTTAATTTCACATCAAATTTAAGCAGAAAAGTCTGGGACTCTTAGAGACAGCCAGGTTTCCTCAAGTCAGGAGAGCTACGGGTCTTTGAAGAAAGGCACTGAGGGTCTGTGGGAAAGGCCAGGCTGGAGAAACATTCCATCCCTACGCCCTATGAACTTCTCTGAGGCAAACACTGGGTTTCTGCCAGTGGAGTCCTTGTTTCTAAGCTCCTCCCTTGGTAGCTGCTCAGGGTGGGCTTTTAGCTACAGCCCAGCCTCTGGAGTTTTCTCCTTGCCCCAGTCCTATTCCTTCAAAAGCCACCTCCTGTTCTTCTCCTAGCCTAGAAGACATGTCAGAAAAATTGGGAACAGACCTCTGGGGGTTACTCCCTGAACCCTGCCCTTTTCCCACACTTCAGCCTGAATTCATGTTAAGATGGAACATTGTGAGCACATCTAGAATACCTAAAGGTTCTACCAGGTCCCTTGGCTTTAACTCACTTCATATTAACATGAACAAGTTGACAATTTTAAGTTAATGACCCAGTTGCTTATAAGACAGGTGGGGTTTGAAATGAAATAGCTCATCTGAACTAGAAGCCCATGAAACAGCCGTTATTCTGCTGCTCAGTAGCATCTGAGAAAACGAACTTGTCCTTTGGCACCAATACCACTATCTAGGACCCATGTCCTCCATCTCATTTGCACTTTGAAAAATTTTCCCCAAGTCTTCTCACTTCAAGTGTCTCGTGGCTTTTTAAAATGATGCACATCGTGACTCAACTTGTTGCAGTGGCTGAAGACTTGCAGAAACTGAAGAATATAAATAAAGCACTCTACAAAGGAGAGTTTGCAATAGACAACAAAGAGGAGTTATGCTGAATTATTACAAAGATAAAAATCATATGTATATTTTCACCAATTATATTTAAAATTATAAACTCTGCAATCATATGACAAATAGCACATCAATTTTCTCATCTTTTTAAAGTTAAAAGCTTCTAAACTATTGAAAGTCTTCTCCCACATTTCCCCCTACCCTCGCCAATCCTCATTCCTCTCTGAAAAGTGGATCTTGAATCAATGCAGTCACCCCAATAAGAACTAACCACCCCATGTCAGTTCTGCAAAAGGCCAACTATCCATATTTTTGGAACCCACCTATTACTTCTCTTTTTAATTAATTTTCAGCCATTAACTCCAATAACTTTAGTTACATTTTTATACTGCCACCAGCATAATTTTTCCAGATCTAAGAAAAGTTTTGTTGTGCTTTCTAGTCTTAAGTCTTTTCATCATTTATATGCCACAGATAAGTGAACCAATCCTGTACCTTACTTAGTAGAATGACCATTTTGGGACAAAATGACCCATCCACTTTGTCCCCAAACTCAACCCTTCATCTTTTAATAAATGAGTAGTACTCTATTGAGTATTCTCAAATTCTACACAATGTCTTCATCTGTCATTGGGCACTCAGGTTGGTTCCATGACTTGCAAATTGTTAATAGTGCTGTTGAAAACACAGGAGTCCATACATCTTCACATTGTTGTTTTTCATTCTTTTGGATAAAAACCCAGAAGTGGGGTTGCTGGATCACATGGATTTCCAGTTTTATTTTTTAACGATATCTCCATACTATTTTCTGTAAAGGATGCACCAAGTTGCATTCTAAAACAGTGGATAAGAGTTTCTTTTACTTTGCATCCTTACCAGTATTTGTTGTTTGCTTTCTTTTTTACCTAGATCATTCTCACAGGGATTAGGTGATGTATCTTTGTCATTTTGATTTACTTTATAATAACTGATGCTGAGCATTTTTTAAGTGTCTGTAAGGTCATTTGCCCATTTTTTGATTGTGCTGTTTGTTTTTATTGTTTTGGATTATATTAGTACTTTATAATTTTAGAAACTAACCCTTAAAGATATGTGATGTGCAAATATCTTCCCCCAATATTTATGCTGTCTTTTTATTTTTGTGATTATTTCTTTCAAGGTACAAAAACTTTTTTTAATTTGATATAGTCCAACTTGCTTATTATTTGCTGTTTCCCTTGCTGTTAGGGTTGCTTGCGGTTCATGTTTTCTGTTAGGAGTTTTATGGTCTCAGGTCTTATCTCCAAGTATTTATCAGTTTGGATTAATTTTTGCATATGCAGTTAAATATGGATCTAGATTTGATATTTTGGCATGGTCTTCCAAGTTTCCATTTATTAAGATGTTTTCCTTTCCTCATTGTATGGTCACGGCTTTTGTCAAAGATTAATTGTTCATATTTGCAAAGATTTATTTCTGGGATCTCTAGTCTCTTCCATTTGCTTGTGTTTCTGTTTTTGTTCCAGTATTACACTGCCTTGGTTAATGTTGCTCCTTTAGTCCAGTGTGAAGTCAGGGGGAGTATAACACCTCTGTTTTTCTTCTCTGTCAGGATTGTTTTGTCCATTCAGGGCCTTATTCCTTCTTAATGCAGAGGAAATACTGAATTTTACCTCCTTATTAGATTTTGTATGTTTTCCAATTTAAAGTTGCTTTTGTAAATGAATAATAAATGCATTGCTGCCCTAATGCATTTTAAAGAGCAGAGGTATAAAAATAAAAATGTTAATATTGCAAACGCTCCATACCTTCCAATCCCATTGAACTGAGGTAACAACATTAGCAGTTATGTCTGTGTGTTCCTTCCTTCCTCACCTTTTTCTGATCAGATATAAAAATATTTAATCATGTATAAACAATTTGTATTCTTTTTACAGAAGTGTGAGCACACTAAACATATAGTTCTTCACTTTTATTTTCTTCACATAATTGTACCTAATTCTTCCCCTTTAAAGTAGCACAAAATTTCATGGAAAGAAAATTTGTTCACTTATTCAATCCTTCCACTTCGGATGGATATCAAAATATTTTAAGTTTATGCTTTTTTTTATTTTATTTTTTTTTTTAGGGATACTGAAAACACATCTGTGATGACTGGCCTTGGGCATCTATATTCATATCATCAATTTCCAGGAGGTCAAAAAGTACAGATATTCTCTGTTGCACTTAATATCCAGATATTGTTTTTCTTAGAAAGTTACAGCAATTTACAGTTTTGCAAGCAATGTGTATATTTCCATAAACCTGCACTCCTTCAGTAATTATCCAGATAGACAGCAAGTCGAGATATGAGAATTTCTGCTGTATTCAGGAAACTAGCCATTAATGCTCTGTGTAATTTCTATCTATCAATATCCTTAACTTTTCTTTTATATTAATCTAGTTCTCCTTATATTTATTCATGGTGAAAACGATATAACTAATACATGATTTTGCTACAGATTGCACTTTGATTTTATAGTCTTAGTTTCTTACTCTAAAATATGTTTCCCTCCAATAATTTTACAGTCATTTCTTTGCTACCCAGGTTTTTCTGTTGGAATATTGGGTTAAGTATAAGTATCCTGAGAGTTTAGGGTTTTCTCGACAGCAGAATGTACTGGACATACCTGCACGCTGTATTTCACATGAGAGTGGCATCATAAACATGCATGAAGGTAGGGAGGCAGAGTTGCAGGGAGAAAAAGAACAGGAAAGGAGGTTTGAAAAGAAGGGAAGAGGGCCCTCCCTGGTGGCTCAGTGAAGTTGGAGCGTGGCACTTGGAAGCTGGCTGTGGCTGCTTCAGTGCGAGTAGGATCATATGGCGCGGCAGACCTCTCCTGACCCGCCCGCTGCTCCCCTCAGCAGTGTACTTCGTCGATCTGCTTGTTCTGCTCCCCACTCTGTCTCTGGTGAAGCCTCTCACTGCCACTGCACCTCTGGCCGTTACCCCAGTTCTGTACCCATAAATAAGTAAAATCTTTAAAAAAAAACAAAGCACATAATACAAAGTAAACCTTATTTAAAAGAAAAAGAAGGGGAAAAAGATGCAGTATGTTTCTACATATTTAGAAAAGAAAGGATTTTCTTTCTATATATCCATGATAGTGATGTTAGTCCCCAAGTCGTACCTTTTGTATTTGTCAAGATTTGTGGAAATATTTGTACTTGATGTTGGCTGTTTTTCTGTATTCTCACTTAACTTTTCAAAATTTGTGACATAGGAATCAGGCATACTTGAGTTTAAAATCCTTGAGCCGACACTTATTAGCCTTAGCAAAGCTGTGCAGCATACCTGGATTCATTCTCCCCACTGTCAGTGCCACTAACAGCCCTGCCCTTCAAGGTCATCCATGATATCTGCCGAGTGCTGTTGGGTCTAAAGAGAACTAGCTTCTGGGACTAACAATGATGGGAGTTCCCTACAAAGTAGAGATGTGACATTTTTTCAAAATTTATTTTTATTTATTTAGGCATAAAAAACCTGGAATGTAGGCTAGAGGTACCAGAGGTGAGAGTATTCACCTGTCAGAGTGGGGAGCAGAACAGGAGAATCTACTTAAATATACTCTGAGGGGAGCAGTGCACAAGACAGCAACGGGATTCTGCACATTGTGGTCAGCTCCCTGGCCAGGGATGGCAGTGAGTGGGCAAGACAGGAAAGGTCTGCCGCACCATGTGGTCAGCTCCCTGACCAGGGATGAAACGCATACTGCAAAGGCTGCCTATAGCTTGATGGCACTGAAACTTAAATCCTTGAGCCACCAGGGAGGCCCTAATGTGACATCTTATTGCAAAATCTGTAGCTATTTGTCATACAGAAAAGGGAAAGGAGATAGTCCAAACAAAGGAAAGAACGTGACACTTAATAGTTTGTGTATCAATAACAATAAGCCCTGGAGTATCACTGGCTTGCCCAGAGAAAGATTTATATTAGCTGACAGTGTAATGTAGTGAAGGTCTGAGTGGACTGGGAGTAAGATGCTGCTCCACAGTAATGGCAGGACCTAGACTGACCAGGCTACCTCCAAAGTCACCAAGCAGGAAAGGGACTGCATGGAGGAGACAGTGGCTGAGGAACAACTCAATTCAGAAGTGGCTTGCTATTTTCTTTCCTATTTAAATGATAGAAGTAGTCACTGGACCCCACTTGGCAGCAAGAAAAATGAGATGTATTTCCTCCTGGTATTCAAGCAAGGGGAAGAACCAGGTCAGGGTGAATATTGGCTGTCTCTTCTACAGTTATTTTGGGGAACTGTGGAGAGCTGCATCCCTTGAATCACTGCCATATGTTGTGAACACACCAAGACAATGTGTGCCAGATGAATGCTTTGGGATCATTTTTGTCTAGGGCTTCTGTAAACTATTCTGTTCTGATAATTAATTGTGTGGCATCACATATGTTTTTTTATGAGAAACAAGCAAAGCCTTAGTGTTTCTTTGGTGTTCACAGACCCTGAGAAAGTCAAGATGATAAAGTGTCTGCTCTAAGGAAATAACAAACATCAGAAGGGTGACTAGGTCAAATGAAGATCCTCTTCCGAAATCATCCCACCTTCCCTGAATCTGCAACAGGCATCTCAATGGCCCCATATGCAGTAGTTCCTCTGCATCACTCCCAGCCCACACCCCTGCCTCTCCCACCCCCACCAGTGCCACACTGTGGCATTTCTCTGGAACCGGTTAGCTCTCCTATACCTGAACTTTGCATTCTCATCACCAGTACTCTGGGGTTCACATGCTCACTTCTGGACTGACTCATCTTCATATTCTCTGACTCAGATCCGAGGCCACTTTTCCATTTTTCTTTTCTGCAGTCATTTCAACAATTACATCTTTTCTTCCCTGCTTCTGCCTCTCAGGTCAAGAGTGTTATTTTTAATGTATAAGAAAAGAATAAAAGTAAAAATAATTTCTCCAAGACTGTAACGGGTAATATTGTCTATAAACAAAGATTCTGAAATATCTTTTAAGTGCTGCGAAATCTCCTTAAACAAATTATTAATTAGTTCAAATGAGCATTAATCAAAGACTCCTGAAGCTGAGCATTGATCAAAGGTCCTGACTGGAGCTGCAGAGTATGGCAGCAAGTGATGAGCTCTCTGAAACATTAGTGTGTCTTTAAACACAAATTCTTAAATATATCTTTGTTGACACTGTTCAGCTAATCTCCATACAATTATTGGAAAGGAGCTATTCCCAGAAGCCATGCTCTTGCCCAGCCCTGGTTCTCAGAAACTCCCACCTGAACCCTCCTGGGAACCTCCCTACCAACTTCTCTGCATTCACACAGCTCCCTAGTTCAGCCAGAAAGGAAGCCACCAGACACAGTGGTGAAAGCTTTGGGTATCAAAGTCACACTCAGGTCCTAGTTATTCAAATTCTTTGGGTCTCAGTATCATCAAGTTAGTTTTATCCCTGAGATAAAGTGTGTGTGATAGTTACATCTATATCATCACAGTGCTGTGAATGCTAAGTGCAGTAATATAGAGCACTTAGCAGAGTTTGATAAAATTCAAGTATTCTCTATATTTTAATCATCAGCAGCACCATGGTAAACTCCCTATGTTCACAGTACCAGTTAGTCCAGCTTCTCCTAGTAACTGGCCACAGAATATCTTGAAGCCCTCTGGCCTCATGTGCCAGAAGTCTAGGAAGGAGAGGATTACTATGAGCTCCCACCCACCAGACCCACCTCTGAGACCATATCAACAACTTAATGCCATCAGTTATACAGCAATGTTTGCAGACTGGATTTCACAGGGTAGTAGTATTGGAGGAAATTCCTGGGAAGTCACATGAAATAAAGACAACTTTGAAAAGCAGGAGGAGCAAGCAAGTATCAGATCTGAGAACTCAGATACACAGTGGCCAAAACAATTACAATGTGTAGTCTGTTTTCATGGAACCGCATTTTATCTTAGGGATACAACTAACTGCTCAGTCTGCAAAACCTCCTGAGTCCTTCTCTCTAGGATGGATAAAATTCCTGGTAAAATAAGACCCAGAGGGGAAAGTTCTGAATCCATATAATGTATCACTGCATTTGTCACAAGCATTTGTTTCAACATCACTGGTTTTGTGTACTTATTTCTTGCCCTGGAGATAGAACATGAACAAGAGATACCCTTGTGCATGTGGAGATACCCTTAGCAAGACAGATAATAAATAGGAACGACATAAATAAGTTATAGAACTTCCGAGAATGGTAGTTGTAGAGATAAACTATTAGACAGGTAATGAGATGGAGACAGAGAGAGAAAGTAGTACTCAACAGGTGCAGGGTGGGAGGGAGGGGAGCTTGTGGTCACTATCCAAATCTTGTGTGCATAGAACAAGGCCACACACAAGCAAGGCTGTGTGGAGGGAGGACACAATGCATGTGGGCTGGCGCTTAGTAGGAGCGACACAAAGTATGGGTGTTTACGATGTCAGGATCAACTGGGTGTCATCAAGGGTGACCTGGGAATAGAACTCCTACTTGGGATGGAGGAAGAGAGAGACATGTGGTAATGCCAAGTTGCAGGCACCCCTTCTCAGGAGGAGGCCCTGTGAACAGGCCAGTGGCAGGCAGGTGTTCTCTGCATTCGAAGATGCTGCCGCCAGTTCGCTCAGGCGTGGAAGTGACTGCAACCAAGGGGCCCTTTTCACATTAAAGCCCAGCAGGCTATTGTGGCAGGTCATAAATGAAGGGGCATTGATCTCAGAATATGGGCGTCCCTGGCTTTGGTGTGAGCGAAGTGCCTGAGGACAGCTGATTGGAACAGTGCAGGATAACAGAGAGAGGAGTGCAGCCACCTCACTCCTCCAGGGAGCATTCTGGAGAGGAGCAGCTGGCAGCCTCAGGTGTGCTCCGGGAAGCCACATGAAAACGGCCAGGCTGGAATGGCTGGTGAGACCGGAGCCCAGTTCAGGCACCTCAGAGTCTTTGTTCTTCCTCACTAATTGTGCTCCTGCTGGTGTCACAGATCAGAGAGGAGGTGCCAGGGCCACAGGTCGGGAAGCACGGGTTAACAGGTGCACGTTCACGTGCAAGCACAGGAAAACCAATTAGGAGAGCCCAGCAGGCCACCCACCTGGCCTTCCACCCCTCTTGCGGCTTTCCTAGGATCTGAGGAAGGTTTTCCCATTTCCTGTGGACTGGATCGCAGGCAGCTCCACGAGTTCTCAAAAGCTGTCACGGAGGACACATGGGGTTTTCCAAAAACCCTCTTTTCTGTGAGGGCAGAGATGCCATCTAGCCTGCAAGGCTGAGAGGCCAGGGTGGGGCTTCCAAACCAGGTGAGTCTGCATTATGGCTCAGTGTGGTCCTGTGCCGGGGACAGGGTTCACACATGCACGCTGTCTCAAAAGGACCTATAACCCCAAAGAAGTTTAAAGGCATAGCTCTCCCAGCCTCCGTGTACCAGCTATTACCCAGGCCCTGTGAACCACCTCTTCCCTACCCAGGGAAGGAGTCTTTGCATGGAAGGTACATGGGTACATGAACTGAAGAAGCGCAGAGGGCACCCACAATGGCCCAGGCACTGCCACCTGCTTCCCACCTGATATCTTATTCAGATGCCCCTTTTAGTTGCAAAGCTATGCAATTTCTCCCAACCTACAAGGGAAATCTCACAATTTATATACTCCCAAGGGAACGAAAGCCCCAAGCACATTAACAGGTTGTACTACACATGGCAGCATTTGGAGCCGGGAGCATCCACTTCCAAGCTGTGGGTTTCCTATTTCATCACAGCGATTCTTTATTCCTGCTGCAGAGAAGCTGGACGTCAGGATACAAGCACATAAACACTTCAGGTTCAGACTGGCCATCCCACCCAGCCTGCATGAACTTCTGAAACAACTTCTCCTGGAAAGTAGGGTGATTCAACACCCTCCTTCTTCAAACGGAAATGGAGACATCCCTACAGGCCCAAGAGAAGAGTTCCCAGAATGAAGAATTCCAGAACATTCTGTACTTTAAGACCCGTAACCAGGCAGTATTTGGACCACTGTCTCTTTCAAGACCTCTTCCAGCCCTGAGGGTCGAGCTCCTTCTCGCCCTCACTGTGTGTCCTCTGGAAATCCATAACCCCCTGGTTGGAGAGGAGAATGGTATGCCCAATGGCCTGAGAGTTTAGCACAGGAAATCTAAAGAGCAGAGATTTTTATTCCCATTCAAGTCCTCATTTCACAGATGAAGGAACTGAGGCATAGCTGGCAAATAGCTTAATCAAAGTTCCACCTGATTTGGTGCCTGCACTTGACCTGCTGGAAGGAAGTTCCAGCTTAGACAACTCAGCAGGAAGGCACTTTCCTTCTCCTACATCTTAATCATCTCACACCACTTCTTGGCTCTGGGTCAAAACTAGAGTGTCTTGTTTGACAGCTTAGGTGTTTTTCTGCCCTTTTAATAAGGCACTGCGGATGAAGCGTGGGTTTGAAATCAAATTAAGTTGGACTGAATTCATCTCTGCCACAATCTATGTGACCTTGGGCAAATGTCTTCACATCTCTGATCCTCAATGTTTCCTTATAGAAAATGAGGAAGATCATCTTCAACTTATAGGGTATTTTGAAGGATTCAACAGTAGGTGTTTCAGGTAATAGAGAATTCTCACCACATTCAGCATTTCTTAGGACTGGCTGAGCCAGCATGACTAGTGTGGACTCACAGAGACCACACTGTTGCACCAGATGGGATCCTTTGCCCTTGGGTTGGTCACACACTCTTGCTTTGCCAGTTGCTCTTTAAGAGGAACCAATTTCACACTTCCAGACAGAGCCACACTCCAAATTGTGTTTGTTTTAAAATAATGAATAGTGGCATTATCATCCCTACCACTCTCCAGGGCGCTCTGTGCTGAATATATTCCTTTTGCATTAGCAGAGCTTCACTGCAGCAGATAAATGGGCCAGCCCCTGAGCTGAATGCACCAAAGAGAGGGCAGCCAGCCTGTCTGTCTCCCATCTCCCTCAGTGAAACCTTCCCAGGAGGCTGCCAGCAAGCTTTCGGCTATAGCAGGAAGCAGTCAGAGGTATCAGCAGGCTCCAGGAGGGCTGGACAGGCAGAAGTGGAGAAAACAGCCAAGGCTCTGTTATCCTCTGCTTCTCCTGGAATCTTATGGGACAACCTACAGCAGGTGGGACTTTTGAAGACAGCATCAAGGCACTAGGGGAAGAGTAAATAATAACCTACATAAAACAAAAATAATAGTATTGCTTGTGGGCCCTCCCTAGTGGTGCAGCAGGTTAAAGCACAGCACTAAGAAGCTAAAGCCACTTCAGCATGAGTTTGATCCCCGCCCCAGAGGTGATCCACATGGCATGATAGACCTCTCCTGACCTGCCCGCTGCTCCCTCAGCAGTGTACTTCATCGATCTGCCTGTTCTGCTCCCCACTCTGTCTCTGGTGAATCCTCTCACCACCCCTGCATCTCTGGCCTATACCCCAGTTCTGTATGTATGCATAAATAAATAAATCTTTTTTTTTAAAGTACTGCTTGTACACTAAACACCAAGTAAACACAAATTTGCTCAAATATATGACAATGACAAGATATGGCCAGTTCCAGGATATCAGTGATGTAAACCTGCTTACATAATCATGAGCCTTAGGGATCCTGGCTCAGCCAGGTGTCTTCCCTTTGAGACTGTGAACAAGATGCCACATCTCTTCGTTGACCCAATAACAGAGAGTAAGGTGACAACCATTACAAATCTGATTTGTTGATTTCAGAAAGGGAAGCTGAGGTTCCTCTCCTGTTTTTCATTCTTCCTGCTTGAATCGTGAGGGTAGGGATCTACATAGGTCCTCTGGTGGAGCAGGCAATGCTGACGATGTAGTCAAGTGCTGGGTTAAAGGCTGAGGTGTGGGTTGGCATCTGCTTTGGATGCTGTTCTGGGATGAATTATATGTCCACAAAATTCAGTCCTGAGCCTCCACATCTTGGAATATGACTATTTGAAGAGAGAGTCTTTAAAAGAGATAACTAAATTAAAATGAGGTTATAGTGTGGACTTAAATACAATATAACTGGTAAAGCTGAGGGGATCTGAACACAGACGTGTACAGAGAGAAAACATGCAGAGAGAGGGAGAACACAACCATTTCCAAACCAAGAGAATGACTTCGGAAGACACCAACCTTGCCAGTGCTTTGATCTTTGATTTACAGCCTCCAGAACTGTGAGAAGATAAATTTCTGCTGCATAAGCCACCCAGCCAGTGGTACTTTATTATAGCAGACCAAGCAAACTAATACAAATAGCACCTTCTTTGCCACAGTGATTTGCGGGACAGCTCAGTCCATCATTGGGCTGCTGATATAGATAACACATTCAATTAATGTTCAAATGAGACAGAGCTTCCAATGTCCACTTTGGGTGTTATATTTAAATACGAATCCACACACAGTCAGGAAGACTGTGAGCCAACTCTTTCCTGGACCACCATGCAGTGAGAATCTTTACAGGCATAGGGTTTTGAAAATTCTGAGATTATATGCACAATTTTATCTTTGCTATTTTTTTGTTAAAACATTATCTTGAGGAAACATTTAATATCTATAATTCTTATGAGACTCTTTAATTTCTTCCTGTTTTTAATATATCAGGAGTCTCACAAATAGAATTATCTTGGACCTCTCTGAGTGTTTTTCCTTGTTCTTCTGGGAGTTTACCTCTCCTTTGTTCCAACTCTCTCCTCTGGCATTTGTCTCCTGGGACAAATTGTTCCCCTTTCTGACAGTTCTCTCTGCTATTTCCCACATGGTGACCTTCCCAGGACTTTGGGATGAAGTTCTGAGACACAGTTAGTTCTTCAGGTAGAAGAGGGCAGATCAGTAACCAGAACAGGATTCTCCTCAGGTGTGTGTGAGCATTTTGCTCTTATTCACAGTAGTTGGGGCTGAAATGTGTTAGCAATAAAGTGCTGCTCTGCCTGGCTTTGTTCTCTACACACATATTTCCCATGAGACCCTTACTAGGAGAGGTGACTTGTCAGTGGCATCTGATTTAATTGTTCCTGGATTTTCTTTCCAAATATCACAAAATTATCAGCTGAGTCTCTTTAAATAACTACAACATCCAGCATAGTAACAAATATGACATGATTAACATTTTGCATCTGTTCAAAATCCCCAATAAGAGGACTTTTCACCAAGCTAGGGGATTCTGAGCCTGCAGAGCTGAACTTTTACTGGTCTTTGCATGGATTATTGTCTGTCCCTTGTGAGACATCAGCTGACAGACACAGAGATGCGCCTAACGTAATGAGGCCCACGAGTCAGAACATTTGACTGATGATATGTCCTGGGTCTTTGGCCTGCAAATGCCTCTCCCCTGAGCATGGGCCCAGGTATAAGTGTCTTGACTCATTCACTGAGGTGCCTGCTCCTGGGTCTGTCACTTGAGTCTCTCTTGTTCAACAACAACTGGAGATCAAAGCTGAAAATGGTGTCACAAATGTGACATGAATGAGAGTATTTTGTGGAATCTTGAGCCAAGAGGTTGGTAGATATTGGGGGTCAATCTTAATCAGTAGGCTTGAATCCCTGCAGTACTGTTATCTACCCATCCAGGTTTGCTGAGGAATCTCTAGTGATCAGCCATCCTGGACTGTGCAAAGAAAGGTCCTTTAAATGATATTGAGGGTAGGAAGTCTTACCTTTTCTTTTTAGTTTTATAAATGCCTTTTCTCTCCCCACACAAGCTGTAAGCCCCCTTGTGTTGTACCCTTGACTGTGGTACCATTTTCCTGGGTAGACCCAAGCCTGTTCTCACACTTTAGTAAGCCTCAGAATCAAGGGCTGACTTGTTAAAAGACAGATGGCTGGAACCCTCCCTCACAGCTTCTGGTTCCATAGGTCTGGTGAGGTACCTGAGTAGTTAGAGCACTCACAAATGGCAGATGATGCTGATGCTGCTAATGGGAGCCCCACTTTGAGAACCACTGCTGGAACTCACTTCAGGCTAGAATCACAGAGCACAGTGTAGGCCATGCCAGGGCTAACCCATCTGTCTCCATTTTCAGCTCGTTCTGTTGGGCTTCGCTCCAAAGAGTTTGACCTTTCATTGCACCAACTTCTTCAGAAGTGCTTCTTAGTTGCCCTAACACCATATTCAGGGACCTCTCTCAACCACTTCTTTCTCCCAATAAATACTACGAAGTGTCTGGGGAGCACAAGTCCTTGGACCATCTTTATGTGTCAGATTGAGTAGGGTCTTTTCCTGGAAAGCTATGTCCCTTCAATTCTGTCTCAGCCAAGAGTTGTGGTTCCACCTCCCTAGAGACCTGTCTGCTCCACTCATTAAACAGCTTCTAGCCCTGTTTCACAGAGAAGCTGCCTTTTCTAAACTGCCAACCAAATATCTCCATGCTCTTTCAATCCAAGAAAGAATCAGAATAGCCTTTGGGGAATTTCATTGCAAATAGAAAGCACTGAGGTTTGGGAAAGAATGAGATTATGTGACCTGAGTATATTATTTTCCTACTAACAGTAGGCATTTCAGAGTTCCAATAGCTATAAAAACAAAAACAAAAAACAAAAAAAAAAAAAAAAAAAGAGGGCTCACTCATAGGTCTGATTCAACTCCACTCTCCCTCTTCCAAGCAGTCACCATGTGCTGAGTGTGTGGGAGCCCAGAGATGTTTGGTGACTGTTGCCCCAGGATTTCATAATAATTTCATAGTAACACCTGGCATTATCGTCACAGTGGTTGCTGCAGAGCCTGAAGGGCTTGGACGTCATCTATACATCATTCTCCTCTCAAACACTTGCTGGAACCTACCTCCTGGGTTCTAACCTAGGCCCTGTGTGTGATTCTGGAAAGGTGAAGCAGGAATTCTAAGAATAGCAGAAAATTGCACTGCTTGTGGTCTGATAGAAAAGAGATGCACACTCAGATTAAGTAGACGTAGGAGAGCTTGCCAATTTGCATAGAGGTAGCTGGGCTTTAGGAAAGTGAAATAAGAGATGGTGTTGTGTCCCTGGTAGGTTGGAATAGCAGGATGAGTCTTTACCTCTCAGATGCCTTAAAGGAACTGTGGCCTTTGATTAAGGATGAGGTCAAACTGCCTGGGTTCTCCTAGAACCCAAATATCTGCCCAAATAAAGGGTTCACCGCTGCTGCTACCGCTGCTCTGCAACATGCCACTGGAGCTTCCCATTGAGTCATCTCAACCCAAGCTCAGTGAGCAAAGGGACTGATGAACAGGCTCCATGCAGTTCAGCCCTGAGGATTCAGAGCCTGGTGTAGAAGGGTAGGGGCAGCGCTAGAGAGGCATGTGGAAGACGCCCAGAACATTTTCCAAAGACTGAAACTGCATTTGAGAGTAAGGGAGCCTGACATTTAATCCCAGAGAGGGCATTCAATTCCTGATTAATAAAAAAAAAATCAAGAGACCCTAAATAATGTCTGCACAAACTAGTACCTCTCATGCTTTTTCAAAGGGAGGGAGAAGAGGTTACAAATTCTAAGGATTAAAAGACATAAAATTATAGCAATTGATTTAATTCTCATTACACAAAGAGCTCCATGACCACATTCACTATTAGAAAATAGGAGAAGAGGTGTTAGCTAAGAAGGCATATAGTGAAATCTCATAAGGGTTTAGAAAAATGTTAATATTTCCAGTGGGTCTCAAAGAAGGGGAAGCATTTCCATAGAGGGAATGTCAGAGGATGTAGAACATATTCAAAAAGAATGAAGGTGTATTCAGGGATTGGTAAATTGCCTGGAATTTATCAATGCACAATATACTGAAAGGAAAATGTGAAGAAATTGATATAAAAAATAAACTGGTGCCAAATTGGGGAAATTTTGGAATGCCAGACAGAGAAGTACAGAATGTGTTTGATATGCTAGAGGGAAGGCTTGACAGAGGAGTGGCTTGCCTGCCTATTCTGACATATTCTGTCAGAACAAGTCCAACCAACCTCAGTAGGTAACTCGGGTGTAGGACAGATTGGATGGTAATGAAGCTGGATGCAGAAGGTCATTTGAAAGGCAAACCGTGAAGAAGGACATGAAGTGACTGTGGGCAGTGGCAGTGCTGAGAGGACAAGATTCCAGCAAGCATGAGCTGGGGGTGGAAATTATTAGTTGTTTAGAATGACTTTAAAAAAAAAAAAGAGCAAAATTCCAATAAAAAGGAAAATTCAAATTGTAGTAAAAACAAATGTATTTTGACAAATATGTGGATCCGATGTAGGAAATTAAAGACATGCACATATTGGCATTTTGCATACTCGTGGCCACATTAATTCTGATTCAGATAAGGTTGAACAACTTGGAGAACAAGATCATGCGATCAAAAACATGGCTCTGTGTCCAGGTCAGCAAGTGCTGGGTAGCCACACTCTGCACTTACCAAACTTTGCTAAATCAATTACCCTTTCAGAACCCAGTTTACATCCTTATGTAATTAAAGATAATAAATTCTAGCTCCCAGGATTTCCATAAATGTACAATTAGAGAAAGCAGTTAAATTACCAGGAGCTTATAAAGTGCTCAAGAATACTGTTTCTCTTCTGTGTTTCAGCTTCCATAATTGGCGTGAACCTGGTCTAATTTTTTTTTGCAAAGCATACTGAAATTTTCTTCTCAGTAATTTTTTGTTTTTAAACTCCAGGGTTACATATAAAGCTTATTATTGTCTCCTTTTGCTGTCCCAGAGTGACAGGCTAAGTTTTAATGGAATCACATTCTTTCACAGAGCCAGTCCTGTAAGTCAATAACAGCTCTGGCTGTTTCTTGCTGGGCCTTAGGGAAGATGAAGGACATCCAGTTTCTTTTGGCCAGCGGAGTGGAGAGGGAATCAGATGGTGTGTGAGGCCAGCCTGATTTGGCTTCCTGTGAGCAAACTGGCCTCTCCTCACAGACCAAATGTGTCTTAGTAGGTAAAGGTTCCTACAGAACCATGCAGGACCTTGGGGCTAAAAACTTCTCGTTACCCATCAGTCTTCATTTCAATAAGAGAAATTAGAGTTGAATGAAACGTTTCCCACAGGATCCAGGGCTGCCTGGATCCTGAAAAATGTGGGAGTGCCCACAATCAACCTACAGCAATAGCTTCTAAGAAAAGAACACTAACACATTTCTTTCCATACTTATGTCCATTTCAAGGTTTCTACCCCATTCTCCTTTCTGGTTTACTTCATTACTTCCTGTTGTTGAATTTTG
Source organism: Condylura cristata (assembly GCF_000260355.1). Classification (NCBI taxonomy): domain Eukaryota; kingdom Metazoa; phylum Chordata; class Mammalia; order Eulipotyphla; family Talpidae; genus Condylura; species Condylura cristata. Next base: position 28,849,792 of record NW_004567112.1, on the reverse strand, counting down.
TTAACAAAAACAAAAAGTAACGCTAGAATTACTCCTGAGTTGCGAGGGCATTCTGTGTCCCGGCCTCAGACCACAGGAGCTGTTGAAGAGCACATGCAAGTGGCTGGTACACCTGCAGAATCTGGCTGTCTGATATAACAGGGCTCGAAATTTTCCCAACATTCCTGAGCATCAAGAGATGATCTTGAGTATTGGTTCTCTGATGTTCCCAGATCAGCAGTATTAGAATCTCCAGAGAATTTGTTCAAAATGCATATTTTTAGACCACAGTTAAAACTAGTGGATCCAAAACCAAGCTTCTGTGTCTTAACGAAAAAAAAAAAATCAGCAGTATAGAAAATATAGTGAAGGCAAGGATAAATAGATGGGACTACATCAAGTTAAAGAGCTTCTGTACAGCAAAAGAGACATTACAAAAGACAAACAGACATCCCACTGATTGGTAAAAATTTTTCTCATACAAAACTCGTGATAAAGGATTGATCACAAAGATATACAAAGAACTGATGAAACTCAACAAAAATAAGCAACCCCATCAAAAAATAGGCAGAAGTGGTCCTCCCTGGTGGCACAGTGGGTTAAAGCACAGCACTGAGAGGCTAAAGCCACTTACGCATGAATTCGATTCCCACCGATTCCCGCCTGCACCAGAGGTGACCACATGGTGCAGCAGACCTCTCTTGACCCGCCCACTGCTCCCCTCAGCAGTGTACTTCGTTGATCTGCCTCTGTTCTGCTCCTCACTCTGTCTCTGGTGAAGCCTCTCACCACTCCTGAGCCTCTGGCCTGCACCCCAGTTCTGTATGCACAGATAAATAAATTTTTAAAAAAAATAGGCAGAAGAACTAAAAAGACACTTCTCCAAAGAGGAAATGCAGATGGCCAACAAGCATATGAAAAAATGTTCAACACCACTTGTAATAAGGGAGATGCAAATTAAAACCACAATGAGATACCACCTCACCCCAGTGAGAATGGCACATCTTCAAACAACTAGCAACAACAAATTTTGGCGAGCATATGGAGAAAAAGGAACTCTCCTACATTGCTGGTTGGAATGCAAACTAGTACAACCACTGTGGAAAACTGTTTGGAGAGTCCTCAAACTGCTAAACATGGAGATTCCATATGACCCAGCAATCCCACTCCTAGGTATCTAACCAAAGGACACAAAAACACTGATTCAAAAAGATACCTGCTCCCCCATGTTTATTGCTGCATTTTTTACAACTGGAAAGGCATGAAAACAGCCCAAATGTGGATGACTGCATTAAAAAGATGTGGTAGATATACACAATGGAACACTCTGCAACAAAAAATAAATAAGTAAATAAACCACATGCCTTTTGCAGCAACATGGATAGAGCTGGAAAAACTCATTCTTAGAGAAATAGGCCTGAGAAAGGAAAAATACCGAATGGTTTCACTCATAGCAGGAGTATAAAGGACCAGACGAGAAAATAATAATAATTAACAGTTATGTACCAGAGACATTTTATGGGGAGTGGAATGGGATCAAGACCAGTTGGGGGCAGGGAAATGCACTGGACTTTGGTGATGGCACAAGGGTAATTTGGTGATGGGAAGCCCAAGGAGGTTATAAATGAGATGGAAAAATGCATAAAATGATGGAAAAATAAACTATTGAAAAGAGGGAAAAAAATCAGTGGTGTAGAAAGTCTAGCTCTATGGAACATCACTAGAACTCTGGGGGTACCAGGCTCTGGAAAAGCAGGAATATATGCACGAAGTACAACAAAGATGAAAAGGGTGAGTCCTTGTGCACAAAAGCCATGAACTGGCTGACCCAGGACAGACCAGCTGACTGAGCATAACATGAACTTGACTAATAACAGCTTTAACTAGAAAGGAGACAGCTCTGACAGATTCTAAGTGACAATGAGTTTCTTAGCATGCAGCTTGGTTCTAGTTTGGGGGATAGTAAATCACTAACCAACATCACCTCTTGAAGACCCAGGGGTTTTCCTAATACTGCATTAATTAAATCATAAGTGGGGGGTATGGACAATTCTAATCATCCATCCCTGAGGTTTACTTGGATTTTTCTCTAACCGATTTTTCTTCACTTGTTTTGGTCTCCATTTCCTTTGAGCTTTGCTCAGTCAAAGCACCAGAGTATTTTCATTTAATAAAACAAAAGCATTTTGTCTTTTCTATATCTTCTCTTACTTTATTTCATTTCTCAGAAGAAAAGAAAAACACTATTTTTAAAACATACACTATATACATTGCATTTCACTAAGCCAATAACATATATTCATTACCTTATATAACACTCAGACAACCCTGTATGGTAGGTATTATTCAATTTTTTTTTTTTTAAGTAACTGAGGATCCAGAAAGTGAAATACTTGAATAAGGAGACTGTCTGCTATGAAACTGAACTGTGACTGATTCTGTCCCCTTATAACTTCACTCTCCATGCCTGGTTTCAAAGCATAAGCTTTCTCTTATGTTGGGAAATTTACTACATGCACAAGGATGGATAAATAAATCATATCAGTGCATTATATGAGACAGAAAAAACTTGTTTACACTGCCATAGAAATACCCACATATCAGTAGTTCAGCACATAAACTATAGTTCTCACATAAAGTCTACTACAGGTCCAGAGCTTCTCCAGGGCACATCCTTCTAACACTGATTCATGAAGCCCAAAATGTCCCCATGTGGACATGAAGCTAACATGACAGGAGAGCCCCAGACAGGCTTTTTACTGTCTCAGCCTGGAAGTGATAGGCAGCACTGACATTTCTTGGCTGTATGTGATGTTACAGATTTCACTAAAGGCAAAAAGTCCATGAAATGCGGTGCTTTAACATATCTACAAAGAGGAAAAGTCTTGGTGAACACAAAGCATATCTTTGGCAACTATGGGTTAAAGAATATAACAAAATGAATCTACATGAACCTACCAGTCAGCTTGACATAGACTTCTACAGCATCATAGAAATCTATATATATCCTACCCCATTTCCTTATATTACCAAAGGAAACTTCTTTCTTAAATTTTGTGTCATTGCCTTGCTAATCTTTATGTTTTATAACACTTGTATATATCCCCTAAATATAACTATAGTGATATATAGTCTAATAAAAATTCTGTTCTTAAACTTCATGTAAATATCCATAGCTGTTGTTTTGACTCAATATTATATTTTTGAGATTTAGTCATACTGAAACATGCAACCCTAATTTGTTTATTTTCATTGCTTCCCAGGATTGTATTGTGTCACTCTATCAATATTTGTTCTAATGTTGGTGTGCATATAGATTACCTCCATTAATTTGCTATCATGAACAATGTTGATGTGAAATTTTATGTATATATTTTAATGAATTTTCTCAAGAATATATTATAGTATATAATATATTAAAATGATTTTCTAGCTGTAAGGTATTAGCATTTTCAGTTTCACAAGAAAATGGCAAGCTGTTTCTCCATAAATGGAATCAGATGGTTGTCAGCATTGCTGAGGATTGTTGTGTTGTGGAACAAGCTGTAGGGTGCTAAATAGTAAGACCCTGGACTTTTAATTGATAGAATTATGCAGCATCAGTTGTCAGAGGAAAACAAATAGAAAAAGGGAGGGGTGAAACTAGAAAAAAACGTGCTCTGCCATCTATAGTATCAGGGGTTGTGAGTCAGCTCTCCAGGCACTTCTCATTTGCTTGATGACTCAGGATTATAATTGAAATCAAGCTCTAGATTCCCAGCCATGGTTTCAATCTTATCAACAAGGCTGTCCACTAATCAACTTCTGGGGTCCGTTGCCAAGCATCAGTCCTGGGCCTCCTGGGTGTTCCCAGGCATACATAGTGATGTTTGTCAGGAGTGTGTTTATGCATCAGTCATGACCCCTGTGAGCATTTCCAATCATATCTCAGGATGAAAACCTTTCCCAGAGTGATCAAGCTTTAAGCTCTTGATTGATTTTAAGGAGACCTTTCAGGGTTGTGCTACTATAACCAATTGAGTAGGCAGTTTTGGCCTTGATTAGGAATACAGGACAGTAGGTAACAAAATGGTGGCCAAACAGGATGCTTAGAATTAGCAGACCCACAAAGGATATGTAGCAATGGAAAGTGTTGATAAACACACTTTGAAAGATAGTATAGGTATGATTTTTACGGTCAGAAGTAATATTCTTTAGGATAAAGAGATAATACATAAGACACTCAAAAAATCTATGGATTTGATTCTGGCAAAAGCATGGGGATTTTAAGACAAGTCCAGAGCTAAAGCAAAAAGATCTCCACTGAGTACAAATAAACCCATAATGGAAATCCCAATTGTAATGGAAGAGGTAATTATAATTAATTTTTATTAAGTAGGTAAATGATTCCCCTGTAATATGTGGTTGTATTAGAGGCTCAGCATAAGTCTCTGTCATTGGTAGACAGACACATTAAAAAAAAATGGACAGTTTTAGTCAAGGAAAACCTATATTATTGAACATATATATAACCCGTCATTTTGTTACTCTGGTCAGTTCATTCTTGAGTTCTGTGAACTTTAGTGACCGAAAAAGTAGACAATCCTTTTGTCATTTTGGTCATCCTGGTTACTAAGACTCTTTTACAGTGATCCCTCAGGTGTGCATTCATACAAAGTAAATAAATACCCTCCAGTAGTCCCCACTTAGAACTTTTCATTCACCTCTTTTATAGACTTCTTGTTACAAATCCTCAAACCTTGGTATTATAACTCCCCAGCCATTAAGTATAACCATTAGTCATTGTCCATGAAAGAGTAAACAGCTATACCTCTGCTATTTCATTTTTCAAAGAAAGGAAACAAATCTACTGATTAAAGTTCTGCCTAATGAGGAAATACACTGTCCCCACTGTAGTTTATGTCTTGCCTTGATTGGGGTGGGGGGAGAGAGCATAAAAACTGACTGGTATGGGCACACTGTCAAACCCACTATAAATAAGGAACAAAAAAAATGTGGTCACAGGAAACATCTTGTAGATTGAAAATGTGAATTGAAGGGGTATCAATGCAAAACAAGTACATGTACTAGGTATCTGATCATTTGATCATTAGGATCATTTGTTTTCTTCAGTGTCTGCTTAAACCTGATCTCATGTAAACAACTTCTAGGGGCTAATGATGTGCTGCACCATGACTGACATTACAATGTAATCTGTTAACTAGCAACTTAAGACTGTGGTTGTCTTAGATTCAATTACTGCCAGATTTTGGCAAGATACTAGAACATGTTTTTTCAAAAAGGAAATACTTGATGAGTGATATCAGAAAAATTAAGTTGGCAATTACATGCTCCACTCCCTGTAAAAATCAACTTTGCCATAGTGCTGGAAATTAATCAAAAATTTATAGCAACAAAGTAAATGCTGAATCTAGGGGAGGGGGAATTCAAAATAATAAGCAAACTTTGTGACAATTTTCTTGTCCTTGTCCTTTCTTGTCCTTGTCCCATTCCTTCCCCAGCACAAGTATGGTCTTAAAGACTGTAATCTGAATCCCCAGTATGAGAGCCTGGTTGTAGTGGGCACAGAGAAGACATTATTTACAAGTTATTTTGTTCATTCTAAGCTTTCTAGGAACTACCTGAAGGTCTGATTATGGTGTAGAATAGGTAGTACTTAAAGATAGAATCTTTGACAACAATATAAGGAGAGGAACTGAGCAAGATGGAAGTAGAACATTTGGTCTGCTAATCAAGTGAATTGGTATCAATTCAAAAAGGACTGTTAAAAATCTAGGGTATTAATTATAATCCCATGGTAACATTTAAGACTATATATAATGTGTACTATAATAATGTACTATAATAATGTACATTAATGGAAATAAAATGTCACACATCTTAAAGAAAACACAGATGAAGAAATGAAAAACAAGAAGAGTATGGTATATATACAATAAATAAGAAAATAAATAAGACTATGGCATATATAAAATAACTAAGAAAATATCATAAATAAGTCCTTTATGATTAATTACTTAAAATGTAAATGAATTAAATTCTTCAATGGAATTTAGATTGGAAGAATTGATCTTTAAAAATCACTAAACTCGGGGCCCTCCCTGGTGGCGCAGCGGGTTAAAGCACTGCACTACAAAGCTTAAGCCACTTCAGCATGAGTTCAATTCCCGCCTGCCCCGGAGGAGTCCACATGGCGAGGCAGACCTCTCCTGACCCGCCCACTGCTTCCCTCAGCAGTGTACTTCGTCGATCTGCCTGTTCTGCTCCCCACTCTGTCTCTGGTGAATCCTCTCACCCTCTGCATCTCTGGCCTGTACCCCAGTTCTATATGAATAAATAAATAAAATCTTTAAAAAAAAAAAAATCACTAAACTCGGGGCCCTCCCTGGTGGCGCAGTGGGTTAAAGCACTGCACTAAGAAGCTTAAGCCAATTCTGCATGAGTTCGATCCCTGCCTGCCCCGGAGGAGATCCACATGGCATGGCAGACCTCTCCTGACCCACCCACTGCTCCCCTCAGCAGTGTATTTCGTCGATCTTCCTGTTCTGCTCCCCACTCTGCTCCTGGTGAATCCTCTCACCCTCCGCATCTCTGGCCTGTACCCCAGTTCTGTATGAATAAATAAATAAATCTTTTTAAAAAATGTGGGTACCAAATAGCAGAACACCAATATATGAGAGGTAACATTGACAAAATTAAAGGGAGAGTGATAGTTCTACAATAATAGTTGAAGAATTCAAAATCCTACTTTCAATAAAGAATACAATATACTGATGACCAGTAAGAATACAGTGAATTTCAGTAGTACTATCAATCAAGTAGACCATATATGCACACATATCACACTCAACCCAACAATATTAAAAGGCATGTTCTTCTTAAGTATATTTGGAATATTCTTTAGGATATATATATTAGGCTACAAACCAAATTTCAACAAGTTAAAAACACTAGAAACACTAAAATCATAAAGGAATTGGCAAGAGAAATTTAAGGTGCTAAGAGAAAAATATCTCCAGCCTAGAATCTTTTACCCTTTGAGATTAACATTTAAGACAGAAGGAAGCATAAGGAACTTCACTGAAAGGCAAAAATTAGAAGAATTAATCAACACCAAGCTGCACATGGAGGAAGTCTTAAGTGACTTATTATAAAGTAACAGAACAATGAATATAAAGGTAGCAGACACTTTCCTTACAAAACACAGAGAGGAAAGAGGAGAGTAACCATGTGGCCCATCAAAGAGAATCAAAGACCATCCAAAGGGTTCACCAACAGTTCATCAGACATTAACCTCAGCAGAACATTCAAACAACAATCAGTAGAAGTATCATAAATTGAGGTAAGTGGAACTTAAACAAAACATAAAAGATCTCAAAAAAATAAAAAGACAAGACAGTGAAAAAATTAAAACCTAGCAAAAGGACAGTGAGCATTTATGTCTCAATAATCATGTTAAATGAAAATGGCTTGAATTCAGCAGTCAAAAGTTTTCCAATAACTGAATGAATTTCAAAATAAAGCTGAACCATATGCTGTCAAATCCAACCATTTTACCAATAAAGACAAGCAAAGGCTTAGAATTAAAGTCTGGAAAGACAGTCTTACAAGCAAATAGCCATCAAAAAAAAAATTAGGAACAGCTATACTTATATCAGATTAAATAAAGTTCCAATTAAAAATATAAATAAATAGACACCTTATTATTAAGGGTCAGATACAATGAGAAGCATTAACACTCATAAGCATACACACTGTATGAAGTAGAATCAAGCTATGTAAGACAGTATAAGCTATATGAGCTATATAAGAGCTATATAAGGTATTAATATCAATACATTAATATGAGGAGATTTTAATACCCCTGTTATAACTATAGACAATTTGATAAGACAAATATTAAATAAGGAAACAATAGCCCTAAATGATGGGACCAAATAGATCTAATAGACATCTACGGAATATTCCATACCCCAACTACATACAGTTTTTCAAGTGCACGTGTGCTATTTTCACTGACAAACATCTCTCGGGATCCAAATCAATTGTCAACAAAATCTATAAATAACTATATGTCAAGAAATTTGATACACTCAAGGAAATGAACAAATTTCTAGAATAGACATTTCTACTCTCCAGGAAGAAAAGAGATGAGTTGAACAAATGATCACAAGCATGGAACATGGAACAGCAATAAAAAAAATCTTCGCAAAAGAGAAGCCCATACCAGTTGGCTTTACAAATGAATTAAAACCAAAATGAGCAACTAGTGCCCATTTTTACCAAATTGCTTTTAAAATATGAGAGAATGCGCCCTAATATATTTTATGACACCATCAATTCCCTAATATTGAGATCAGATGAGGGTAGCACAAGAAGCAAAAATAATAGTCCAATGTCCTTGAATAACATCAATGCAAAAATTTTCAACAAAATACAAGTAAATTGAATTCAACAGTGTATCACAAGGATTATGCACCATGACCAAATGGAATTTATCCCCAGGATGCAAGGATAGCTTAATACACATAAATCAATCAATGCAATACATCATATCAACAAGAATAAAGATAAATATCATATGATATCAATAGCTGCAGGGAAATCATTTGATAAGATTCAGCACCCACTTAAAGGAAAAAACTCTAAACAAAATGGGAAAAGAAGGAACCTACCTCAGTATAATATAGGAGCATGTACTGCAAGCCTACAGCTCATAGAGATACTTAGTGGTGAAAACTGAAAACTTTTCACTTAAGATCAGAAACAAGACAAGCCAATGGTGATCATTTCTCTTTAACTTAGCATTAGAAGATTTGGCCAGATCTATCCAACAAAAACAAGAAATAAAAGGGAATCCAAGTTGTAAAAGAAGTGAAACTCTCTACATAATAGTACTATATATAATTAACAACAATAGATTAGCAACAATAGATGAATACAGAAAAGTAACAGGTTACAATGTCAGCATACAAAAATCCATACCTTTCTATATGTAAACAACAAGCAGCAAAAGAAATTAAAAAAAAAACTCCATTTACAACTGCTTCTAAAAGAATTAAATACCTCTCTAAACAATGAGAACCTCAGATGCTATTAAAGAACTTAGTGACACAAGCAAATGGAAATATATCTCATGCTCATAGATGGAGCAAATTCATACAGTGAAAATGACTATCCTGCCTAAAATGATTTATAAATTTAATAGTTACATTTTTTTGAAAAAATTGAAGAAAAAATATTGAAAACTATATTTCCACAAATATATAGCCACAAAAACTTGGAATTACTCCAGTAATTATGAGAAAAATGGAGACATCTTTTTACCTGATTTTCAACTTCAGTGTAAAGCAAGAGTACTAAAAAACAGTATACTATTAGCACAGAAATAAATACATGGGTCAATAGAATGGAATCAAAAACACAGAAATATATCCACATACTCATCAGCACATAATCTCTCATAAAGCAGTGATGACCATTCAATGTGAAAGAACAATCTCTTTAATAAATGATGCTGGAAAAAGTGGTCTCTCCATATGGTCTATGATTCCTCAAAATAGGGTTCCCAAGGAGTGTGTTCTGAGAGTGGAAAAAGCCCTATCATCGATAGAGTCACAAAGCCCCTCACTGTTTCAAAGAGAGTTTCACTTCTTTAACAACTTGGATTCCCTTTTATTTCTTGTTTTTGTTGGATAGATCTGGCCAAATCTAATGCTAAATGGATGTGACCCCTTAATCAAGGACAGTGCATATAAATTTGGCTATAAAAAATAAATTTTACATCGAGAACTGTGGTAATATCACCAATCATATATTAAAACAAGAAGACAAAAATGTGGTTAAACATATTTTTAACAAAAAGCTCAAAAGTTTCCATTTTAAAAAATTGATTCATTTGGGCAATGATTTATTACATTTACTGCAGAAGTAAAATTGATTTTCATTTCTTTTCTTTTTAAGAGTTTACTTATGCATACAGAAATGGGGGTACGGGCCAAAGGTGCAGAGGCAGCAAGAGTATTCACCAGAAACAGAGTAGGTAGCAGAACAGAGTTCCAAAGTACACTGCTGAGGGGAGCAGCTGGCAAGATAGGAGGGGTCGGCCATGCCATGTGGCTCGCCTCCGAGGCAGGGGTTGAACTGGCACTGAAGCGGCCATGGCTTGGCTTAGCAGTGCAGCACTCCAACCCACTGCACCACCAGGGAGGGTCCCAAAGAACTGATTTTCTAAACCAGTTTTATTCATACTTGACTCCAAATTTTCTTTTGACTATATAAAGGAGCAAAGAATTGTTGTTAAGTGTTAAATTTATCTCATTGGCAGGAGATAAATTTTGCAAATAGTTAAATGAGGTGGGATATAAAGGTATTATCAGATGATTCAAAAAGAAAAAGTCAAGTTAATTTTAATAACGTGTCAAATCTTAGTCCATTAAGATGCTAAATAAAAAGTTGTTAGAAGTACATTCTATTGAAGGTGAAGCATCTGTTCTATGAACACAATATTAAACTCAGTTAAAAATTCAACTTTGAGGATAAAGTTGTTTTTCAATAACAATGTTAGTGAGGCATAGGCTTAAGGCAAAGAGAATATTTTTACTCAGTTAATGGATCAATGAAAGAAAACTGTACTCTGAACTGTTTCCAATAGACACATAATTCCTACTTGCTTCTCCAAAAACACCAATATTCTAAAGACTGAGGTAAAAATTCTAGTCAAAATAGATAAACATTTACTTATACACAAGTAACTGAATGGCAGAATTAGTGTGACCAAAATGCTGACTACAGATACTCAGCTTGGTAGTTAATGTTTTCAGTCCTTGCTGTTCAACATCAGTCAGATTTTAAAAACACTTGCACTTTTGAAGAAGTACTTTGCAAATTAGCTTAAATGTCCTACAATGGTGTGGAACATTGTTTAATGAGTCTTCTGAAGATGGCGTGAATTTTATTAAAAATCAACTGTAAAACTTTAATCAGCAGATTTAATAAATAAAATACCAAAAAAATTCAACCTTTGAGTTTTTAGCAAATTAAGACATTTGCCAGCAAAGCTTGCAAACAGGAAGACATTTAAATATAATCCTGCAAAGGCAAGTGAAACTCAACAGATTAAACAAAGAAAATTCAAATTGTGTTCAAGATTTCATTTTTAAATTCTGTAATTACTCTTTCAAATATTTCAACTGTGGGAAGGATCTTTTGATAGCACTTCCTATTTTTATTTCAACAAACTGATATTCAGCATCGGAGCAAAATGAAACTGAGATGCCCTTTGGCTTGGTTGTTGGTGAAACAATCACAAAAAATTGGTGAGATTTTGGTTGTAAAACTATTTTTCAAGGAATGATACAACTGAGTGATGCCAAATAGCAGTCTTATGAAAACATAGCCCAAAATAGATATCAATTTTATTATAAAATAAAATTATGAATAACTTCCTTTTAGACTACTAAATGTAAACATGGTTCAGTAATTGTAGAGGGAGTACCTACTAACTTAAAGAACTAGCCAACAGAAAAAGAAATTTAAAATGCCAGCAATTTGAAATGTATCCATAAATTACAAACATGAAGAACATAGTGGGTAATTTCATTTAAAAAATAATGAGTAAGTCCACATCAAAAATATAATCTTTAAAAATATCAATGAGGACCCTCCCTGGTGGTACAGCGGGTTAAAGCCCAGCACAAAGAAGCTTAAACCACTTCCGCATGAGCTCGATTCCCGCCTGCCCCGGAGGTGATTTACATGGTGTGGCAGACCTCTCCTGACCCGCCCGCTGCTCCCCTCAGCAGTGTACTTCATAGATCTGC